>NC_081564.1:11822257-11970131 GCF_022355385.1 Mustela nigripes
CTGGAGAAGTGTCTGTTCATATCTTCTGCCCATTTTTTGATATGATTATCTGTTTTGTGTGTGTTGAGTTTGAGAAGTTCTTTATAGATCCTGGATATAAACCTTTTGTCTGTACTGTCATTTGCAAATATCTTCTCCCATTCCGTGGGTTGCCTCTTTGTTTTGTTGAGTGTTTCCTTTGCTGTGCAGAAGCTTTTGATCTTGATGAAGTCCCAAAAGTTCATTTTTGCTTTTGTTTCCTTTTCCTTTGGAGACCTATCTTGAAAGAAGTTGCTGTGGCTGATATCACAGAGATTACTGCCTATGTTCTCCTCTAGGATTCTGATGGATTCCTGTCCCACGTTGAGGTCTTTTATCCATTTTGAGGTTATCTTTGTTTTTATGGAATCAGAAGAGACCCTGAATTGCTAAGGAAATGTTGAAAAACAGAAATAAAACTGGCGGCATCACGTTATCTGATTTCAAGCTTTACTACAAAGCTGTGATCACCAAGACAGCATGGTACTGACATAAAAACAGACACATAGACCAGTGAACAGAGTAGAGGGCCCAGATATGGTCCCTCAACTCTATGGGCAAATAATCTTCGACAAAGCAGGAAAAAATATCCAGTGGAAAAAAGACAATCTCTTCAATAAATGGTTCTGGGAAAACTGGACAGATATATGTAGAAGAATGAAACTTGACCACTCTCTTACACTGTACACAAAGATAAACATTTTTAATCTAAGTTACAAATTACAGGTCATTTTTACTTTCTTCATTGTGTTCATATGTATTTTTCTTCGAATTTTTTTCCTTCTTTCTCCCTACCCCCAAATGATCCAAACGTCCCATGATTGGGCAGGGAAAGGAATACTGGATTTAAAGGGATTTAAATAAATTATTTTTTCTTACAGGATTTATCAGAGCCTTTACTATCCTAACATTCACCAGAACTCAAGATTTCCATCAATATTTAATAATGTAGCTACTGTTTATGGAGTCTGCCAGGCACCATTTGGAGACTTTTTCCCAATTTTGAACCATTTATTTTTTGTTACCATTTATGGAATGCTTTCTATGTGCCAGGTTCTCTCATCAGGGCTCTTTATCTCCCCTTTCATAATCATAATTTTCTTCCCATAATCTTTTCAGTTACCTCCCAGAGAAGGTGCTGCTACTATTCCCATTACACAGATCAAGACACTGAGGTCCAGAAAGTTTGCCTTAGTTCTTGCCTCAATTCACATGACCAGTAAGTTGCGAATTCAAGATTTAATCAGGATTTGCATGTAAATATATTTTTTAAATTGTCCAAAAAAGGATTAGGGAATTAATGCCCAAGAAACTCATTTGTAGGATTAAAGGGATGGCTAAAACTCACAAGAATTTGAGAACTACCTACCACATCTTCTGGAAGGCCAGATATTGGTGTGGTTGACAGTAAACATAAATAAATAAATAAATAATCAGACCACAGCCAAAAGCATGAAGTTACTTTTGCAAGTGTATGTGTTCATGTGTGTAACTCTTTATACTTTAAAAATTCTAAGATGATTTTCCTTATAAGATTTAATATTAATTTGCTGTCCACTCTCAGCGAGTATGGGATAGATACCATGAAATATTACATGTTTTTTTTGTTTATTTTAATATGCACCCTGATCTCAGGAGTCAGGAGAGTGTATGTGTGCACCTTGCAATCCAGGAAATATTTATGACAGGGGGTCTTTGCAAAAACAAGGAGCAAAATATTCCTCATTTCCTCTGCATTCCCTATGTTTACTACACTGTGTACTTAGTCCTTGGTAATAATTAAAAAGAAAATTAATACATCTTTAAAAAGAAAGTAGTTGCCCTTGAACACATCTTTTTTACATAATACCCTTTCTTTCCTTGGACCCTGCATGAACTCACACGGCTGGAGAGCTGGAGAACCCCCTACCTCGCTAGGAGACATTACCATGTTACCTGCAGATGACCAATTTTACAGATGAGAAAAAGAGAAATTGAGTCAAATCCAGTTTAGAATTCCCAAACCCTTCATTTTAGCAAGAGTCTTTGCTTGCCAAACAACCACTTCCTGACCTCAAAGGGGCAGTGGATGGAGAGACCGAGATACACACAAGAGAGAAGCTCGATGAAATCCCCAAACAAGAAGGGGGTAGGGCAAACTCTCTTGGAAGGAGATGCTAAATGCAAGGTAACTCGAAGGAACACTGTGACCGTGGCCAGCGGCTTGGGATCTTTCCTCTCTTCTTAATATCACTCAGCCCCACTTGCTTCCCATTTTGGACCATCTTCCTCACTTCCCAGCTTGCACGGTGGCTGTCACCAGGACCGACAGACCCCGAACACTCCAGATCCTCCCACGACTCACCCTGCATCCATACTCATCCTATTTCCTTGCGTATTGACTCCATTCATTTATTTCTTCCCTCATTCCCTCATTCAATGATGGAGGGAGCATCAGTTCTCCGAGAGTCCTCACCACTGGGCACATAGCAGTAGACAAAACAGCCAGCAAGGACATGACAGTGAGTCTAAATAAATTATGTAGCATGTCCGATAGGATTGAACCAAGTAGGGTGGTGCTGTGGGACGGTTGGGGAGGTTGCAATTTTCCATAGGGTGATCAGAATAGGCCTCCGTGAGGGGCCATGTGAGCGGAGTTAGGAGTGAGGGAGCCTCCCATACTACTATCCCTGGGAAGAGCGTCCTGGGCAGAAAAACAGCCAAAGCAAAGGCTCTGGGGTAGGAACTATGGCTGGTATGTTTGAGGACCAGCAAAGAGGCTCATGTGTCCGGAGGGCAGTGGGGGAAGGGAACACATCAGAGACGGAATTATGGGAAAAGTAGCAGATGTAAGGGGAAGGATGACATAGAGACTTTGGATCCTAGTAAGGGCTTCGGTGTCTACATACACTCTGGTCTAATGAAAAAGAATATACCAGGGCGCCTGGGTGGCTCAGTGGGTTAAAGCCTCTGCCTTCGGCTCAGGTCATGATCCTAGGGTCCTGCGATGGAGCCCCACATCAGGCTCTCTGCTCAGCGGGGAGCCTGCTTCCTCCTCTCTCTCTGCCTGCCTCTCTGCCTACTTGTTATTTCTGTCAAAGAAATAAATAAAAATCTTAAAAAAGAAAAAAAAGGAATATACCACCAAAACACTCAGAGACGCTCTTTGTACGTTATGGCTGTGCTGAAAGCAGAAAAAGCTATAGCAGCTTTTCATTTGGGGGAGAGGCGTGGAAATCACAAGGCAAATAAAGCAGGAAGACTCAAGCGTGTGAGTGTATGTGCGTGCCATGTCTGAATGCGCGCAGGCGCGCGCGCACTCACACACACACACACACACACACACACACACACACACACACACTCACGCACGGCATCCTCTCCTGAAACAGGAGTCCTATGAACTGAGGAATGGCGACCATGGCAGCCTGGAGCCTTGGGCTGATGTCGAGGAGAGCCTCGGCACTAATGCTAATGAATTCTGATGATCTGGAGCGGTCATTAAACTAATAAGCCCATCTCCAAATTAGCACAGCGGCCACAGCCAGCGAACATTTAATCAAGCCGCCTTCATTATTTTCGACACGGCACACTTGGTGAAAGTGACTGTGGGGAGACGGGATGGGGGACCCTCCTCTGATGATTTTATCACTTGCCTGCCGGAGCGTGAAGCAATCGGCGTGATGAAGTTGCTCTCTTGGTTTTTTCCCTGCCAGGAGGGGATGCCGGCGAAGGGCGAGCCTTCTCTTCCTCCCTAATTACGGGATGCCCCTCTTTAATAAAAAAAAAAAAAAAAAAACTGTCGGTGGATTCATTATTTGCTCAACGTTTACTATTTGATGCCCATCTTCTAGAGAAGGTTCTCTCTCTGTTTTGGTTCCTCCCATTTTAAACTCCCCACCACTCTCTCCTCCAAAAAAAAAAAAAAAAGAAAGAAAGAAAAAGAAAATGGACCACCATCTTCCTCCCCTTCTCAGCAACCCACGCCTTGGAAACCTCAGCTCAGGTTGTTTCGTGTGAGCAGGGAGGACCGGGAGTGTCCCCAGAAGTTTCCTGATACTTCTCTTGAAACATCGAGCAAATCCTTCTTTGTCGCCTGTCCCTGTGGCCCTGAAGCATCCCCTTTTCTGGACAGTCAGTGTTATTAGCTGTGGCCTAATCAGATCAGGGTGACCGACAGGTGCCAGATTCCTCAGGACTTGACTAGTTTTAGCCCTGAGACTCCCAACACCAGGGGTATAAAACACTTAGTCCCTGAGAAACTGGGAAAGCTTGTCCCCATGGCAGAGATCTACCATCATTGTGTCTCCTGTTGGGCTCGGTTTCCCACATGTGACTTGGCTCTAGGTGTAATTTCCGTTGTTGATAAAGGATGAAATGCTGACCGTTCCTGGGAAGCCAAGTTTCTCTCCCTCTCCCTCTCGCTCCCCACCTCTCTCTCTCTGTTGCTGCGTCTCTGTCTACCTCCTGCTTTGACCTTTTCTCCTCCCGGACTCTCTGTAACTGCTTCTCTGACCGGGCGGATTAAATGAGCGACATGCAATGCCTGTTTCTGCACATACCAAATTAAGTGTCATTGTTCCTAGAAGGTTCCACAAGATTGTTGCAACCAACACTCTGAATTTTAAAAGACTCAAATTGGCTTTCCGGAGGGCATGGTTGGGGTTGGGGGGGGTTGTTGGGGGGGGAGGGGGGTGTGGGGGGGTGGGGGTGTGGGGGTGAGGAATGGGCTCCCAGCTGGAATTGCTGCCCGGCCCTGGTTTGAATGTGGAAACTGGGTTTAGAGAGATGAACAGCACATTTAGCATGCCGCAGGGCTCATCCTTGGTGGTCTCTAGCCTGATACTCTATCCTGCCCCACCACAAATGCTACCTTCTGAGCCACTACCCTCCATGGCCTCAGGGGAGCCACTCAACTTCTGTCTCTCCCTATATCACAAAAGATGAATAATCCCTGCGTTTTCTTCCTCACAGGAAGACTTAGGCTGGAATGAACAAACATACCATGGAACATTCTGGAGAGGGAAAGAAAGTGTGAAGTCTGACAAAGACCGTGCTTGCCCTCAGGTACTTTTGCTCCATCTTGGGCAGAAAGGGGAAGGGTGTGTGAATGCGTGTGTTCTTCCTTCTGCTGAGTGATCTGCCACCAGAGTTCTCAGAGCTGATGGCTCCAAAGAGTCACTGGAAGGGCTGCTGGTACGGGAGCGTTAATCCTACCCAAAAGAATTCCACGCTAACCGCTGTTCTTACCTTTGCAAACACTTCAGTCAGGCCCGGGGAGGTCCCCTGGCTGGAGGGGCAAGGAATCGGTCCCCAGTGCTGCAGAGACAGGACAGGAAAGGAATTAGGTAAATAAACACATCATTTGAAGGCGACAAGGTGGTTGACAAGAGCCTTGTTGTGGGTGGTTTCATGGATCAATATTTGCAGAATTCTTGTATTTGATGCCATCCCGAGTCTTCAGAAGATGTCACTTCTGTTGCAAAGGTAAAGGAAAATGTCTTTAGAAAGCTAAGCTTCCAGTCCTGGCACGCGGCAATCCATTCCTCTTCTGAAACTCTAATGCCAGCTCTCCGTGAATGAGCGTCCACGGGCACTGGGCATAAGCTGTGCCTTACCTCGGGAAACCTCACATCAGTCCCCAGTGGCCAGCACACTCACCAAGGCTAGGTGGCTTATCTGCTAGAAGCCGGGCCTCCATGCACATGGTCTTCACCTCTGTACCATGCTGCCCCCCCTCCCTGAGCCTCAGTCAGGATGTGCTAGCCAGCACTGTGTGATCGTTCATATACACGCAGATCAAAATGCAGATTCTGATTCAGGAACTCTGAGGAGGCCCAAGATTCTACATTTCTTGAAAGCTTCGAGCAAGGGGATGATACAGCTGGCCTGCGGGTAACCCTTGAAGTGGGAAGGGGTTGCATTATGCCACAGTAACAAACATCCCTTGAAACTCCGCTGGTGAGAGTAGCAAGTAAATTTCTGATATGGGCCATGTGTTCATCACAGAGTGGCCAAAGGCTCTGCTCCATGTCATACTCCTTTTAAGAACAAGGATAATGGGGAAGCTCTCCTTTGGGATAGGGAGGCTCACAAAAGGGGGCAGAAAGACCTTGGGTGGGTGGGGGGGCTCACACCAGCAGTTAAATGCTCCAGGCAAAAAGTGATGCCTGTCACTTCTGTTTGTAAGTCACTGGCTAGAAATGGTCACGTGACCCCACCTAATCACAGGGAGGAATGGGATAGCCTAAGGGGTCAGGAGAGACAGAGAGCCAGGAATATTTGGTAAACGTCAGTGAAATTATCACAACCTGCCTACAAAACCACCAGTCAAAGGTTTAACCAGTGCTTCCTAAGCAGCTGAATGAGGTATACGGGGGTATTCCAAGCTGGTTGCCCTTTCTTTCCCGTGGACCCTGGCGACTCCAACAATGACAAGGAAAATATCTGAGCAGCAGCTCCTTCACACACACAAAAAACACACTGAAAGTTTTGCAACCTTAAAATATGCAGTGATTACAAACACGCTTTTCTGAGTAATGCAAAATTTAAATTGCACAAGACTTTCCAGGATAAAACTATTGAGTAAGCCAGGAGCGTCAGTGCATTACAAACAAAGATCATCCCGGGTGTGTGGTTTTGCATACTGCTTTTTCTTAGTTTATGCTAACATCTGTCTGTATCTTAGGTTTCACCCACTGTATCTTTTTCTCAGGCTACAATATTCCACAATGTATCTAAGAAATCAATATTGTTGAATGTTTCCTTTGTTTCTGACCTCTTTGTTTTTGCTATTATGTAAGCAGTACAATGAATAAGCTGGTAACCAAATTTTGTTGCCCATCCACATTCTTTCTTTCTTTAAAAAAAAAAAAAAAAAGATTTTATTTATTTATTTGACAGACAGAGATCACAAGTAGGCAGAGAGGCAGGCAGAGAGAAAGGAGGGAGCAGGCTCCCTGCTAAGCAGAGAGTCTGATATGGGGCTCGATCCCAGGACCCTGGGACCATGACCTGAGCCGAAGGCAGAGGCTTAACACACTGAGCCACCCAGGTACCCCTCTACATTATTTCTTTAGGAAAAAAAATTCCTGGAAGGCAAAGTATTCAAAGAACATGAATACTTTTCAGGGTTTTGATGCCTAGTGTCAAATGCTATCATAAAGCTGTATCAATTCAGAATCCCATCAACATTGTATGAATGTCCATTACAGCTGATTCTCACAAGAACGGTAAGTAGGCTTTGACTGTAAACTTGAGAGTGAAATATGTTATTGCAATTCTAGCTCGCGTTTCTTTGGCCACTGATATGCGTGAATATTATTTTTTTAAATATTCATTAGCAAGTTTTTCATTCTCTACCGTATATTAGTCCATGACCCTGTTCTATTTCTTTTACTTTTGGGGTTTTAGAACTTTGCTTATTCTATGACGATTCTATTACATAATTCTATTCTTTACATAGAAGAGCACATAGCCCACCGTTTAACACATATGGAGGTAAAATTCTCTCCAATGTTTCTCTTGCATTTTAACTGTCTTTTGAAAAACAAATAAATAAACATCACTGAGGGAGGTCTGAAATGGTGTTCCTTTTATGGGAACACTTTGACAACAAGTATTAAAAACTTTGAAAACTTTATAACTCTTAACTAAGCCATTCCACTTCCTGGAATTTTTCCCAAGGAAATCCACGTGAATGTTGAATGATATTTAGGCATCTGCTTATTCACTGTAGTGTCGTGAGTGATTGCAAAATGAGGTCTTTAGGGGCACCTGGGTGGCTCAGTGGGTCAAAGCCTCTGCCTTCAGCTCAGGTCATGGTCTCAGGGTCCTGGGATCAAGCCCTGCGTTGGGCTCTCTGCTCAGTAGGGAACCTGGATCCCCCTCTCTCTACCTGCCTCTCTGCCTACTTGTGATCTCTGTCTATCAAATAAATAAATAAAATCTTTTTAAAAATGAGGTCTTTATTTCCTTGGGTTAGACTTACCTGTCCTTTTTTCCCTCTGTGTTTCTCCTTTACTGTTTTCATAAATGTTAAGTCTTGGCTGCTAGACGAAGAGAGACAAACAATGTCATTTTAATATTCTTCTGGGATTTCTTTTTTACTTGATCAAAAATGGATATATAACTAAATAGGTAAGTAGATAGACGGTAGATAGATAAATAGGGCATGTGTGGTAGATAGACACACAGACAGATAAATAGATAAAGAGATACATGCATCTCTTTGACCCACTGGTACCCTACATTAAATGTGTATCAGAATCTCTTGTAGGACTTTGACTCATGCAAGTCTGGGCTCCCCCTCCCCCGCCGCCCCGCAGAGGGAATGACTCAGTTGGGCCGGGTGCCGTCCAGGTGTGAGGGAGGGGTGGTCCTGGGAACAAAAGCCAAGCACCAGAGAGAGAAAATGAGGGGCTGCTGAGTCACCACTGAGGCAAGCACTAGAATACAGAATTACCAAGTTCCTGCCTAACTCAGAAAAAGCCCCGCACTTCTCAGCATGGCCTCGAGGCTCCTTCTGAACCAGCCTGGAGCATGGCTCCCAGCTCACCTTGTCGCAAGCTTCCCAGCCTCAAGGCACCAGATCTGCTGGCCTTTCTTCTGTCCCCCACGTGGCCAGGCCAGATCCCTCCCTCGGGCCCCTGCTCTCCCTGTTTCTTGGACTGGGACACTTTCCTCTGACAAAGAGCTGCCTCCCCTTATTTAACACTTTGTTTGAAAGCTATATGCCCTGAGATGCCCTGCGAGGTGCCTTGTGGGTCCAGCAGGCCCCCATCCCCGGGTGTGTCTCTGGCACTTTCGGGCTCTCTCTTCCTTCCCTCCCCATGGCTCAGTCCTCGCCACACCTTTCTCAGCTGGCCGGGGCCTGCCCCTCTCCTCATCCCCTGATGTGGGTTGTCCCCTGGATGGGACATGGGGGTGGGAAACCTCACCTCCAGACATGGCCGGGTCCTCAGCCCCATCCCTTCCGCATTATGCCAAGAGGATGTCTGTCTCTCTTCACCTTTAGCTGAGTTACCAAGAACCCCTGCTTTTCCTGAACATAGGGGGCAAACCCAGGGAACGTACTGTACTGCACACTTAAACTGTTACACTGACCCCTTGGAAACCAAGTGAGACTTCGTTCCTTGCCATAAAAAGAAGCAGGCCTGCGTGGTCACAACTGGTGCTAACTAGACTCACTGAGGCAATCATTTCCTAATATGGACAGAACATACAGAATCATCATGTTGTACACCTGAAACTGATATAATGTCGTATGTCAGTCATCTCAACAAAACAATAGGAAGTAGTGGGCAGGAGGCGTTGGTCAGACTTAAGAAAAAAAAGAGAGAGAGAGAGAGAGAGAAAGCAAAAAAGAAGGTAGCATCTATGTTTAATGTTCCAGGTCCTGTGACAACGATGAGGACGGACACCCTCTCCTCCCCAACAACGGTCTCTCCGGCTCCCTCCTGCTCCCTGAATCCAATCACACCTTGTCGTTCCCTTACCTTACCGCACCCAGTCTTCCTCCCAAGAGCCCTCCAAACACTTGCAGTTCTAATCTCTGTTGTTGAAACTATTCAAGAGTTGGATGCAGGTTTTAAGCAAGGGGTGGGGCAGGGGACAGGATCCACTTGGCTCTTTAGTGGGGAGACAACAATGCAGATATAATTGGCGTAGACTTAGGTCGATGCTATTTCTTCATTCACAAAGCATGTGTTGACCACCTCCTGTGTGCCTGGTCCTGTTTAGGTCACCGGCCGTGCAGTGGGCACCATGAGGAGGGGGAGGCAGAACACCCTAGAAATGTACTAGCGCATCTCTCGACTCACTTTGAGGATTCCGGATGCTAAGTAGTAACTGAGTAGCAGTTAAAGGGTGTACAAGGGATAAAATGTTGCAGGAAGAAGGAATAGGGAGGGAAAAGCCCAGAACCAAGGACACGGGATGTTTAAGGACCGCTGAACAGTTGGGCATGGGGTGTGGCTCAGAATGCATTAGGGACAGTGAATTCAGAGTCCAGGGAGGTAAGGAAGGGCTAGGTGTTCGGACTTGCTGATCCAGAGGCCAGATGCTACCTAAACATGTGTATTTTTTTCGCTCATGTCATTACATTAAAAACCATTTGGGAAATGGCCAACATTAGAAGGAAAGAAAGGAAAAGAAATTATTTTAAAAAGGAAAGAAAAAGAAATGAAAGAAATTATTTGAAAAAAGAAAGGAAAGAAATTATTTTTTTTAAAGATTTTGTTTATTTATTTATTTATTTATTCGACAGACAGAGATCACAAGCAGGCAGAGAGGCAGGCAGAGAGAGAGAGGGGGAAGCAGGCTCCCTGCTGAGCAGAGAGCACGATGCGGGGCTCGATCCCAGGACCCTGAGATCATGACCTGAGCTGAAGGCAGAGGCTTTGACCCACTGAGCCACTCAGGCTCCCCTAAGAAATTTAATTCCAGTGTAGTCAGCACACAGTGTTACGTTAGTGTCAGGTGTCCCATAGAATGATGCAACATTTCCATAGATTACTCAGGGCTCAGTACTCTTATCGCCCTTTACCTAGTTCACCGATCCCCTCACTCACCTCCCCAGAAATGGTCACCATTTCAAAATCGGCAGACTTCACATAAAAAATTAACTTTTTTAAAACGGGGGAAATCTGACCACACTGGCCCGCCATTTGCATGTGTCATCAGCTGGGTCCAGCGACGGCTGATACTTGGCTGGCGTACCAGAGAATGCCACAGTCCTCACCCCACCCTGTTGTCTCCCACTCTGCTCACTTCTATCCCGACTGTGTCCCTGCGCACAGTGTGTTTCTGATACCTGTTGCCCGGGTGGAGAAATCAGTAGAGGTCAGTTTCCTTAGACTTTGGAAGGCCACGGTAAGGAATTGAGTCTTTACCTTAAAGGAAATGGAGATCTGTTGAAGAGCCAAAAGGAGAGGCACAGTCAGGTTTTTGTGATGGAAATCACTTTCTTAGTGTGCACATACGTTCACTGAAAGGTCTGAACCTGGACCCTTTGTAGCCCTCAGTAGTACTTACAAAAGCCCCCAGTGGAAAACTTCCCACATGCCCGTGTCTGGTAGCATGGAGGAATAATCGAGACACAGTCACACAATGAGTCAGAAGCAGGGAGTGAAAAGAAGGATGATCTCCAACTCCCCCGCGATAACGCGGAGGACACTCACAAACATAATACTGTGTGAAAGCAGCAGACAAAAGGGGCTGGGGACCTTCCAGCTCCATTAGGTCAAGTATGGAAAGACTCTAAACAAAGTGCTGGGGTTAGAAGTCCAGATCCTGTTTGCCTCGGGGAATGGGGGACATAAGGCCGCCGATGATGCTGGACAGTGGTTACGCCGCGTGTATTCATCTTGTGGAAATTCATCAGGAGGAGCCTCTGCAACCCAGCTCTTTTCTGGTTGTACACTTATACTTAAAAAAAAAAATAAAAATCTCCCATTTCTGCCGCATTTTAGAGATGGTGGTGGTGGTTGGTCCTGGGCGGTGGCTATCACTCTTACAATGGGTAGGGTTAAGAGACACTGAATAAAAGGGGGAAAAAAAAAACCCTAAAGGACGTGGCTTTGCAGAGATGAACAGAGGAGAGATTTGGGGGCTGGAGGAAGATCACAAGAACACAGAGATGAGGAGACACACTCAAAGGAAAGTGGAGACTCTTTTCCTCTCGACCCCATGAGACGTGGAGTGGAAATGGCCGCAAGCCCCACGGATGGGCCCCCCCGTCCCGAGTTAGGGCTTCGGAGGAGCTACAAGCAGAAGGAAAGGTGAGATGTGCCGATGAAACATTTATTTGCCTAAGAAATATCACATGATTCAAAGACACGTGTAGCGGGAACCGAGCGGGGCCACGGAGAGCCATCCCCCCATAAATTTCCAGCGAAGTGTCAAAAGCATCCCTCCAGGTACCATCTGCTCTGGGACTCTCCCTGCTTCCTCCTCGCCTCTCCCACCCGACCGACATCTTTATCAAGCTCTTGCTGAAACCAGGAAAGGCAAAATAGTTCCAGCAGTGAAAGCTTTAACTTGTCACCTCCTGTTCTTCTTGGATTTCCAAAGCGCAGAGGCCTGCGGAATATGTTTCCAATATCCTCTGTCTCTCTGTTGGAGTGTGCTCCCTTCCACGCCAGGGAGGTTCTGACCCCTGGCGTCTCTGGGGAAGAGGGGTTTGGAGTGGGGTCAGGCTTGTCAGAAACCGAGAGGCCACGCCGCCTTGAGCAACCCACTCCCCCACCACCCCCACCCCCGTTCCTTTAATGCATTTAACCTGGAAGAGGCACTGCTCCAGCCCAGATTAGATTACGGGGTTGGTGAAGGTGGTCTAACAAATGGTAAATGGCGGTGTGTGGGGCTGAGCTAATCTCTGTTGACACGCATCTAATGCAAGGCCCGTGTTGAAGGCAGCGGGTCCCGTCTGCAGCCCGAGTTTGCCTTGATGACCGAAGGGGGAGGTGAGGCCCAGGCAAAGCCACTGGGATGCCTGTCTCTTTCAATCTTAGAGAGCCTGGAGTGTGCACGTCATTATTTAAAGGTCTCCTGGTACCAGCAAAATGTCCCCGCTTCCTGTGGGCAATGAGGTCAATTTCATCTCTTCGCAGAGAAGCGTTTGATGATTGCATTTCTCTGAAATGTTCCTGGTTCCCCTCCCTGGAAGTGTGTGGATGGTATCATTTATTCACTTGACACACTTGGACTGGATTGATTCTGTCACTCGGCGGAGTGCTTACGTGGGTGCGGCAGGACCCAATTTTTGATTTGCTGCAAGAATCACATAAAGAAGTACGCGCGTCCATTTCTACCACCTACCTCCTCCCTGCGGGACGCTGGACAGCGGGAAACCTCCCGAGTCCCAGGTCCTCCTCTGGTGCTAGTCTTTTCCCCAGCTCCAGTTCCCAGCATGTGAGAGTTACTTAAAAATTGGTACAATGAGAGCATCAAGAGAATCAAGACAGCTAACTAGAAATGCACACGACAGAACTGAATAAAACTAACCATTTATCTAAATGCCATGCTATACGCTATTTTTTTGACAAGAGGTTTTGCCATCCCCATGTTTCCCCCGATCCCATCCCAATAGCTAAAATATAAGAGTCACCAAGACAAGGATCATTGCCTGTTTGCATATCTGATGTATCCCAGACACGTGGATTAGTGCCTGGACTGCCATTGAAAGCAAAACAAAGATTTGATAAATATTTATCAAATAGTGATTTGAATGGATGTGTGAATGAGTGACTGTGAAAGTCTGAGGATAGACCCTCCTAAAAGATGTGGAAGGCAAGCCACTGAACTATTTAACAGTTCTGCTATCATCTTGCTCTACCCCTGCTTTTAGGGAACATCAATTCTTCTGCTTTTACATTTTAAAATATTCATTGATTCATTGTGCATCAAATACTGTGTATCCAGGCCCTGTAGCCAGGAAATATGGGCTTGCTAGTTGGGTGACCTTGGGAAAGTCACTTAACCTCCTTGAGTCTCTATTTCCTCATCTGTAAAATGGAGAACATAGTACCACCTACCCATTAATGTTGCTGCGAGGTTCAAAAGAGGTCTTATATGTTAAGTCCTAAGAACAGTGCCTGGCACATTGGAAGTTGTGGTTGATAACATAAGTATTGAATAAATGTTGATATTTAAAAAATAAATCAAGTTAAGAGACTAGAGAAACTATAAATAATATTAGAAAAGAAAAAGAAAGAGAGACATGAGGATTTTGAAAATCACTTTATTAAGGAATGACTGATGTACAAAAAGCTGTAAGTATTTAACATACTCATCTTGATGAATTTGAAGTATACATCCATGAAACCATCACTCCACCCTATGCCATAAACATATCCATCACCTCCAAAAGTTTTTTCCAGCCATCTTTACAGTTTGGGTGCATGTGTGTTGTGATAAGAATGTTTCAGTAGGATCTACTGATTGATATTCCATATCAATATGGAATTGTAAGCTATGGGCACTATACCATACAGTAAATCTGTAGAACTTACTAATTTTGCATAAATGAAGCTTAGAACTCTTGACTAACATCTCCTGGGGTCCCCTTCCCCCAGCCCCTGGCCACTGCCATTCTACTGTTTCTATGAGTTTGATTATTTTAGACTCCACAGGAAAGTGGTATTACGTAATATTTGTTCTTCCATGGCTGGCTTGTTTCACTCACCATAATGTCGTCCAGGTTCACCAATGGCAGAATTTCCTTCTTCTCTGTGGTCACATACTAGTCCATTACAGATGAATATTGCATATTCTTTCTCCCTTCACCCACTGATGGGCATTTAGGTTGCTTCCCAGTCTTGGCTGTGGTGACTGATGTTGCAGTGGGCATGGGAGTGCAGGTAACTCCTGATTTCAGTTTCTTTGGTTATATCCCCCAAAGTGGAATTGCTGGGTCATAGGGCAGCCCTACTTTTCATTTCTTGAGGAAACTCCATACTGTTTTCCAGAGTGGCTGCACCAGTTTGCATTCCCTCCACCAGTGCAAGAGGGCTCACCTGTCTCCACATCCCGCCAACACCTGTTCTCTTTTCTTTGTTTTGATAACAGCCAACCTGGTAGGTGTGAGATGATATCTCCTTGTGGTTTTGCTTTGCATTTCCCTGAAGGTTAGTGATGCTGTGTACCTTCTCACATACTTGCTGGCCATTTGAACGTCTTCTTTGAAGAACTGTCTATTCAGTTCCTCTGCCCGTGTTTTAATTGGGTTATGGTTTGTTTGTTTTTTGTTTTTTTGTTTTTTGGTTTTTGGTTTTTGGTTTTTTTTACTGTTGAGGTGTGAAGTTTCCTTATATCTCCCGGCAATTAACTCTCAGATCTATGGTCTGCATGAGACTATTTTTTTTTTTTAAGATTATTTATTTATTTATTTGACAGAGAGATAGCAAGTAGGCAGAGTGGCAGGCAGAGGGAGAGAGAGAAGCAGACTCCCCACTGAGCAGAGAGCCCAATGTGGGACTCAATCCCAGGACCCTGGAATCATGACTTGAGCCGAAGGCAGGCACTTAACCGACTGAGCCACCCAGGCGTGTGTGTGACTATTTTTAAAACAGACAAACATACACCCATAATTTACATCTCAACAAAAGGATTAACATTCTGGGAAGTATCAGATTGACTGGAGTAACAGAGGGCTAGAATAGAACAAGTTTCTTAGAGAACAGTATTCAAAAGCATTATCTCCAAAGAAGATGCAGCAATCAATTTTAAAAGTCAGTTTTTCATGGGAAACAGAGAGGTCATTTCTATGCCCCATAATTTGTTCCAGAACATAGGCAAAGGTGGATTGCTTCTTTCTCCAGTCTTTGAAGCCAGCATCAACCTGGTAACAGCACCATTTAAATACTATATTAAAAGAATGATCTGCCACATCCAAGGAGGGTTTATGCTAGTCAAAATAGAAATGTATAAAAACCCCAATAGATTCACAAAAGGCCGTGGGTGGGGGATGAGGAGGATATCCATTCACCAAAAATCCTTTCAGAAAACTTGAAACAGAAAGATCACATAAAAAAAAAAAAAAAAGCATTCTAATGATCATCCATCTCAAAACCACATCCAGAGTGATATCTAATGGTCTTACTCTAAGTATTTTTATTGGATCAAAATAAGACAATGATGCTCATGGTCACCATTGACATTTAATAGTTTTCCAGGAAGGTGTAGGCAACGTAGGAAATCACAAAACAGAAATAAAAACGAAATTAATAGACAAGAAAAGGAGGAAAATATCAGTTGCACACGACCATACTCTACCTTTGAAAACATAAAGGAAATCATGGAAAAACATCAGAACCCCAAATGGAGTGAAGTTGGGTTGTCAAATACGGAATAAAACCTTCACAGATGAATGGTTTCTTAAACCGTCACCAAGAGTGGTTAGAAAAATGAAAGAGGATTCAGCCGAAAGAGCAACAGCTTTCATAAAATACCTGGAGAAAACCGTAATAGAAAACATATCATGCCCACATGTGGAAAGCCACCAAATCTTCCTAACACGCATAGAAAAAAATGCACTTACACGAATAGAGTCCACCTTGCAAAGCTGTCATTTCTTCCGATTGCTTAAGATACAATATAATTTGGGGATGCCTGGGTGCCTCAGTGGGTTAAGCCTCTGCCTTCGGCTCAGATCATGATCCCAGAGTCCTGGGATTGAGCCCCGCATCGGGCTCTCTGCTCCCCAGGGAGCCTGCTTCCTCCTCTCTCTCTCTCTCTGCCTGCCTCTCCTCCTACTTGTGATCTCTGTCTGTCAAATAAATAAATAAAATCTTAAAAAAAACAAAAAACAAGACACAATACAATTTTAAAACTAATGACCAGGGATTGTTCTGCGAGGGGTGGGTTAAGGACGGGAGAATACCAAAGCAGTTTGTTTTCAAGTTCACCCGGATGACAACGTGCATGGGATTAGCCATCAGTTTTCTTCCAAAGCTGAAAGTATCTGGCTTTCTGGATCTTAATATTGCCTAGCTACAGTCACAAAATTGTATGCAAGGCCAGAAGAGTCCGCGGAATGTGCTTGAAGGGACAGGCGTAAGAGTGCGCCCAGAAATAGACTTTATTGAGCAAGGTACGCATGACCAGAGGGTGGCCTAGATCTGGGGCAGGAGAGTTAGTTCAACAAGAGGCGCTGGGACAACTGGGTGTCTAGTGACCCCTCATCGGCTCCAAAGACCGCCACTGACCTTAACCAAAGCTTCACTGACCCCTATTGTATCTTTCCCGAAATCTGTCCAATGTCAAACTGCCTTCTTCTGGACTTTTCAGGGGTACGGGAAGGAAGATGAGAAAGACAGGAAAGAGAGTGGGATCCATATGAGGGTCACATACCACCTCTTCTCTTTTCCCAGCCCCAGGTCCAGGAGGTTTGAGACAGGAGATGCTCAGGGTCCTAAACATCCTGCCAAGCACACCAGACATCTTTTTCCCCCTCCATATCAGCCTGTACGAGAAGAAACTTACAGAATGAAGGGCAAGTCTGGCCAGCCCACTGCACATCTAGGGATGCTGAGCGAGGCCTGGAGGCAGCGTGGTTCCGGTTAGGAGTGTCCTGACAGGCCTGGGTTTAGAACCCACCCCTGTCACTCTGCAGCTGTGCGATTTTGAGCAAATAATGCTACTTCAGTTTCCCTGTGCCTACAATAGGAGTTATGCTACCTGTCTCAAAGAATCACAGTGAAGATTAATTCAAATGTTAACCAGATCTGTTTTCTTTAGGCCTCTTTATGTCTCGGTTTCCCTACCTATAAAATGAAGCCATTACCTCATGGAAATTGGGAGGATGAAATGATTTAATGGATGTGAAGGACTGAGGAGAGTTCTAGAACATGCCATATGCTCACCCTAGGCTATCAATTATTTTTACCCTAGTTAAATCCAGGTGTATGTCAAATATTCTATGGATATGATTATAAATAACAATTATTGATATTGTTACTATTAATGATATGTTTTTATTATATTATTTTTAAATATTTACTCTTATTATTTATAAGTGATTTTTGGGGGGTTACCTATCAAACTGACTTGTAGGCTGAGCTGATTTCTCTGTTGTTTTGTAGGAAAAACTTCAGCATCCTGGTTGCAGTCTATAGGGATAAAAGATTCTTTGGGTTGGTTTTCCCTTTCTGATTGGCCTTCCTGTTCCAGAAAACTAGATTTCAGAATGCCATGTAGAGAAGTTTCCAAGTACTTACCAGATTAGGTCTTCCAGGAGCTGGAACGTCTTTCAGGGGGCAGCATAGATCAGGGGCCAAGAGGAGTTAGTCAAGAATTAGCCCACATATTGGAGCAAAGACACCTTGATGACAGGACAGCATGTGAGTCCAGAAAACCCTCATGAAGTGGGTTCTTCTCTGTTTGGAAATGAGAAGCAAGACAGGAATAACTCAAGGCTAATGTACTCATAGCCAACATTTCGCCCTTCCCCCGAAGTCTGTCCTACCTGATCCTCATCCTTGCAGATGAGATGATCTGATTTTCAAATGAATTTGAGACCAATGCTTTCCACACCACTAGTGCTAGAAGAAGGAAGGTGATGGCTTCTCACCCTATTTCTTGGTAACCTGCACTTTCTCCTGACCCAAGGGGTCCACATCTTTCAGTCAGCAGTAGCCCAAGTCAACTTTTGCGTATTTTTATCCATGGCACCTGTCCAAAAAAAAAAAAAAAAAAAAAAAAAATCTCATTGTAAGGAAACCTTGTGTGTTCAATACCATGATCATGTCTTCCAAATGGGCCTGTTAGAGTGACTCATGGAGGAGACTGCCTTAGAAGAGGAGAAAATGTCTTAGTCACCAATTCATCTATTTACCATTCATCACTTCAGAAAAACAATCAGAGAAAGAAACATTCAGAGATGCCACAGGATTTCTGGAAATAATGTGAGAAAAAAACCATCCTAGTGAAGACATCATGATCTTCTTGTCTTCCAGAACAAGGCCTCTCAGGGCTGGACATTTTCCCTCAGTAGATTCATTAGTGCTTCTCCCCTTGGAGAAAACACTCCAGAGGATTGGATTTTGGGCAGTGAAATATCCCAGTGGCCAAAATTAGCTTGAGGCATTTGTGTGATTGGGTGGAGGGAGAAAAAGACAAAGAGAAGTAATGGAGAGCTCCCCAGGATACAGAGGCCAGGCCTCACTCACTCTCCAGGCCACAGTAAACATGAAACCCAATGCTCAGAAACACCGAAACGCCTGAGCAATTTTCAGAGGGAAAAATGCAACTGGTCTGGAAACAGATAGCATTCATGTTCCAGGGGGAGCATGTAGATCCAAGGAGTACTCGCTGAGTGCCTGCTGTGTGTTAGATGTGGTCCGCGTTCCCTCTTCTTGCCCTCTCAGTGGGACACCGTCTACTTCCCTCCTTTGACAGATGTAACACAGAAGTCCACTTGCCCTGTATCGTCTCTCTGTTTTAACCGATGCCAAGACTGATGCAAAACACGGCCACTTGCAACAAAAGCATGAGTGAGCTGTGTAGATTTTACTGAAGATCCCACAGGGCCAAAGGAGGAGGAGGAGGGTATTTATATCGTGAACTCACAAAAAACTACCCAAACCTTCCCATCAGCTGAATCTTTTCTCTCAAGTTGGCTCTTCCTTGTCCTACCATCAGTGGTAATCCTTCATCTTTTGTTGGTGTGGTTCCTAGCTGCTTTCTCCTCCTCCCTTCCACGTCTCCTCTGATGGAGTTTCTAATGTCTCCTCCCACCACGCAGTGGACCTGTTTCCAAGCACATACACCTACACTCATCAAAGAGGTCAGCCAACCCTTCATTTCCAGAACATTCCCCCACCTCCCCTTGATAGGATTGGTGGGGTGGAGAGGTAGAGTGGAGCATGTTGGTGCCTTGTCAGTCTGAATAAACAAAACCCAAAAGAAGTGACACAATCTCTTCATTCAACAGCAATTGTAGTAAGGACTGTTTGCAAATTAGACATCGTAGTGTCTTCAGCTTCCAGATCAGCCTGCGTCCCCCCATGCCCATAGTTCTGTGAGGTTAAGCTTCAGGTATTTGAAGACAAAGGATGCGAGATGGAGAAGCAAAAGCATGGAGACACCAAGAATATGAGATCTAACATGGGAATCAGAAGTCATTACATACATACACAGTGCCTAGAATCCCCTTTGAAATATCCAAGAATGTTGGTTTTTGTGCTTTGTCTTGGACACTTCCAGTGAGAGAGAGCTTAGTATCTCCTGAGACAACCTAACCCGTTGTTGGACATTTGTGATAAATATTTCCTTTCCAAGCTGAACTCCATCTTCTTAAAACTTTTTACCTACAACTGCTAATTGTTCCTTTTGGATCTATCTGAAATACAGTCAAGAATCCCTTTGGCGTTATGTCCTTCCTAATATTTGGTGGCAGCTACGCTATGCATCATCTCATTTGGAAACTTCCCGACATCAGGTAAGGTGGGGGTATTTTTTGGTCCCCATTTTACAGATGGGAAACTGGTCTGACCGGGGTGAAGATCACGGGTGAAGACAGAGTTGATGAGTGTCAGAAGCTGGGCTTCAACTCAAGACCTCACACTCTGGGCCTCACAGCCAGAGGGCAGGTTAAATGGATTCCCTGTCCATTATTGTAATTGGGTTTTGCCAACTTTATTAGCTCTTCCCAATGTCAGAAAAACAAAGGGATGCTATTAAGAGCATTCAAATGAGAAAAGAAATAAAAGAAACTTAAAGGCAGGGGAAAGAGAGTGGCTGAGAAAGAAAGAGAGAAACTCCGGGAGGTAGAAAAATAAGAAGGAGGAGCAGAAGAGGGAAAGCGAGCAGAGGAGGTTAAGATAGATGGGATGCCAGTGACCCGAAGGCAGCTGTCCCTCTCTGTGGGATCTGGAATGGAGTTCAGAGATGCCGGTCAGTCTCTACCAGTGGTTTCACTGAGCAGACGAGACACGAGAGCCGTGGCTTAGCCATTATGAGCCACGTGAATGTGGATTCAGCCAAAGTAAACCATCTTAGGAGTGGAAGGGAAGAATAAAAAAGAGGATGAGGCACAGAAGGCCGAGGTTGGGGAGGGAGGCTAGAAAGAGAACAAGAGAGACAGAAAACTGACGTACGTCACAAAAGTGACTCTGGCTGGTGAGATCCCATGCTTTCTATTCTCTTCTTCATATTTCCCTGTTTTTCTCTGCATTTTTTTTTTTTTTACGGCGGTCACATATTAATTTTTGCAATCAGCAAACACAATGAATCTATTTCCATTTGGGGAAAATTTTCTTTAAGAAGAATGCATCTGGGGACACTAGCGTTTTCCCCATGCAAAGCCCGAGGGAGAGATGGGGCCGGTGCTCAGGCCTTTGTAGTAAATATCTCCAGACCACACTAAATCCAATCTTCTCATTTGGGGTTATTTGCTTTCCGGACGGCAGGGCTGTGATGGATCCCAGATTCAGCACTCGTGGCATCTCAATCAGCTGTGTTTAGATGCCGCTGTGACACAAGATTATGACGTTTTGATGGGATTAGGAGATAACTTTGCTTTAATCTATAAAGCCCTGTATGCTTTGGGATCTGATTACCCTGGCAATTCCCTTCCTTGGCCCTAGCAATTAAGATTAGCCAGAATGCTGCTGTTAATGATCCCCATATTGAAAGCACAGGAAATCAGAAATGGGTGGTTGTGGGGTGTGTGTGTGTGTGTGTGTGTGTGTGTGTTTCTGGTACTGTCCCTGCTTTTCCTTTTTTTCCTGAAGGCTCTGGCTCTCCCTAAGGCTGTTGTCTTCAAATCCTAGTGGGCTGCCTGTTTTGCTCCTTTTTCTGCTTCCTGAGGAAGCCATTTTGGGGGATGCCTCTTGCTTCTCACTTAATCCAACAATGCTTGCTTCTGTTTCATTTAATCAGTGATATGTGTGCTTGGTACCATCAGTCCCAGCAGTGATGATTGGATTTTTAAACCTGTCCAAGAAATGAGGGAGCTTAGAGTTACAGAGACTCTAATGAAACTCCTTCTACCTAAGGAAGTTCGGTTGTTCCACCATAACCACATTGGCTCCAGGTCATATTTTCCAGAGAGATCCGCTCCCAGAATCCTTCAGCTGCAGAAATTTATGGTCTGTGGTCACAACATTGTTAAATTCGCTTATGCTTTTATTTCCACTAAAATACAGTTATATGACTACAGTGCAAAGAACAACCAAGGTTATTGGAAGGTATACGATTCATCCACGATCATTTAAATTAGGTGCAGGAGAGAAGCAAGAAGAGCTCATTGTGCTGGATGTTCTGGTTTGCCCCTTCAGCCCAACTCACCAAGCTGACTTCTGCCCTGGAAGGCTGACTTGGATGGTCAGCATTAACATGCTCCTTTACCTTTAGGATTCCCATGGGGTTGGACCAACGGGAGGCATTTGCAAGATAAATAAATAAATGGAAAAGAGAGAGTGTGGCCTGGGATTTTTCCTCTTCTGCATACTCAACACAGCTCCTGACAGTCAGGAAAATGCTCAGGAAGTATAATTAAGAAAATGAACACAGGAGTGGGGCAGGAGATATTAGACCAAGCCTATGGGACTGTTTCACCAAAGAGATGGGACTTAGGCTTTGAAGAGGAACCTAGTTTAAAATAAGAAGCAGATCACTGAGACTAATCCAGGCAGACGAGGAGGGACGTAAACTGGTCAGACCAGAAGAGCAATTTTGTGTATTAGAGTCAAGCAGCAGGTAGCTCAGTTTTAAGGGGTGTTTCTGGAACCAGGTTTTCTCCCACTCTGTGGCTCTTGCATCTTCTGAGGTCACCCAGAAGTGAAGGGACTTCATGTATGGGAGAGCAGAAGACAGGTGGACAATGTTAATGGGCCAAGTGTAGGCATTACTCCCACTTCTATCCCATTGGTGGGAACTCTGTCACATGACCATGCCTCACTGCAGGGGCTGCTGGGAAATGTAGTCTAGTTGCTGACCAGGAGGAAGAGGAAATGGACTTGGGGACTCTGGGGCAGATATTCGAGGTTGGAAGAGATCCCAGAGCGCCTTGAAGGCCAAGCTGAATTCTGTGTGTTTTCCGTGGGTGGATCCCAACAAATGAGCCCCTTGCTCGCAACGGAAGGTGACACTTAGGAAAATGGAAGATGATACATGAACCATGGTTACAAGTTGAGAGACCATCAGGGAAGGGCTAGAGAAGGTTCTGGGGAGGCCCCGAACTGGCAGAGGAGTAAATCACGTTTTGTGCCTAACCTCGGCACCACAAAGCGGCTTTCTCCAAAACCAGATATCATCAGTTTTCAGCCATTCTGGATCCTCCGACCAAAAGCCCCCCAGCCCGTCTTCTGTAGTAGACAGAAGGAAAGGAAAAGGAAGAAGGAGAAGAGGGGAATCTTGCTCTTAAACCACGCTCACAATTTGTAGCATCTAGGCTAGCCTCACGGTTTCCTCCGGTTAGAGGCCTGAGGGCGTTTACAGACTCAGGCTCGTCACACTAAACCTGGGAGAGCCGCGGGCAAACGAAGATAAGCTGATCATGGTTGCTTTGGCTTCCCAGAGGCGTGGGTTCGCGCCGTAGCTCCGCCGCCTAGCGAACCTGGAACCTGGGGCGAGTCTCTTCAATTCTGTGAGCCTGGATTTCATCATCTCTTATGTGGAACAATGAAGGAGCCACCCCCTTGGGTTGGTGTGAGGGCTGAAGGTGAGAGTTCCTGGAAAACACCTCGCAATATGTTGGTGCCCAGTCAATGCCACATGGGGCTCTCTGCCTTGACTGAAATGAGACTTGCTTACAACAGAGCCTCTGAGAGGGTTGAGGTTCTTCTCCAGGGGAAAGTGAGGCAGGAACGCACGCCAGGCACTGGAGGCTCAGTCCCCACTCTGCTCCTGCAGTCGGGGTGGGCCAGGTGGTGCTCAGATGCACAGGGCAGGAGGGGCTGCCTATCAGCAGGAAGAGCGGAGTGAATGGGACTCAGATGATGAGTGAGGAAGGTGGCCCACCGGGGGCTTGGGGACCCCCTAACTCTTGCCACCAAAGGAGGAAAGGCAGGGGGTGAGGGGGACATGATAAGAGGACCCCGAGGAGCATTTTATTCCAGAGCTTTCAAAGCTCACCCCTTCCTCTCACAGGAACCAAAGTTAAATAACCAGAGCCAGGGAGTGAAAGAGAAAGAAACCAGACGAGCAAACCGGTCCCTGGAAACAGGTCACATTGTGTTCAGAAGTAGGCTTTGAAATTGTGCATGGGTAACCACAGCAGAGAGGGCTTGGGCCCCTCTGTTCCCGCCTGAGGGTGAGCTGGAAAAAGGAGAAGGAATGAAAGGGAGGAAGAAAAGCGAGAAATTAAAGCAAAAGGAAGGGACTGGTTGAGAGCATCGGGAGGGAGAGGCGAGAGAGAAAAGAAGACCGTTTTCCTGCACTGATGCAGGGTACGGAAATGAGCCAGCCAATGGAGCCCCATCTTCAAGAAATTCATGGTCTTCCTGGGGCTGTTGGGGATGATGAAGGAGCTCAATCCCTTTTTGAGTAGCCCTCATAGTCCTCAAAACCAGCTTTCGAATTCAGAGATGAAAACACTGATGCTCAGAGAAGTGAAGTAACTCACCCAAGGACACACAGCCATGGAGTGCCAATGCCAGGATTTGGACCCATTTCTAACGATGTTGGAGATGTGACAAATAATAACCACCCCCCATGTCCCCACCAGCATCACAGGAAGGCAAAAAGGAACCAGGATACCAAGTTTAGTCTGGGAATACCAAGGAGGAGCCCGTACGGCCTTCAAAGCAAGGTTTCCGAGCCTCAGCACTATGGACAGGGGGGCTGGAGAACTCTCTGTGGCTGGAGCTGCTCTGTGCATTGTAGGATGCCGAGGGGTGTTCCTGGTCTCTCCCCACTGGATGCCATTCTCCCGGCCTCCAACAAACCCAGGAGGTCTCCAGACAGTGCCACTTATCTCCAAGGAACAAACTCACCCCCTGTTGAGAACTGCTGGCAGAGAAAAAGGTAGAAAACCTAGTAATTACTGTGCATTGAGATTCAGCCGAAGGCCCTGGGGCAGACATTTGATCTCATTTAACCTCATTTAATTTCTCATGGCATCCCACAAGAACCCCATTCGGTGGGCAGTAGTAGTTCCATTTTACAGACGAGGCCTCTTCGTCTCAGAGAGCTGAATCCCATGTCCTAGTTCACGGGACTTAGCCAGAGACCGAGCTGGGGTGTGCGTTTGAGGGGCTAAAATCCTTTCCCCAGCCCTGTTCAGAGAGGAAAACCAAAGAGAGGGAGAGGGGAAGCCCGGGAGAGAGGCAGAAGCTCCGAATGCAGCAGGTAGCAGCAAGGATGCGGGAAAATGCGGGCACAGGTCCACCATGTGGCCTGGGGGCGCCATGCCGTCTCGGGGAGGAGGTCTCTGTCAACTGCTGTGTCCCAGGCAGTCCCCAGGTTCTGACCTCCTCCCCCTCACACATCGCTTCCTGTGAGAGTGCCCTGCACGTCAGTCCTGCCTGTCTCTCTCTCTCTCTCTCTCTCTCTCTCATATCTCATAAGGAGAGACAATATATTCCAAATGCTCGGTGATTTATGGGGCAAAGCCACTTCCTCTGACCAAGCATCTCTCTTCACAGGAACCCATATGTTGGGAAGCATCTATCCCAGAAACGACCCACATTCATTTTCTGCCAGGAGCCAGTGGCCTGGGGAATTCAAGAAATGCCCCTAAATTACGAACGAAGGGGGGGGGGGGGGGGGGGCTTCCTCCAGAAACCTTTTCCCAAGCCTGAGCCGAGCTATAAATCACCTGCCAAGCATCACACACCACCCTAAACCACAGATGTGTGGGGACCGGCAAGGGGAACGTCCGCCTGCAAGACAGAAGGCAAAGTTGACCAAGAACTGGGCGGGGGCGCCGGGGTGTGGGTGTGTGGGTGTTTGAGGAGCTCACCCTGACCTTTCCCACTTCCTACAACCTTTCACGGCTGATACCTTGAGAGCAGGAAGCAAATTTTTCCCAAGGATTTTTTTTTTTTTTTGTGGGGGGGTGAGGAATAATCACTACCCCTCCCCTCCACCTTGCCTACCTCTCCTGCAAAATAGCAAAGCATTTGTTCTTAATCTTTCAGGGGGTGAAGTTTCCCTTTGAAAATGTGATGAAAGCTCTGGTCTCCTCCCTTCATTAAATAAATGATTATTTACTTGTGCTAAAGCCTTCAAAAATGGTCAAGACTGCTTTATGGTGGGTTTTCTAGAAAGATAAAGGGCTTTTTCCTGTCCTGTTATATAAAACTACATACACACATATATATATATATATATATATTTTTTACTATTGATTTTATTTTTGAACTTTTACTGACTGTAGCGTACATACAGAAGAGTGCACAAATCCTAAGTGTTCGGCTTAATGGAGTTTCACAAACCGAACAAACCGGTGTAACCTGTGCCCAGATCAAGAAAAAGAGCATTTGGTGCATCTGGAAGCTTCCTTGTGCTCCCTCCCACCCCCACCCCACCCCCAAGGTTAGCTACCAGCCTGACTTCAAATAGACTAGATTTGTTTTGCCTGGTTCTGTTCTTTAGGGCAGTGGAATCCTTAAGACGAGGCTCCCGGGCTTAGCTCCTCTCGCTCTGGTTGCGTTTGGCCAGATTTATCTCGGGCACTGTGTGTCGCTAAGGTTTGTCTGTTCTTATCAGCCCGAGCTTTCCTTTCGGCCAATGTGCCGCCGCTTACTGCCATCCTACTCTTGAGAGGCATTTGGGATTTATTCACGTTTCCCAAAGTTTACTGAAATTCTGCCCTATCTTTGTGCGTGTCTCACTTTCCAATTTACGGTAGTGTAATATATTCTTGTTGTTAGAGATCCGTCATTTCAGGCAAGAACAAGCAGAGAATTTTTTTTGGGGGGGGGTGGTTGCTTTCTTGTTGCCTTCCTGTCAACCCAAGTAACTCCGCTCTGCCTGCTTTGTCGAGTTATGCTCCAGACCTTCTCTGCGCCAGTACGCAGATCTCTGTCATGTACAATGCGATGCTTTTTCTTTTTGTTTTTACATGGATGCAACTGTCGTGCAGTTTGGGTCCCCCCCCCCCGACTTATCAATATATCCTGGAGATCCTTCCATAGATCACCTCTTTAAACTGTTGGACATTCTTCCCTTGCATGGGCGTGCCATGATTTATGTGCCCAGCCTCCCACCGATGAGCATTTAGATGATCCCACATTTTATGCGCTTGCAAATAGGGTGGCAGTGACCATCCTTTCATGTGCTTCTTTATGGGCATTTGCAAATATTTCTCTAGCAGATGAACAGAGACGTGCAATTGTTGGCGGTACACTTTTGTCTTTAAGTGGTTTTTATGAGGTCCGATGGATGGTCCGAGCCACCATGAATTCTAGGGAGAGTTCAAGGTATCTGGGAAGGCATTTGACAGAATGACCAAATCTTACTCGGGTTTTTTTTAAAGACTGGCAGACGCCTGCTTTTGGAGAAAACAGAAGACAAAATTCCCGTAGAAGTCACTGTTTCCCTGCACCTCGATGCCTCGGGATGGGACACTACCTAGAGATTCCATGAAGGGGAGAACCTAGTGTCTGCCTATGGTAGGGCTGGTTGGAAATGAAATGCCCGAGACTTCAGGTACAGCTTCGGGAACAGCCATCATAACAATGGCTAATGACACAGCACACACGTGCTGAATACTTCTCCCCTATCAAGCAGTAGGAACCACCCAGTTCCGCTCTTACCAGACTCCTGTGATGAGAGGGCTCCATGTTGAATGTCCTATTTTTCCAGCAGGACTAACTAAAGCTCAGATCATTACTTGCCCAAAGCCACACTCACACAGATTACCGGGAGATGATACTACGCAGGCTCCTGCCTACAGGAAGGACACCTTTGAGAAATAGGGGACCTAGAATTAGCCCTCGGAAGAGCAAGAGTCTCTGTCTCTCTGGGTCCTTGGTGCTGTGGGACCAAAGGCAGAACGCCCCAGCCAGGGGGAGATGACTTGTCAGGCTAGCTCATAATAACAGCATGCAGCAGGAGCCAACTCCATGTTGGCCAATGCACCCCATCAATCCTCACAACACGGAGAGGAAGAAGGGCTTGCTCTAGGCAGAGTGGGAGTTGAATGGGGGTATTTGGCAGATGGGGGACCCTCTGAGGACACAGCTCCCCTCCCCTTCCTGCCCTTCAGACAATCCTGATCTAATCTTGCCCCAGTCAAAAGCCCCCCCGGGGGCCAAGGGGGCTGGATGTGCTTTGGCGGTGGACAGGGCTAAAAACTCTTTCGGTTCAAACCCCGACTTCCATTCCCTCACAGAACAGTTAAAAATCTCAAGTTGCAGCTCGTTGTCCCTAGGTCGAATTGATGGATGACAATTTCTCCTTTTGGATGGATGCCTTCTGACTTTTTGATGCAGGAACAATTGATTATTACCCTCTTTAATTTTTTTCCCCCCAAGTCTGCTAACCAGGCAATCTCTGACGCTGTCCATACATTATGGGCCTGATTCAGCAGAGGTCTGACAAACCGGCCCGGGGGCAGAAGATTAAGCTATTCCAAATTGCCTAGATCAAGGCGAGCCCAGATTGGGTGCTTGGAGACAGAGGTGGGGGTGGGGGTGGGGGCACCCTTTCATTCCTGCCCTTTGGAGACCTCCAAGACTAAACAGTGTAGGCCACATCTTGAAGAAAATTGCTTTATCCTTTCACCTTTAAGTGGATTCAGGCGCAATCAGTTGACTCCGGAGCGTGTGGAGGTCAGTGCACACACGCCAGGATGGGGGCTGCGCGCAGAGCCTTGGGAAGAGGGAAGGCTGATGAAGTAAAGGAAGATGGAAACGGTCGGTCTGTAACCTCTAACATCTGGTGCTGAATAAGAGTGCAGCCGGGGAAAACGTTCAGGCTGGCGCTGGGGGAGCGACCTGGAGAAGGTACGTGCAGGAGGCTTTCAAAGCCTAACTGTCACAAACAAGGCCTCCCTACTCCTCTCAGATGTCACAGGAGGAAGTAGAGGGGGGGGGGGGGGGGGGAGGAAGGGGGAGGGAGGAAGAGGTCAGGTCTCCGATCCCCAGAGCGAGGGGACAGGCAAATGCTTGCAGATGGATGGAAAGGAGAGCAGAGAGCAAATTGCTTCTGGCTGCCTGGGAGCACAGCACGGAGATGACCGGCGTTGCTAAATCTGGGACAGCCTTTTGTAGGAGGAGGAACAGCCATGTCCCTCCTTGACCGTGAGCATCCCAACAGCAGCAGGCTGGTGGGGAGGGACCCTGGAAGCAGAGGAACTCCCCCTACCCAAGGTCCTAGCCCGAGATGCACTGGCCATTGTTTAGTCACGATTTTGTGAACCCTTCTTCTTTAGTGTGAGCTGCCTGGCAGTCCAAAATTAGATCTCGAGAAAAGATACCCAAGGAGAGATGCTTAGCTCCCTGGACCACTTGGCCTGGATCCACGTAAGGTTAGCAGACAAGGTGCTCTGTCCTGCTCCAGCCTGTGTGGGACCAGAGGGTTGACTCAGATGGTCAGCTTCAGAAGTGTGATGTGGTAGGAGATTTGCATGTACTCAGAGGTCTTGTATGTTTCTGTGCCAGCAAATACATCTGCCCCTTCTCACTCCATCCTCCCTGTACAACTGAATAGAGCTATGTCCACCTTCAACTTTCTAGCCACATCTCTCTTTCTTCCTTTAACTTTCTCAAGAAGTTTTCAAAGGGACCTCCCAAATGCTGAAGAGCCTGGGTACTAAACTTATTGTGACATCAGTTTGGATTCCTTCCACTGTGAGGAACAGAAAAAGCCAGTTCGCCATGCATTAAACCTTAAAGCTAGTTCATCTGGATGTATTTTGGACATCTGCAGACAAGAGGTTGTTTTCCAGGGGTGTGCGGCCAGTCAGCTGGGCACCAAGGAAAAACTCTGCCCATCTGCCCTCTCTAGAAGCTCAGGATATTGACTTTTCGTGCTCCGCAACTCATGGTCTCAAGATGGCGGTCACAGCGCCAAGTATCATGATCTCAGAAAAAGGCAGAAAGTGTAGGAGAGACAGGAGGCATTTTCCTAGAATCACCTTCTCCTTTGGTCAATAAATAATGTTTTCAGAGTCGTCATAGCCCCCATTCAAGTCTTATTGATTAGAAGTGCATCTCATGCCCACTTCTTTTGGCCACACAGGCCAAAGCATGAATGAAGTCCACTGGTAGGGAAGAAAAGGAATGGCCTCTTGGTGGTCTGTCTCACCATCTCCCCCAGATCTTTTCCTTCAGTGTCCTATTCTGGTGAGTAGTTCTACCATCTACCCCCCTCACCCAAGTCAGATACATGGGTCTACCTCATCTAATAGTCAAGCCATCCCTAGGTCCTCTTTTCCTCTTACCTACGCCTCCCCTGTCCTGCACACTGCTCTTTGCTTCTGAAATCCCTTATACAATGGTAGCATACAGCAACCTGCCAAAACACTTCAAACCTCAGTTTTCTCATCTGTGAAATGGAAATGATAATACTTCATACATCGTAGGATGACGTATGTGATGGTTACATGTGATAATGCTTTTAAGTGCTTAGCACAGCATTGGCTTTACAAGCCAGTATCTGTTATAATTATTACTGTTATATTCCCAAATGGTCAAGCCATCTGCTGCGTAACTTTGCCTCCCATGCAGAACCAGATGCCCCGCCGGATCCAAATGAACTCTAGAACTACTTCTTACCCTGATTTAAAAAAAAAAAATTAACAAAAACTGTATTTATTTGAAGTGTACAACATGTTGTTATGGTATCCCTATGCATAGTGAAATGACTCCTGTAGTCAAGCTGGTGAACATATTCATCTCTTCATATGGTTACCTTTTTTTTTCTCTCATTGTGTGCTGAGAGCATCTGAAATCTGCTCTTTTAGCTAATTTCTGGTATGCAGTACAGTGTTGTTGGCTATAGTCACCATGTGCATGAAGACTCTGGACCGACTCATTCTGCATAGCTCCGACTTTGTACCCTTCGACCAACACCTCCCCATTGCCCCACCTCCCGCCCCCAGGAACCATCCTCCATTTGCTTCTGTGTATTTAACTTTCTTAGATCCCACTTAGAAGTGAGATCATGTAGTATTTTCTTTTTGTCTCTTGCTTATTTCCTTCAGCTTAGTGTCCTCCAGGTTCATCCATGAAGTCACAAATGGCAGGATCTCCTTCTTTCTTGAGGCTGATGACCATACTCTCTTTATCCATCATCCCTTGACAGATACGCATTGATTTTGGCCCTTGTGAATAATGCCACGATGAGCAACAGAGGTTTTCTCCCCAGCCTGCCCTCAGGACACGGGCTTCCCATTGCAAAATGGGGATCACAGCCCCATCCTCACCAGTCCTGGGGGCCAGCATGGGACTTGGTGACGGAGGCCCATTTCTGTTGCTTTAGATGGAAATCAGGCAAGAGGGCTCTTGACAGCTTTGCTTGTATTTATTTCTGTCCGGATCAAAGGTCCTGTCGGCAACCTGTCTTGATGTCTTGATTCCTGTTTTTCTTAGCTAAATTTTTTTTTTTTTTTTTTTCTGGATGGTGTTCACTCCACATAAGCTGCTAAGAGGCTCCCAGGGAGTAAACGAGCTAGAGAGGGTGAGAGAGAATGAGAGTCAGAGAGAAAGAGAGAGAGAGAGTGAGCAAGTGAGTCAAAATGGGCAGGATTTGGATACATCTTGATGTACAAAGTATACGGATTTGCACAGATCCCAATGGCCCGAGATCAGCCACTCCTCTCCATGGTGCGAATAGGACAAGCTTGTGGTCTTTCCTGGGTTCCCAGGGGGAATGTGAACCACTCACGGGACACCCAGTCAAGACTGGATTAGTAAAATACTAACAGCAAGCAATCTTCTGTTGGAAAGGAGTATTACCTAATGGTTAAGGACACAAGACCTGGAACCAGGCATCACCGGCATGCTCATTCTGCTACTTTCTACGTATGCTTGTGAAAGTGATTCGCTCTCTGTCTGCTTCTATGTCTGTAACATGGAGACAGTAATTGTTCTTACCTCGCAGAGGTGATCGGAAGGTGAAATAAAATGATGGATGTGGAACACTAAGATACAAGGGGTGAATGTATTTTAATCAGGGAATATTGAAACCAACTAGCCTTTCTCTTCCTAAGCCCACAGGAGCCTTGATGTCTTCCCACATGTCCACTCTAGAACTTTCATGAGTGGTCTAGGCAGTGAGTGCTTTGTTCGTGCCCTAACCAGGGTGGTATAACCAGTTTGTAGGCCAAGTTTCCCTGAGCTGTGAATTGCCCACAGCTTTCACTAATGGTGCAGTCACTCCCCATGTGAGATGCAGGCTTGGCTTGCAGCCCGACCTACTTCGCGTTGACACAGGCCCAAAGCTTCCCTGCAGACATGACCGGGGATCCAGAGGTGAAGGGCTAAGGGGTGATTCATCTCCCTTTGCCATGATGTGCTCAAAGCTCCTCATCTGCATGGTTAGAATAAGCACCTGAAGAGTTAAGCAGGCAAAGTGAGCCCTGCTTTTCCCGCCCTTGTGCGTGAATATATGGGATGCTGTTGGGTCATCTCATTGGCACTGCCCATTCTGCTTATCCCGGCGAGCCAGATTACCAACAGTGCAGGTCAACCAGCAGGCAAACCACGCTGTGAACCCTGGTGGTTCTCCTTACTAGCTGTAGGCAACCGGTTCCAGTTTCTCCTTCTCCATTTCCTCTCTTGCAAAATGGGTGGCAAACAGATAACATCTATAAAAGAAAACATGCCAAAGACTGTTGTAAGGATCGAATACAATAATATAGGTCCAATGCCCATTCGCTAAATGTTAATACACTAATATTGGCTGGCCATATGCTTGTCACGACCCCTTGTATTTTGACATGCTTCTGAAAATATCCACCATTTTCCTGCTTCGGTCAAAGCAGAAACTTGGAATATTTCTTTGAGAGTTTGAAATCTTCAAGGGCCCCAAGATCCTCCCTGGGAACATCAAAAACATCTGTCAACTCCAGATGGGACAAAGGGGGAATGGCCTGGGCTGTCTCTATCCCAGAAAAGGGCTTTGTTTTGTTTTGTTTTTTTCTTTCCCTAATTTCTAATAGGCGCATACCCTCTGTGTTCCCATGGAAATAGTAGCAACTGACATTTATTGAGCAATTCCTATGAAACAGGAACAGTGCTAATTTCTTTATACATGTCACCCTCTTTAAATTCATAACAAACTGCAAGTCGGCACCGCTGGATAATTGCACCCATCTTATAGACCAGAAAAACGAGGTTCTGGGAAATTAAAGGGCTTGCCCAGTGTCAACCCAGGGTATATGTGGAAGGGCTGGGTTTGGAGCCACCATGGACCTCCAAGGGCCACAATGCTAGCCCCTCTGCTATCCTGCCATCCTCTTCCTCATACCTGTTTTAAAAAGCACCTACCACCAGGGTGCCGGGGTGGCTCAGTGGGTTAAGCCTCTGCCTTCAGTTCAGGTCATGATCTCGGGGTCCTGGGATCAAGCCCCGCGTCGGGCTTTCTGCCCGGCAGGGAGTCTGCTTCCCCCTCTCTCTCTGCCTGCTTGTGATCTCTGTCTGTGAAATAAACAAATGAAATCTTAAAAAAAAAAAAAAAAAAAAAAAGCACCTACTGCCACATATTATAATTTTTCTTATTAATATGTCTGTTTCCCTAACAGTCAAGATAATCCTGACAACCGTTTATTAAAGAAGCACTTATATGTGTCAGGCGTTAGGCTGGTGGATTTGTACATATTTTCTTTAATCCTGCTGACAGCCCTTTGCACTGGGTGTCAGGTGCCCCATTACACAGATGAGCAAATACATTCAGGGAGGTTAAGGGCATGGCCCCAAGCCAAGGACCTGGGAAGTCATGGAGCCAGTTTGGGCAATCAGGTCTGATGGCTCCAAAGCACATGTGCTTTGTTCTGTGCTTTTAGTGACTCCTACTTGTTGCCAACTTCTCAAGGGCTGGGCTGGTGCTCCATGTTCTTAGTGCCCCTTAGTGTCTGGCTGTGAAAAGAATGATCTAAAAAGAAAAAAAAAAAAAGGTAGAGTCAAGGAACTCGTTAGCTGGGTATCTGTTCAGTGTGGACATTAGATTTGCAAGCTCGTACAAGACCAACAGAAACAAGATAGGTTTCTTTTTTAATGATCAACCAAAGAAGATTGGAAATAAGGATGAACCAAGTGCCAATCCCTTCCACCCAAGATGACTGAGTCCCCTGTTGAATGAATACGCTCATGTAGTCAACCATGCACTTGAGACCATCACTCAGATATTCGATAGGCATCTGGGATTTTATGGGCACAGTCAATGATTATTCCCTACCTTAAGACTGCCCCCGCCTTCCCCATCTTTATGAATGGAAACTCTCTTTCTGGACCCTCAAACCCTGGCATCATCCCTGACTCCTCTTTCTCTCAAACCCCATGTGAATCCAGCAGAAAACCCTATCTGCTCTACTTCCAAAGTATCTCCTGAAAACTGATGACTTCTTACCTCTCCCACTGTTAGCATCTTGGTTCAGACCACTGTCACCACTGACCTGGGATGCAGCAACAAACAGCCCCTCACGGAGCTCTCTGGGACACCTCTCTCCTCTCCCCTCTGGTTTATTCTCCCCTCAGCAGCCAGAGGGGATCTGCTGACACCACATGAGATCATTTCATTTGTCTGCTCAAAATTGTCTGGCAGGCCCCCACCACGGGGCCTTTGCACATGCTTCCCTCTGCTCGGAATTCTTTACCTCTGGAAATCTGCAATGCTTGCTGCTCATCCCCCCCCCTTTTTTGTTACCTTCTTGGTGAGCACCCCCTTAACTTACCTTTATAAAATAGTCCCCTCTCCATTTTCCTAGCACCCAGAGATCTGTTATCTCCCTGAACCTCCTGTATTTTTCTCCGCATAGAAAAATATCTGCATGTATGGAATACTTATTATTACATACTATCATATAAGCTTCATGAGGACTGGAACTGCCTGTCTCAAGTGAATCCTAAACACCTAGAACAAAGCCTGGCAAAGAGTCAATATTTGTTGCATGAATGAATGAACAAACAAACGAATGAATGAATCAATGAATGGCTATCAGGTTATGGTTTTCTTTCACTCCAGCCCAGAAAAGTATACCATTTACTAGACCCTAGTTCTCTAATAGAATTTTCTGTGATGATGGAAACATTCTACATCTGAGTTGCCCAACCCAGCATCTCCCAGCCACATGCGGGTATGGAGCATTCGAAATAGAGCAGATGAGGTGGTCCTGTATTTATTTTTGCTTCACAGACTTTATTTTTTGGAACCATGCTTGGTTTACAGAAAAGCTAAGCAGAAAGTACTGAGAAGGGAATGCATGGTCCGTTTTACTTCACGTTCGTTAATTTCCATAGTCAGCCACCGAGTGTGGCGATCATCTTGGGCCAGGCAGACCTCACCTAAGACCAGGAGAACTGTCCCCCACCACCCAGGTGCGGTGAGCCCCAGGAAGGCCAGCAAGGGTTTTCCCCAGAAGGATTCACCAAAGCCCCAAAGGCTATGTAGGCTCTTCCAAGCAGAAAAATTTATAGATCAGACTTAAGGAAGGAAGCAGGACAGGCAGCAAGTCAGAATGTTCAATGAAGACATGCCAATGGCAAAGAGAGAGGCTCCTGGCCATCTTGTGAGTCCTCTCATGAATCCACGCCTGGGCCTGCTGCCGGACTCCACTCCACGCCGGCCTCTCGAAGGCTTTCACTTGTTTGCTCTCCCCTTCATGTTCTGTGCTCTCGTGGGGGCCCACATCTGCGCCTTCTGCTTCTCAGCCATGTCCCGCAGGGCCAAGGGCTACCTTGGGTCCTGCTACCCATTCTTCCCTCTCCTGAGCTTCCTCTATAATCTGGCTTTTCATCTCCATAACAACCAGGAAAGCAAACATCCCCCAGATACAACAAAGATTTTTTTTTTCTAAAGGGTGAAGTGAAAGAAGGGGAGAAAGACTACAATCCAGGAGGAGAAAAAAGTAAATAAACCTTGCCAACAAATAAATAGAGACCTTTCTAGCGAAGAGCAAAGGGACACAGAGCTGCCTGTAATTAGCGGCCACCACAGCCCCAAACAAAGTCAGACATTCAGCCCTTGCCACTTCGTTGCCATAGAAATGGGACCCGAGATCCGTGAGGCTGTCCTCCTCAAGTGATTCCTTCCCTGACCATGCCCACATCAAAGGGAGCCTTCCCATGCTCCCTGGGGGGTGGACTGTGCCCAGGACCCCACCGAAACTCTAAAGAGGGCAGGCAGGGGAGGAAAACAGACCCAGTAGGAAAAATTCTGAAATGTCCCACGCCAGACACGTCAGCCTCTCAGGAGACACGGCAGGGGAAGAACTGAGCCAAGTAGGACCTTATGGGGTTTCCATCCCACGGATGTGCGTGCTGGCCATCGGGGACTGCCATGGGTCACGCTCTTTTTCACGTTGGTTTTCATTCTTTTTTCTCTGCACATTAAAAAAAATAATAAGGTCCTCCCAGACACAAGAAACTGCTTGGCGGTTATCAGAGGCGGGGGGAGGAATGGGTGAAGGTGTTCCAAAGTAGGAGCTACCAGTTGTAAAATAGATAAGTTCTGGGGTTGTACTGCCTGGCCTGGTGATTGTAGCTAATACTGTAGTGTATATTTGAAAGTTGCCGAGGATGTAGATCTTAAAAGTTCTCATCACAGGGCACGCCGGTGGCTCAGTCGGTTAAGCATCCAACTCTCCATTTCGGCTCAGATCATGATCTCAGGGTCATGAGATCGAGCTCTGCATTGGGTTTGGCACTCAGCGGGGAGTCTGCTTGACGTTCTCCCTCTTCCTCTGCCCATCCCCCCACTCATGCGCTCTCTCCTCTTTCTCTCTCTCAAAAGAAAAGTTCTCATCACAAGAAGAAAAGTCGGATATATACAGTCCCTATGTTGTACATCTGAAACTAATATAATGTTATATGTCAAATATACCTCAATAATTTTTAAAAATTTTTAAGGAGAAAGGTGGTTAAAAAAAAAAACACCACAGGTGGCTAAGAGAAAGAAGATAAGGTTCTGATCGTATTGTTCTTATGGTTTTACTTCCTGTTTTTTACCCATTTCGTCGTAGAGAGTAAACACGGTGATGTGTTATTGATCCTTTGCATAGCTGTGTTTGCTGGTCAGGGTCCAGGCTGGAGACAGAAAGTCTAGTGGTTATTTTAATGGAGAGAATTTAACAGAGGCGATTGTTAACAAGGCAGTAGAGAAGTATACTGAGTGTTCTGTTGCTTGTCCTCTCCCTGGAAGGTAATTAGCTTGCTGGTTATCATCTCAAAATTTCTTCACTTGCCATCTTGCAGGATGGGGCATCAGTAAAGCTTCCTCTCCACTCAGAGTCATGCCAAGTGATTACCAAGCATAGTAACCAGTAGAGATCTATCGAGCATGGTGAGGCATCACAGTGATAGTAACTGTGGAAAAGCAGAATCCCTAAGGCCTGAGGAGCAAAGAGGCTGGGATTTGGGATCATACAGCCCAGTCTGGATGCAGGTGGGCCCCGCAGAGCTGAGCCCCAGATTTCCCGACGGGCCCTGCCTGGCTGGCACTGGGATCTTCAAGGGAGGACAAAGAGCCTGGTTCGGAGTAGAAAAGTTGCAGAGTGGCTCCCCAGGCTGCCGCTGAGGGGAATCCCTGCAAGCAGGGTGGTCTGAGAGCAACAGGAAGCAACCAGCAGGAAATGAGTCCCTCCTTCCTCCTCTGGCCATGGGCTCCCTCTGCCACCCACCTGCTGGCAGCACCTGTCACAGAAAAGTGGTTACAGAGTCACCCCCTCAACAAAGCCAAGCCTAGAAGAATAGAATTGAGGCTAAGAGGCAGCAAGGACCCACCAGACACCCCGTCATGGTACGCTCTCTGCTGAGGTTAACGGGTCCCCCATGTCTTTCCAACTCTGCTATTATAAATAAGGCTTCAGTTATGATCATCTGCACCTATACCTTTGTGTGCATTTCTGAAGACTTGTTTGTGAAATAATCACCAATGTGGCATTAGCTGGCTGAATAGTGCGGCCTTTTTAGGGTTCTCGATGCCCATGGCCAACACATCTCCCTGAAAGACCGTGTCAGTTTCAGGGCTCTCTCTCAGGGAGCGTTCTGTATTGAAATCCGTGTGAAATGACCGTGGGCATTCACAGATGCGGCCCTCCCAGGCCCCCAAAACTTACTGTCTCGGACTTTCTCTGTTTATCCCCAGACAGCCCACGGCTACCTTTTCTCTTCTCTTATCACAGAATGTTTCTCGTTCGTCACTCACCTCCTACTCTCTGGTCCTGCCTCCCTTCTTTCTCCACATGCTCAGCAAAACGTACTGGTTAAGCGAGAGAGCTCTGGGACAGACTTCCCACATCCACACCCAACTCCATCATTTGCTAATGGTGTGATGGCAGGCAGGTCGCTGCGTCTCCCTCAGTGCAGGCTGAGCTATAAAGCTCAGGTTCCCTTATTAACATGACAGCGATCACAGTCCTCTGCACCTCCAAGGGCTGGGAGGCTCAGATGTGATAATGCAAGGGACCTGGTCTATATATCATGAGTTCAGTGAGAGCTGGTTATTGTTATTGGGATCATTGACTTTGTTTGTATCAGCTAGTAAGCTCACGGAGGACAGGAATCATGTCCTAGAATTTTTTTAAATCACTTTTCCTGTTCTTCATTAGGATTCTGAGAAGTAGATACAGACAAGTTGGCTAAAACAAAGGGGATTATTAAAATCAGGAGAATCTCAATGAAGAGGTAGAGTCCAGCCCTATGGGACCTGGGCCCCTCTCTGTTGGGCCATGTGTCTGCTCAGTTTGACTGTATGACACCTTGATTTCTCTTCCCCTGACTACCAGCTACGTTTAAAGACTCTAGCTCCTTCTTCTGCACATCATAAACAATCGCAGGGCTCTGGTCTTGACACTGGTGACCATACAGGCACTTCCTGGGTCAATTCCTAAAAATGAATCATTGGGTTAACTTTGCCTATGGACTACACTTGGACTAACCATATTAGGATAAGGATCCCAGGTCACAGGCATGCCTACCTCAGTTTAATGCTCTGGAAAGAGTGGGAGGAGGGATGGTTCTGAGGAGGAAGAGGAGGAAGAAGATGTATGAGCTGGGGAGATACCTCATTATGCCTGCTATTCTCCCCACATCACAATGCCCAGCAGAGAGCTGTATGCATAGAAGGGACACAATCATTCTTTGTTGATTAATATTCACTGAGGGTATTTCACTCCATTGTCTTCAAAAGCTCATTGCCACCTGTTTCCTGATAGTACTTTTCAAACTCCCCCCCCAGAAATGCCTCCAAATGCAGAGAAGATCCTTCTGGTATGAGGAACAGCCCAAAGAAGGCTACTCAAGAAGAAAATCCTTTTGAAGTCCTGCACTTTATCTTGGAAGTTCTGGTGACCTCTGACTTCTACTTTAAAGTCCAGTTACTTTATAATAAAAATAACATTTTGTCTACTTACTATTGAGTAAAATCAAATGCCAGAAAGATTGGCCATCGTTTTCATGCAAAATTTTCTACTCCCTGACAGCCTATGAATTACTGCACTAGACAGTGAGCTCCTTTGGGGAAAAACTTATATCCATGTGGTTGCTGCGGCATCCCCAGTTCATAGCATGAGGCTGAACACATAGCAAATACTCAACAAATATCCCTGGAATGGAAAAGTGAATGAACTACTGAGTGAGTGAGTGAGTGAGAGAGTGAGTGAGTGAGAGAGTGAGTGAGTGAATGAATCAGGAGATGGATGGTAGAGTTCCTGGGTAAGTGAGTGGATGGATGGAAAGAGAGGTGAAGAGATGGTAGAATGGGTGGATACATAAGTGGATAGATGGATGCATGCATGGATGAATGGTAGAGTGGATAGATGGGTGAGTGGATGGATGGATGGATGGATGGATAGATGGATGAATGGATGGATGGATGGTAGTACAGATGGATACATGAGTAGGTGGACAGATGAATGCATGGATGAATTGATGAATGCATGGATATATGGATGGATACATGGATGGATGGTAGAGTGGATGGATAGGTAAGTGGATGGATGGATAGATGGATGGATAGATGGATGGATAGATGGATGGATGGATGGATGGATGGATAGATGGATGGATGGTTGGGGTGGTGGTATAGATGGATACATGAGTAAACAGACAGATGAATGCATGGATGAATTGATGGATGCATGGGTAAATGGCTGGGTACATGGATGGATGATAGAGTGGATGGCTACCTAAGTGGATGGACAGATGGAAGCATGGATGTATGGATGGGTGCATGGATAGATGGATGGATAAATGAAGTATGTGTATCCCATCTTGAGAAGCAATGAAATTAAAGTCTAGCCTGATCATCCTCTCAGTTCCCAGGATACCTTCTCACTTTCCCTGAGCTGAGGCAAAAAGCATCTGAACCAAGAATAGCTGTCATACTCACCAACCACCTCCCAAAATATAAATGTCCTTTCAAAGGTACGGCCCCACCTAGCACTGGTTTCTACTGCTGAGTCTAACCAGTTCTCCTCCAACATGATGGTCCTCTGATTTTATAATATAAACAGAAGTAAATGTGATTATGCATATGCAAGACAAAGCAACAGCAAATCAGAAACCCAGCAGTGATAGCTAATTTCTGTTTTCTCTCTTTTTCCCAAACGCAAGAGAAAGACAGTGGAGAAGGAAGAAAGAGAGAGGGAAGGGGAACAGAGCAGGAGACGAAGAGCAAAGAAGAAAAGAAAGAAGGTGGGTGCTATTTTCTGAGAGCTTTGTAGAAACCACAGGCTGTACACACTATACCATATATTTATTCAGCAAATAACTAGGGGGTAGGCAATTTCCTACGTCCTTGGGGACACAGCTGTGAAAAGTCTACATGTATTCCTGCTTTCATGGAGCTTGCATTCTGTAGGAAGATCTATCATGGCTCTGTCAAGTGTTGGGCCCAGATTGCTGGATTTTAAGTGTGACATTCCATCCCTCACGTAGGAGTAAGCCAAGGCACAAAAAGGTCAATGATGTTCTGGGATTATCATCAAAGCCTTTATAAGGGACTTACACATAAGAATTAAAAAAAAAAAAAAAAACCAGCGTGAATGCAAGAATGGAGGGAGAATGAACTAATGCCCTCTCTCTCTAAATAGAACAAGCTCGCTTAACTCACATCTTGCAAAGATCCATCTCTGTGAAATCTACAAGGGGACGCTAAACGACTTCATACATTCACAATAAATCCATATCATTTTGAGCTCCAACTTGACTCCCCAGGGACATAATGATCAATGTACAGTCACACTCTTGAGTGTTTTCAGATGAAATAATTAGCATCAGTAAAATGACATGGAGATTTATTCTACAGCCCCGTCTTCTTCACATGCTAATCAAATCTCTACACAGTGTGTTAATTGGGCTCAGTAGCTAAGCAAATCCTAAACTGCCTTGCCCAAGGGAGGTCAAAACGACCCAGACAAAAGTTGGGATCAAAAAGACTAATTTCCACTTCAATTTTTAATCTTCCTAGACTGATCTGAAATGTTCTAATTCCCTTAAAAGACTCAAACCATAAAGCTTTTCCTCCATTTCAACAGAAGATTCTACTTCTCACTCCCCCTGAATCCACTCTGTCATTAAATCCTGGCCCTCCCACCTGGAAAATACTGCCTGAAAGTGTCCACTGCTCTATGAGTCAACCATCAACTCCAGGTTTGAGCCATCCTAGCACCTTACATGGTTATCACAAAGGGTCTTCCCATATTCCCCGTGTGTCCTCCAATCCATTGTCCACACTGTTGCCAGACTGGTGTTTTCAAAAGCAAATTTCATCAAGCTCACTGTTTCAAAATTTTCACTGACTCTGCAGAACCCCCAGAGTTGTGTTCTGTGGCTTCTGTGGGCCTACAGGACATGGCCTGGACTAACCTCTCTGCTTCACTTCTCAGTACATGCTTACTCTCATGTTCACACCAGCCACACCAACCTGCTTGTCCTTCTTCTGGGACTCAGACTGGCTTTATTTAACCCCCTTTCACACATCTGGTTCTCTCTGCCTGGAATAAAATTCTTGTTCCTACTTTGTATCAGTTAGCTATGCTGTATAACAAGTTATCACTTAAGGGAAAAATACATTTATTACCTCCCAGTCTCTGTGGGTCAAGGGTCTGCATCTGGCTTTGCTGGGCCCTCTGTTTTGGGGTCTCCCACAAAGTTACAACCAAGTACCTTGGGGCTGAGGTCTCACCTGAAAGCTCACCAAGGAAAGAACCCACTACCAAGCTCACTAGGCTTTTTACAAGATTCAGCTTCTCACAAGCTGTTGGTCTGAGAGCCTTGGTTCCTTGCTGGCAGTTGGCTGAGGCTGCTCTCAATCCCCCATCACGGGGAACACTCTGGCATGTCTCTTTCATCTGTGCATGCAAGCCAAGACAGCAAAAGAGAGGGTCCACTTGCAACACAGAAGTTACGGTCTTACGAAGCAGGATAACAGAAAGGACATCACATCGTTTTTGCCCTATGCTATTGGGGAATGTCCCAGGTCCCACCCACACTCAAGGGCACAGACACCAGGAGTCAGGGATTATGAGGACCATCCTGGAGTCCGTCTGCCACGTTCCTCATCTCACCTGACAAAAGATCATCTTCCCTCTCATCTTTGCGTACATGTCACTCCTTCAGAGAAACCGTCCCTGAAACTTCAAACTAAAATCACTCCCCACACCTAATGGGCCACATGGTGACCTGCATTTCCCTTCAATGACACCGACGCTCTTTGAATCACTTGCTTCACGATTTGTCTTCACCAATAACCTGTTAAGTTCCATAAGGGCAGGGTAAAATTCTGCTTAAAGCTGCATAGCCAGAGTCTTGCTCAGAGATGAGCTGGTCTATTGGGACACTCGATAAATACATTTGTGAGTGAATGAATGACCAAACAGAAACACTATGAGCACATGATTGTCCCAGACTGGGCAACTTACAAAACTGCCCAGACCCTCAGATGTTGAACCCCCTCACTATCTCTCCCTGATTGTATCCTCCCTGCCCCCTTATCAATGCTGGGGTGGGGAGAAGATCCTGAAAATGTTGGGGAGTTCTCCTGGAAAAACTGAGGAATAGTCCCTGGGAAACAGTCCCATGCTTCATTCTAGAATGTGTATTCTTTCCTACTCAGTGATATTTATTCATCAACCCATAAATCCAAAGGAAAACCGAAACCACTGTTTACTTTCAATATTAGTTCAGGAAGAAGAGAGAGGGCTGGAGAGGGAAGTAGTCGTTCCTGAGCACCTGTTATGTGCCAAGCACCATACTGTGTCAACACTTGTGAAAACGTTCCAGATAAGGATTTTTAATCCCCATTTTTCAGATAGGGAAACAGCCTCAGAAGGGGGAAACTGAATTTCGCGGCAGTGAGCCCGTCAACCGGCTGGTGTCAGGGTTCTGGGTTCTAGTGTGTGCTGATTTTCTCGAGGTCTATATGCCCACCATGGTCAATCTCAAGCCACTGATGGTTTAACAACAGGTTTCTGCAATTCCTAAATCCTGATCAGTTGTCTCTCAAAGCCTGTGAATGCAGGCTCGGGCACCCCACTGAACCCCCTCTGGAACAGGCCAGAGGCTCAGTTTCCTTTCTGTCATCTCTCCGCTTCCACCAGATAATCACCCTGCCAAGATCTGGGGCTCCTGGAGATTTGATGCTTTGTCCAGCCCAGAGCCTTGCTGGAGGGTAATGCTCGGTAAATATTTGTTGTGTCATTGTGATTGGAATTGTCAAGGGCAGCCCAAGAGGAGCCAGATCACCCCCCACCCCGCCCCAGTGGAGCCTCAATGAGCACAGAGGCAGCTGCACAGGCAAACACTGGGAAGGACTGGAGACCTCCCATGGTGATGGCCTTCCTGTGGCTAAAGCAGCTGAGCTGGGGAGGGGGGCAGGAATAAGCAAACCAGGGTGACGCCAGCTTGGTGGGGGACTGGCAGACACACCTCTCCTCTCTCTGCTTCCCCAGCTCCTGCTGCTGCTAAGCTGTTGCCCAGCAGATGGATTTGTGGACTTAGGATCTTAGGAGTCAGGGAGTGAAAGCTAGTGTCTGTGAGGTGCCAGAGACACACCTGGATCCTTCTCACCTGCCCCAAGGCTCCAGAGATAAAGAAATGTAGGAGGCGGGAGCCGAGCAGGATGCTGTCTCTTTGTTTATTCATTCAACAACCACCTTTTGAAGGTTATGTCCTAGGCAGAGTGAAGTAGCAATGACTTCTAAGTTTGTCCTTGACCGCATATGGAATTTGCTCTCTGGTCAGGGGGAGAGAGAAATAAGCAAAATGTGTTCTTAAGATAATTCTACTGCCTGCTAACCACAGGGGAGAAGGGGAAGAGCATGAAGGGGGCATCTAATCCAGACTATAAAATCCAGGAAGGCTTCCTGGAGGAAGTGATATTCAAGCTGAAGCCAGTTTTATTGAGACCAAAATAGAGGAAGGAACATGCCTACTATATCATGTCATCTAAGTCACCTTTCATCAGCCTTGCCTTTCTTTGTCTAAGACTAGTCAATCTTGTTTTCTGTTACTATATAACCCATAGCCCACAACTTAGGGGCTTCCATTTTCTTCTGCCTCACGATTTCATGGTTCAAGACATTTTTTTTTTTTGAAGCCTAATTGACACACCATGTCCTGTTAGTTTCAGGTGTACATTGTAGCGATTCAACATTTTTATGCATTACAAAATGACCCCCAAGGTAAGTTTGGTGATTATGGGTTGAGAATTTGAGCTGGGCTCCGCTGGGTGTTTTCCCATGCCGCAGGGTGTTGGTGGGTATCACTTGGTGTTAATCAGTGGGAGAATGGGCTGATCTGGAGGGTCCTGGTGAGCTTTACTCATCTGTGACTGGCAATTGCACTGGGGCAGATGGAAGGCTGGGTCTATCCGGGATTGGTGACCAGAATGGCTGTCCATGACCTCTCCGCCTGGCAGTCCATGGATCATGGCTCAGGGCTTCCAGAGCCGGCACAGCAACATCTAGGCAGTGAGGCTTCTGGGTTCTTGAAACTTAAGCCTGAAATCTGGTGCAGCCCTACTCCTGCTGTATTCTATCTATAAGACATTAGAGAGCCTTCCCAGATTCAATGGGAGGAAACAGAGATCCCATCTCTCCATTGGAGAAGCATCAAAGAGTTGAAGATAATTTTTTCTCCTGGTCAGACTCATAAGAAGTTGCAAAATAGTACAGAGAGTTCCCTACTCTTCACTCAGCTTCCCCCAATGATAATATCTTATATAACCACAGTATATTGTCAAGAACAGGAAACTGATGCCAGTGCTTATTAATCTTATTCCTATTTCTCCACTTGTCACATGCAGGCATGTGTATGCACACGCACACCCATGTGTGTGTCGTGTGCCCGTTTCCATGACATTTCATCCCAGGTGTGCATCTGAGTATCATCGTCAAAATATGGAACTGTTTCATCCGTGCAAAGAGCTGTCCTCAAGAGGACAAGTTTAGTCCATGACAAAGTCTAGACAACAAAGTTGAGATCAGAGGGTGGTTCTCAGCTGGAGGTCCGACTCTGCCAGCTAACAGCTGAGTGACATGGCCGCCAAGCCTCAGTGTCTCTATCTGGGAAATGGGTCAACACCACCACACCAAGGGTTTGTGGTGGGACTTCGATGAGAGAAGCTCTAGAGATCAGATTTGGTTTGACATCAAATCCCAGCTTCAGGCTTCCCACCACCTCTGTAACCCCAGGGAAACGAGCCCCTGCTCCCTGCAGGGCAGCTCGTCAGCCAAACTGGAACACAATGGCGTGAGAACGTCATGAGCAGTATGGGAGAAAATGTGTGTAAAACCCTCATCCCCACGCCGTGGAGAAAGTCTTAAGAGTCTGTTTGGCACTCATCGGTGTCTCCCAACTTATTCATAATCCTGGAGTCTCCAAGAGTTTGCATATTTACATACCAGGCTTCGTGGTAATTTGATTTGGTTGGTTGTGTAATCGGTTAGGTCAGGTCCTACATGGGTTGTGCGTAGTGTATTGCTTAAAATAACCCACTTTTCAAATAATTCTAAATCAAAGCATCCCTCTCTCATTACTTTGAATAATTACAGACCCATGTGGAATGACAGTCCCCAAAAGGGTCTTCACCGGATGAGAGAAAACCCAATGTGAATCATCCAACCATCCAATCTGAACACATTTTTAATGAAGATGCTATATTTGGCTCTCAGCTCCGAGGATCCAAACCTCCCCCTTGCCTGCCGTGTTCCCCAAGGAAATAGGACACTGGAAAATGAAAGCAATCTTCCCCTTGAGACAAAGGAAGGATTTCCCCTTGTTCTTGAGGCTGGCGTCTTCTCATTCCCCAGAATTCCCGCTCGTGCCCTGACATACTCCTCCCCTCGTGTCTCTTTCAGCCTGAATTCATTTCTGGAATGGACGGTCGTTATGTGTGGAATCAGAGCAGCAGCTCTGCTGAGGTCCTAAACAATGGGTTGGGTCTGAAGTCTTTCAGGCTTTCTCTCGCCTGCTGCCTCCTTCCCTCACACGCTCCATGTGTCTCTGTTCCCAGGAGCGTGCAGACCCAGAACCATGGCATTGGGATGGCTTTACTCAGGGAGAACTTGAATGGAAGCAGCCGCATCGCGTGACCAAGAAAAAACAACAACAACAACAACAACAAAACAGGCGGCTTCTGAAGTCTGTCATGTACCCAGGAGACACTAGCCAGAAATCAAATTATGACTGTTTTGAAGGCAACACGAGTATTCCTTTGTTCATTTACTCTTTGAGGGAGCCTTGTGCCGGCTCCTTTCCTAGAACATCACGAACTTCTCCTGGTACATGTTTGCTGGAGAAAACACAGGAAACACACAGGGGGCTGTCTTCTGCTCAGCCTGGACACAGCAGGAAGGGACAATGATAAACCCCACATGCATCCCGAGTCAGACCCCCCGCCTTAGTGACTGGGGATGCAGAACACCTTCTGCATTTGTGTGCTGGCTCGCTCACACTCAGAGCCACCTCTGTTATAATTTTTAAAAGGAAACGACCCTTTCTTGCAATCTCTGAGGCCTTCTGGAGAGATGGGTCTGCACCATAAAATCGTGCATCCCAAACTTTAATGCACATGCCGATCTCCTGGGGCTTTTGTAGGATCGCAGACCCCTGACTCGGAGTGTCCAAGGTGGGCCCCGGAGACTCTCCATGTTCCCTGCTGGTTTGCTCAGGGGACACTTGGCCACTGGTCCGGGGACCACACAACGAGTAGCAAGACTTTGAAGCAGTTCAGTGGGGGAGCATTGGGAGAAAACGTAGCGGGGCCCTTAGCAATATTCTCTCATGAGAAATATTATCTCCTGGATGTCAAGACCTTTCAAGGAGACATGACAATAGCTCCTTCTCCATATGCTCTTATACAATGTGTCTTTGCCATGTCCCATCCGGCAGCAGGATCTATGCTGCCCCCGACGTTGAATCTCGGTGGGCCATGACTGCTTTTGAACTAACAGAGCCCAACAGATAGAATATGGCAGAAGTGAAGGTGTGACTTCAGAGGTCAGGTCTTAAAGAGAAGTATGGCTTCCATCTTGCCCATTGGGATGCTCACACTGGACCCCTGAAACACTAAGAAACAGGTCCAAGTAAGTCTGAGGTCACCAGACCGTGAGGAAGCCCAGGCCACATGGAGAGACCACATAACGTGCCAAGTGGAGACACTTCCAAAGGAGGACGGCCTCCAGCTATAGGGAGACTCCCAGCCATTCAGCTCTGCCCAGCAAAGACCTCAGATGACCTGGACCAGAGACAAGCTATCTTCACTGTCCTCTGTCCAAACCCTGACTCACAGAATGTTACAAAGGAAAATGGTTGATTTATGCCACCAAATGTGGGGATACTTTGTTACACAACAAGACCACTGGAGAAAAGTGTCTCTGGTCGGAATAAGAATGAGCCTGAGTACGAGATATCCAACCATCAATCAAGATTGCAGAGCCTCTCTTCACTTGCTCACCCCCTCATTCATTCATTCATGATCTCGGGATCCTGGGATGGAGCCCCACTTCCGGCTCCCTAATCCCCTACTCAGAGGGGAGTCTGCTTCTCCCTCTCCTTCTGCCTCCTCCCTTGGTCAGGCTCTGTCTCTCTCTCTCAAAAAATAAGTAAATAAATTCTTTTTAAAATGAAAAAAAAAGAAGAAGAAGAAGAAGAAGAAGAAGAAGAAGCAAAAAAGCACCGGCATGAGGTTCAAATTGCAGCTCTAGCACAGACGGAGCTGAGTGACTTCACACCTGTTACTCAACCTCTCTGTGCCTCAGTGTCATCACCTCTAAGGTAAGATGAGTGTCAGTGCCCACTTCATAGGGCTGTTGAGAGGGTAAAACGGAGATGCTTAGTCCCATGTCCAGCACTTGGAAGCCCTGGGTAAATATTGACGGTCACTTTCATTATCTGCGCATATGCAAGGTCCTGACCCACCTAAGTTCAAGTCAACTGCTTCCTCCCTCCACCTGCTCATCTGTGCTTCCCTGAAGCTGGCCCGAGCCCTGGAAGCTAAAGCCAGAATTAACAATGTGCAGGCACTCCCACCAGCCCCCTGAGACGGCTCACCTAACAAATGTCTCCAGATCCAGGCTTCCAGAAACTAAAGGAGAAAAAAACGGCACATCCAGGTTGAGGACTAACTTGTTTTCAAAGAAAGAAAGAAAGAGCAGAAGCTCCAGTAAACAGAGCTGTTTACCCATGGTCCCAAAGGCCAGATAGAAAGGATCAGGAAAAAGGACTTGTGTTCTCTCATCTGACTGATAACCAAACACTCCTCACTTGGGTTGTAAGCCCCTAAAGGCTCACCTCTGGGAATAAGGATGGTTCTTCTCCCCAACACAGATAGGACCTTCCAGGCAAACATCTTATCACTGAGATTTCTCGTAAGCCCCCATGGGGGCAGAGATCCAGGGCCAGAGCTCCAAATCCCTGACCCACAATGGATGTGAATCATTCACAAGGGTAGGGTGGGGTGAATGCTTCATGTAATTCCCTTACAGTGCCAGCTCCCGGGGACACCACTCCCACCCTGAGAAAACGTGCTCAGTCTTCAGCACGTTTCTAGAAGAAAACGCTAAGCAGTCCAAAAATGACAGCCTCCAATAAGTATACCCAAGGAGCACAGAGGAAAGGCACAGGAACCAGGCAGGGTGTGTTTTGGTGGGGGTTCCCAACAGCACTCCTGGTTGGGAGGTGTTGATCTCTCAACGTCAAGGTTACTTTGTGCTCTCAGCCACCCGACGACCCCTGAATTAACGGAATCCTGAGGCTCTTGAGTTAGAAACAAGATAGGAGTCAGCAAGGACAGCCCACGGGCCAAATTCAGTCACCTCCTCTTTTTATAATTAAAGCTGTACTGGCACACAAACGCACCTGTTCGTTTGGGTATTATCTTCGCTGCTTTCATGCCTCGGTGGCAGTCGCAAGTGTGCACTGATGAATTTGAAAACCAGCATCTGTAAGTGTGAAACAGACAGAGGTGAGGGCCCGAGCACCTTGCGAACATGGCCAAGTATGCATTTAGAGTGTGCTGGGAGAGGGAAGGAAGCTGTCAACAGGTGACGAAGATGCCTTCCTTCTAAGCCTCAGCCTGCTCCCTTTGCTTGGCCCAGCAGCCTCAAAATTTAACACGGGACCCTGGAGGGGGAGCTGGAATGTTTTAACCCAGACCCACCCCTCTCCACGGAAGAACGGCAGAAGCAGGTGCCTGCTGACCCAGTAAGCCCCTGAGTTGTATGTTGAATGTCTGCTGTTAAATGCCCACAGCTCCCCATGGGAGGAGACACAAGGCAGACTGTAATGGAGCAATCTGGCTTCTTTCAGAAGAAGGTGAGTTTCAAGACAACTTCTTCTCAATTTCCTGGCCGTCCCCAGCAGCCTTCCTCTCAAAGTCGGGTTCTTCCTTCATGTAAGTAGCCACACTCCGACTCTCTCCGCCGTCTGTTTAAGCCTAGAGCCAAGGGCTAAAGGTCATGGGCACATGTGAAGGCCAGTGCCTCTGAACTGGACTCCTCATCACCAACCGCCCCTTCCACGTCCTGAGCTCTGATGTTTTTGCTAAAGGCAGAGATGCGGAGTTAATCCTGTCACACCCCTGTATAAGGCACCTCAATGATTTGCCAAGATCTTAGGATTCAATCTCAGATTTCCAGTGGAGCCCAGTCCTGGTTCATGCCTACCTCACCCCTGTGGCTTCAGCCCACTGCCCCTGAGTCTCTGCACTCCAGCCGCACTGAGTTTTGACAGCTTTTGGGTTGAACCCTTTCCTGCCCGAGGGCCTTCGAACATGCTATTCCCTTGGCTAAGAATATCCTTTTACCTGTGCTTCCCTTGGTGAATTCCTATTCGGTTCTTGGCAGAAGGAGACCTTCAGATTCCCTCCTGTAAATTAGGCTCCTCTGTTACTCAGAATACTCTCTCTCTCTGAAATAACAAGGAAATTTTAAAAATACAATCTAACTTATGGAAAACAAGACCCACGAAAGAGACTGCAAACTCAAAACATACAGAGCTTAGGGAGCTAATGTCACAGAGTAAGAAAAGGAAAATACATGTAAATATCCACTGCTACACACATATAATACGAAATTATTAGTTTTGACTAATAATTAATTAACTAATAACTCTACGTGGGCACACAAGATACTTCAACCATGAATCTTATCTGATTATGTTTAAAATTTAAAAAATTTAAAGGAGAAACTTAAAATAGACTTGTTAAGTTTTTCTTTCTTCACTGTCATTCCATTGATTTTTAATTAGAACTCTTACAGTATTTTTTCTTCCATCTTTTTTTTTTTTTTTTTTAAGGTAAGAACGCTTAATAAGAAGATCTACACCCTTGGAAGATTTTTAAGGATTTAGTGTAGTATCGTTAGCTACAGGCAGTCTGCTGACTAGTAGACAGCTAAGGCTTATTCATCCTACACAACCAACTTTCTACCCTTTAACCAGCACCTTTCTGTCTCCCTCTCCAACCCAGCTACTGGGATCCGCCATCTTTGTTGCTATGAGTGTGACTATTTAGGACTCTACGTGTAATTGGTATCATGTGGCAGTTGTCTCTCTGTGTCTGGTTTATTTCACTTAGTAGAATGTCTTCCGTCACAAAAGGAAGGATGTCCTTCTTAAAGACTGAGTAATATTCATTGTATGTAAATACCCCATTTTCTTCCTCCCCTCATCCACCGATGGGCAGTTAGGTTGCTTCCATGTCTTGGTTATGGTGACTAATGGTGCAGTGGGCATGGGGGTGTGGATAGCTCGTTAAGGTCCTGATTTCAATGTCTTTGGATATATACCCAGAAGTAGGATTGCTGGATCATAGGGTAGTTCTAGTTTTAATATTTTGAGGAGCTCTGTACTGTTTTTCCATAGTGATAGCCATTTATATTCCCACCAATAGTGCACAAGGGTTCCTTTTTCTCCACATCTTCAGTAACACTTGTTATCTTTTGTTTTGTTGGGTTTTGTTTGTTTGTTTTATTTTGTTTTTTTTTTCTATTAAGAGTCATCTTAACTCAAAATGGACTAAAGGTTAACATAAGCTCCCAAAATGTAAAACCCCTAGAAGAAAACACAGAAAAAAACTTCTTGATGATATCTTGGATATAACACCAAATGTATGGACAGCAAAAGAAAAAAAAAAAAACAGATGACATCAAACTTAACAGCATCTGGCACAGAGAAGGGAACAATCAAGAAAATGAAAAGGCAGCCCATGGAAGGGAAGAAAATATTTACCCTTTATAGCTGATAAAGAGTACAAATCCAGAATATATAAGGAATTCAAGTGCAATAAAATATATAACTTGATTTAAAAATGGGCAGAAGACCTGAATAGATATTTCTCCAAAAGAGATATCCAGATGGCCAAAAAGTATATAAAAAAAGATGGCCTGATATCACTGATCTTCAGGGTAATACAAATCAAATATATGCTGAGATATTATTTCATACCTATTACAAAAAATTTTTTAATTTTTTACTTAAAACTTAGTAACAGTTCATTTTCAGAATATAAATGGCTTAATGAGTCGGTTAAAAACAAAACAAAAAAAAATGAAACAGAAACAGAGAGAGAGAAATAATTAATAGGAAAAGAGGCCAAAGACTTGAACAAGCATTTCATAAATATGAAAAGATGTTCGGCCTCTAGAGTAATCATAGAAATGCTAGTTTAAAACAATGAGATGCTACTGCACACTTACCAGAATGGCCACAAGTTCAAAAGACGGATGATACCAAGTGTTGGCAAGGATATGGAGCAATCAGGACACCTACATATTGCCAGGAGGAATAGTATTTGGTGCAAACATCTGGAAGACAGTTCAACATACATACATTTCACCGTTCGATTCCACCCCTAAGAATATACCTGACTGAAATGAATGCACCAGGAAACAGTTCATGATGTTCGTCCGGTGAAGTCCCTTGCAATAATTGCAAGCCAACAACAAATGCCCACGAACACTGAACCCACCAATGCATCCTAACTGACCCGTACAACAGAATGATGTCAAACAATAAACAAACAGCTTCACACACACACCAGAGACAAAGCTCATGATCAGTTTTGCCCAGAAGAAACCAACCACAAAAGAATACATTTCAGGGGCTCCTGGGTGGCTCAGTCAGTTAAGCGTCTGCCTTCAGCTCAGGTCATGATCCCAGGGTGCTGGGATTGAGTCCCAGGTAGTGCTCCCTGCTCAGTAGAGAATCTGCTTCTCTCTCCCGCTCTGCCCCTGCTCCTGCTTTGTTCTCACTCTCTCTCACTCTCTCTCAAATAAATAAGGTCTTTAAAAGAGAAAAAAAAAAATACATTTCAGTAATGGAACTGGCCAAAAGTCACCACTGGGGTTCCTTGTGGGGAAGGGGTCAAGTCTAGTGGTGGGTAAGACACAGAAGGGACCGAGTATGGTGGGATGGGTGCTCATCTTGTGATTTTATTAAGCTGCACATTTAAGTTTTATGTTTGTTTTTTTTTCCTTTCTAGAGATACACTACAATTTATAAAAAGGTTTACAAAAATCAGAAACCCCCCACGGTTGCCGCCTTCCGACCTCAATGGGTGGTACCCTTCCTGAGCCAAAGCTTCCCCGGAGCACTGTTTGCCTTAGCATTGGGAGGCTAAGTGCGATGAAGCCCATCCTCAGACCTCCCTCCTCGGGCCCAGCCACTCTGATACCTCCGGTTGGCCTCGGGCCAGCTTCCTCTACTCCTGGGGTCTTTTGTGCTTCTCAGGTGGATGTGTTTTCCCAGCATGCTCCAGCCCCTTCCGTCAGAGGCCTGGGGGGCCTGGGTTTTGTTTCCTCAGCGACACCCTCCCCTGTAGGCGGCTTCAAATGAATCCCGTGGAAGACAGAGAAATAAGAGAGTATTAAAAATGTCAGCGGCAGATCCTGAGAGGCACAGCTGGGTAAATACAGCCAGTGGAGATGTTTTCATTAGTGGCTTTATGGTTATGCTCACTTAAGTTATGGATTTAAGGTAGGGGGTGGCATGGGGGAAGCAGCCTAAGGGTCTTCCAGCCATTTCCGGACCTGCTCAGACCAAAGCATCGGACACCATTAGATTTGGGGGAGCTCCCTCCGTTTTGGAGGTCCTTGCCATTTTAGGAAACGGCATACCTTTGCCCCTTGACAATGAAGTTGCCGCCCAGGGATGGAAACTTAAAGCTCCCTTTCTCTTGGATTTCCCTGGGAAGCTTCACCTCCTCCCCCTGCCTCTGGACGAGTGGATGCCAGATTGTTTCTCTGGCAAAAGTTTTCAAATGGGAAGTGGGAGACAGAGGAAAATTTCTGATCAAGTGTCACAGTCACCATCTCACAAGCAGCTGGAGATAAATGCCGTCTCTGGAAGTACAATGTCCCAGTGGCGCAAGTCATGAACACTCATGATATAGGTCAGAAAGAGGAGGGTTCAAATCCAAGTTTACCAGCTTGTTAGCTATATGACCTTGGGGAAATTATGTAAGATTCTGTTCCGTCATCTCTAAAATATAAGTAACACAACATTTATAGCACAGTGTTGTTGTGAGATTAAATGAATATATACCTATAAAGCTCTTAACATAGTACCAGGCACACAGCAAACACTAAATATATATCAGACACCGTCAATGTTAGAATATGTCTTCCCAACAAAACCATTATCTTGCGGTATTATTAACAATTGCCAATGTATGGAAGCAACCTAAGTGTCCATCAACAGATGAATGGGTCAAGAAAATGTGGTGTGTACAAACACTGAAATATTACTCCATCTCAGAAAAGAAGGAAATGTTGCCACTTGTAACAATGTGGATGAACTTGAGAGGCATCCAGCTAAGGGAAATAAACAAGACAAAGAAAGAGAGGTTGCATGGTGTCACTTATAAGGGGAGCCTTACACAAAACAGAAACAGAGAGTTTCATAGAAACAGAGTAAAATGGTGTTTGCTAGGGACTGGGGGAAATAGGGAGAGGTTGGTAAAAAGGTACACACCTTCAGTTGTCAGATAAATGAGGTCTGAGGATAACATGGTGGCCATAGTTGGTAACACTGTGTTGTATAACTGGAATTGGTTGCAAGTAGAACTTAGACGTTCACTCACACACACACGCACACACACACACACACACACACGCGCGCGCACACACACGCATCAGAAAGGATAAGTATATAAGGTATGGATGTGTTAACTAACTCAATGGTGGGGGGGAGTGGTCTTTTCACAAGGTAACCATACATCAAATAACAGAATTTACACCATAGATATCTTACAGTTTTATTCTAGTCAGTACCGCAGGGAAGCTTAATAACATTAGGTGTCTTCCCAAAAGACATAATATTTGAGTGTTGTCTCCACAAAGTAGAGTGATACTAAGAATTCAGGGTATTCTCATTCTCACTGCTGTGTTAACAATCCACCTCCTGGGCATAAAACTACAACTGTTTTATCATGCTCGTGCACTCTGTGAGTCAAGACTCAGGCAAGGCACAGAGTGGGTGGCTGGTCTTGGTTCCATGATGTCTGGCATGAGTCAGGAAGATTTGAACAGCTGGGACTAGAGAGACTGTTTCTAAGTGTCTGGAACCTTGTTGACAAGGTCTGGAAGGCTGGGTTCCGATGGGCCTGTTAGCCCAAGTGTCTTCCAGGGACTTCTCCAATATGGTGGCCTCAGGGTGGTTAGATTTCTTTCCCAGGGGCTAGCGTTCCAGTGAATAAGGCAAAAGGTTTATTACCTTTTAGAACCTAGCCCTGGAAGTCACACAACGTCACTTCCGCCATACCCTCCCGGTCCAGGCACTCACAAGCCCACCCAGATCCAAATGGAAGAGCCACAGATGTCATCTCCCCAGGAGAAGAGTGTCAAAATATCTGTGGGCTGTTTTTGTGTATGTGTAAACTATTCAGGGTTGATTCTGTGCCAAGTCCCAAGCGAAGTTCTTTCTACACATGGTCTCATGGGATATTCATAATAAGCCAATATTTTGTAATATGGAGATAAGAAAATTGAGGTCTCAAGAAGTGGTTTCTGGCCTAAGGTCAAGCAGCTCGTCATCTGAACTCACATCTGTCTGAAACACGTTATTCGGCTTCAAAGCCAATGTTCTCGTTAACCCCATAAATATTGAATCCCCTCATAAATATATAAAAAAGAGTAAATAAATAAATGACAGATGTGATAGGTAGACAAATAATCTATGGATGACAGACTAATAGACAAATGGACAGATGACAGGTAGGTAGGTAGATGGGTAGATAGGTAGTTAGGTAGGTAGATAGAGAAGCCCGCCCCACAGTGAACAAAATAGAAGCCCAGATTCCTAAGGGACTGCAGGATCCCTGCAAACCCAAATCTACATGAAGTCTCTGAGAGAAAGAGGAACAGAATTCTTGGAAACCTAAAAGAATACAAATACTCCTGAGAAAGCCACCTCAGAACACAGGTAAGCGCCTCCTAGGGGGTGTCTACAAGATGCTAAACATCTGCCTACTTCCAAATGTTTGGATGACGGACTACCATATTTTGTCCAACTTTTCTTCCGTTTGTTTGATAAACACAGCTGGCTTAAAAATGAGTAGTGGAAGTTAAATGAAGGGAACCCTTAGAGATTTTCTCCTCTAAAGCTCCTCTTTATACAAATGAAGGGAGATATACAACCATGAGGGGCAAGGGGCTTGGGCAAAGTTACCCACCCATTGGCTCTGACATCTTTCTTTCAACATGAGTTGAACAGAATCTGTCCTGAGATAAATGAGATGTATATTAAGATCCAACCATCTACCTTCAGGAAAAATCTTATGCAGGTCTTTACAATGCTGGTCATGGTAGAGAATTAGAAGCAACCTAGGTGTCCAACTCTAGGGGAGTGATACAGAAAATGAGAGGCAGGTGTACTACAGAGCCCCAGGCATTAGAAACAACTACACACACACACACACACATACACACACACACACACGTCTTAATATGTTCATAGGACGACAGTGAAAGTTTTTACCACTTGGTGTTGAGTCAAAAAAAATTAACAAAATGAGATTTTCAGCTCATGGACTCTTATGTAAAATGAGTACATGCACAGAAACTATATGTTTTTAAAGGGAACATATTTAAGGACGTATTCAGGGCATATGAACATGAATGCCTTTAGATGCCTTTAGGGAAGAGGTAGATGGGAATGGAGGATGAAGCAAAAAGGGAAAATACAATGCATGTAACACAATGCGATACGATGAAGAAAGAGAGGTGTGTGGCGTATTCCAAGTTGATAACATGTCGTCAAACGAGGACCATGATTACCTCTACTCTGCAGATGAGGTGAAAGAAATCCCTCCTATGCTTCAGTCCAGTGATATCACAGGAAATACCAGGCATTCTTTGCCTGCTTACAACACCTCCGGCTCTTGGCCAAAGGTCCACTGAATAAGGTGGAAGAGTGAAAGAAACGTGTCCTTTAAAAATCCCGTTTTCACCAGCCATCATGGGCTCAAGCCACATGTGAAATGTGGAGCCGGTTTCCGCTTTCAGGACTCCAGGAACCTGCTCTTCCCTCACAACTCCCCAGGACTTACATCTCAGCAGGCGATCACCCCGGGCTCGGGGAGGGAGATCACCTTTTGGAAACAACGGATGAATTTCCATTTTCCCCGAAAGAAGACCTTTCTTCATCCCTCAGACATGCATTCTGGATGGCACCATCCACCTCCAATATCACGGAGGAGACAATGTCCCTTTTGTCTCTACAATTGTTTCTTTACACTTTGTAAAGTGCTCTCCAAATTATCATGGAAAATGTGAATGGAGTAGAAATGATTATATATATATTGATTATATATATATGTATATATATATATAAAAACATGTGTATAAATATGTATAAAGAAAGTAAAAAAAAGAAAAAGAAAGGGGGGTGGGGGTGCCATTCAGTGATGAGCCCCAAATCACACATGTGCCTTTGGAATCCTCTCCCAATGCTTTTTAATATAATCTTTCTCATGTAGTATCTGTACTACTATTATTACTAAGAATAATAATTTCATTGATTGATTACCACGTGCCAAGTACTTTCCATAGAGGATGTCATTAAATACTTCTGTGTGTGACAAACTATTTGATCCATTTCACAACCAAGAAGGCCAAGGTGTAAAGAAGCCAGGCAACTTACATGAGGGAAGGGCTACAATGTCGCAGAGCTAATATTCAAATCCTGCTTTTCAGTTCTGAAGGCTTGACCCGAAACCACGATACTTTGCCATCTAGGTCCATAAATCCATCTGTAATCTGTGTTGTGTTATAATCCTAAAGTACCAGCATCTCATTAATATGTTAATTTATTTATTCATGCCCTAAGTACTTATTGGGCACTTGTTATGTGTGAGACACTGGGCGAGGCCCTTGAGTGGGGGATACAAGTGGGAGTGGCAGTGGGGATAATCCAACCTCCAAATTCTAGATTTAACCCTACTTAGGCCTGGGATCCGCAGAAAACAGAGGCCAAGATGTACACTTTAGTGCATGAATGGCAAGTGTGATCCCAGGAAGCATGCAAAGGAAAGAACCAAGACAAGAACGGGCTGCCAAGGTCAGGCCACCACGAGGCAGCAATCCCGTCTGAGAAACGCCATGAAATGGACCTTGGGCCCATCTCTCTGCAGGGAGGGGAAGGAAGATCTCCTCTCATGCTTGTATCTCTCCTTGAGCAAAGGACCATCCGAACAGGTGAAAAATTCCCACCATTCCCAGGATGATGCCTTCTCCCCTGTGTCCCATGCTGGGACATCTGAAGAACTGACTTGCAGCCAGAAGTGAGAGGTACAACAGAGCAGGTCCAAGATGAAGCCCTGTGCATCGCACCTGCTTGGAATGTGAACTTGACCACCGAACGGTGGCTGGAACGGAAGGCAGACGGGGCAAGATGATCAGAAGCGTGCATCAGAGGTCTCCGGGTGAACTACTTGCTGGCTGAGTTCAGGAGTCAAATAATCAAATCATAATAACGGTCATAGAAAGAACGATGTCGTTAGAAACATGGTACTTGCTGCAAAGGACAAAGAGACCACAGGATCTATGTATATGCACATTAGACAAAATGTGTCCGAGCCTGCAGACAGACTCAGTGCTCTTCACTGTGATCGATCCCAGGAAGCAGAGCGGAGAGGGGCGTGTCTGCCCTGACAGATCAGGGTGGCATAGTAGCTGAGTGGCCAAGCTGGCTGCCAGAGTCACCCAGAGCATGACGGATGGGCCGAGATTCAAACTCAGCTCTCCGGCTCCAGGGCTAGTCCCCTGCTCTCTGTGAACAGTTCTAATTCTTTCCCTATCCTATTTCAGGAAAAGACAGCTGGGTGGGAGGAAGAACAGCTGCCATTAGGCTCATAAAAGATGAGTTCCTTAACCCCCCGCTGCTATAGAAAGCAGGGAACGAATCCTTTGGTTCTAACCGGAAAAAAGAAAATATAGCTGAAATATTATGGAATGATGGGGGGGGAGGCAGATTTGCTCAATTTCATTCAGAAATAGATTTAACCCATTCTGATATGTGTTACTGGTTACTGTGTTTTTGACTCTGGGTGAGTTAACTTTTTTCTACATGTCTTGGTTTCCTTGTCTGTTCAATGCAATTTCAACAGCACCTAACTCAAAGGATTACTGGGAAGATTTAAAAAAAATCAGCCCCCAACACAATAATGGAACAGAAACATGAGCTATTATTAGTAGTATCTCTAGCCTACTTTTCCCACCTGTCAGTGGACTATTACACTGCCCATACCCAGGTTATATGAGTAATTCACGTCATGCTATTTTCCTTCTCAAACGTCTTCAGTGGGTGCATCCAAGGGCATCAAAAATAGGGTCTATTCACTCTCTTGATCCATTAACAGATGTTCCCAGTCCCCACACTGCAATGTCCTGTTTCCCACTTTCTGCCCACACCATTTTTTTTCCCATCTTCTTCTCCCCTTTCATCCATTCATTCATTCAGTGATACTCAAAGCCATTGCTGAGCCAGGTCCATGGCCTAGGATAACAGTTAACAAGATAGGTATCTGCCCTGAGGCACTCGTCCTCTAACTTCGGGCAGGCAGATAGGGTCTATCCTGAAGACCAGTTCTACCTCATTGTAGGTAGTTGGGCTACTAGGAGCCCTACACTGGGGCGGATTCCAGAGACACCTGCCAGCTCAGCCAGTCTGCTGGGGTGGATTGTGGATCTCTAACATCCCCAGAGGAAATGGAGTAGGAATGTCTCATTTGCCATTCCTCGTCAAGGGTGGACAGGATCTGAGAAGATCTGACATCCCCTTTAAAGTTCTCAAATTCGACCTCCTCCATCAAAATGACCCATGTTCCTACAGTCCCATCCCAATTAGATGGGTATCGTCTCTCCCACTGGATGCTACTAGGACTACGTGTATCTCAGAGCATCTATTTTAGCTTTATACACTTGATAATGAGACCCCAGAGGTCAGAGACCACCTACAAAGCCTCAGAGGTATTTGGCCGCTGGAGGTGAAAAGATGGACCCACTCTGGGTCACGCTGACACAGCCCAAAGCCCACCAAGATGGTCTCCGGTTACACCCTTGGAACACCACCGCACCCCAGACCCTGCTTTATGCCACAGCAGCGTCTGTGCATCTGCTGCCAACCCTTTTGATGCCTCGGGGAGAAGCACAGCTGCCCTACTAAGGCATATACCACATCCCACTCCCGCCCTGCTAGAACCCTCCAGAGAGCTCCTCCGACCACGTCTTACAAGGCCCTGCACGGTCTGGCGTCCAGCTCTCTTCCCTGACCTCACGGCCTCATCTGCCTTTCGCTCTCTCCCTCTCTCTCCTCGGTGCCATCTTGCCGGTCCTCACACACTCTAGGCCTTCTCCCCTGAGGGCCTTTGCACCGTCGTCCCAGTGTTTCTAGAATGCTCTCTCGCTGCAGAACCGCATGGTTCTCTCCTGCACTGCATTCGGGTCTCTCGTCCAAAGTCCACAGAAAGGCTCGCCTGACCACTTTTCTAGAACGGCCCCCATGACTCCCCTTGTCCTTACCCGGCTCTCTCGGCCATCTCCGTCTTCCAGCTCCTTGATACGCTTTGTATCGTGTGGCCACAACAAGGAGAGCCATGTGACAGCAAGGTCTTTAACTGATTTGTTTGCTGCCACAGTCTCGGCCCCTGAGCAGTGCTGAGCACACAGTAGGCGCTCAATACTTAGGGGCAAAAGGGCAGGAGGAAGCGGGGGAGAGGGGGAAGGAAGGAGAAAGGAAGGCTACCGCCAAGTGGGTTAGCAGCTGAACAAAGAAGAGGATTCACACACAGTCCCTGGGCCCCAAGACCCGATAGAGCAGTCCCAAACCACTTCCTGCAAAGGTCCCCGATCCACGGGACAACTAGCCCCGCTAGTCTTTGAAGGACTCGCTCCCCACCCAGCGGCGCCGTTTCTCTGCCCCCACCTCTCCCCGTGTCGCCTCCCTCCCTCCCGCCTGCCCCCCTGCCTTTGCCTGCCCCCCACCTCCCACCCTCCCTAGACACTGGAAACAAGGCCACGCGGGGGTCGACGGACTGTCAAACACCTCCGGGAGTTTCTTCAGCACGAAGAGACTCTGACGATGTCTGTGTTTGTTTTCTTCCCTTCTCTAAGCTGCGGAGCTGTCCCTGGCATTGTGCAAGAGGTCAGACCTGGGGGCTGGGGGGCGGGGGTGGACTGTCAACAGCTCCTTAATGTAGGCTCCTACCCCAGGAAGGGGGGACCTGGGTTTTACAGGCCTAATGGCCTGGGCCGGAACACACACACACACACACACACACACACACACACACACATGCACAAGTGGCTGCTTGTTTTCCCTGACAGGTCTGGCGGTCCCCCTGTGCGACCCGGGAAGCTCCAAACACAGGTCTCCTTCCCTAATTGGACGACGTGAGAAACAGTTCGGATAAATGGAGACATGTCACCGGAAGTGGGTTATCCCTTTCTGGAGAGCGGGGAGGATGAGCGCTTTGCCGGATATATGTGTGTGTGTGTGTGTGTATTTGTTTTACTTTGTTTTTAATTCTAATGTTCATGTCTTTTTTTTTTTTAAGAATTTATTTATTTATTTGACAGACAGAGATCACAAGTAGGCAGAGAGGCAGGCAGAGAGAGAGAGGAGGAAGCAGGCTCCCCGCTGAGCAGAGAGCCCGATGCGGGACTCGATCCCAGGACCCACTGAGCCACCCAGGCGCCCCATCATGTCTTTTATATATAAACTAGAAGCCAAAAATCTCCCCCCAAGACCTTTAATTGTGTGCCCCAACGTAAATAAGGACAGTTTGTTGTTTGATCCTACATCTATACTCACCAAGTATTTCTCGAATGCCCGCTATGTGCCAGACACTGTTCTAGGTTTGGGGGATGCAATGCTGAGGAGAAGCTGACCCTTGTTCTTCTAGAAAGTTTCTCTCTGCAGTCCCCAACAATGAGCGGCCCCGGCTAGGGAAGCGCTGAGGTTACACCCCTGTGTCTCACATCCCCTCACAACGATCGTACCAGACACACTGATCAGCAGCTTCGTTTTCCGTATTTAAAACGATCCCTTGAACTCTTTTCCGTGATCAGCCCTAAACTTCTGCCTTTTGCATTTCAAACGGTGCACGTACCCTATGGTTTGCGTGGACCCTGACCCATTTGAACTGTTCTCTGTGGTGGAATATGTGGGTTATTTCCAAGCTGATTTCTAGAAGTCGGATTGCTAGAAAAGGGAGCTATGTAAAAACCCAACAGACAGTGTAAAAAGGGCTACAGATTTTATTTATTTATTTATTTGTCAGCTAGAGGGCGAGTATAAGCAGGGGGAGACGCAGGCTCCCTGCTGAGCAAGGTGCGCAATGCAGGACTCATCCCAGGACCCTGGGGTCATGATCTGAGCTGAAGGCAGACACACTTGACCGACTGAGCCACCCAGGTGCCCCAGGGGCTAAAGGTTTTGAAGTGAAAGGTTAACTTGCCGTCTTCCCTCGGTTGTACACACTCTGTTCATTTCACCTTCAAAGTCAAGGAACCTGATCCATCAACCCGTAGGACACACGGACGAAATCTATTGCATCAATAAAGAGGCCCTCCATGGCATCTGCTTCAGAACCCGAAAACAGGCTACCCAGGGGACTTCACCCTCCTGGCATCAGCCAGCGTGAGCGGGGACACTGCTTGCCTGAGCTCCACTGGCCAGCACGATGCTGACCTGGGCAAGCTGGCTGTCAATGCCCCCACCTGCCGTTCGTCATGCCCGGCTTCACCCACCCTGCCAGCCAGGACAGCCAGCAGTATCAGGTCCTGACAGTACCTCCAGTTCCCCTGACGATGGTGTGTGCCCAGAACACAATGGCTAGCTGTGACCCTCACTCTGGCTGTGACCTGACCAGCATTGCCACCGTTGGGACAGATGCTTACCATCCCAAACAAGAACAGCAGCTGTTTTGTTGAGTGGATCCCCAATAATATGAGAACAGCTATCTAGGACACCCCATCCCCAGGGGTGGGGGGGGCTACACACACTCGCTGCCTCCAGTGGCAAGAGCAGGACCATCCAGGATCTGCTTGGGCACCTCTCGGAGCAGTTTACCACCATGGCCATGCTCAAATGCAAGGCCTTCCTACACGGGTACACGGGCAAGGGCACAGACAAGAGCACCCCAAGGCCGGGGACAACAGGAACGATCTAGTGTCCAAGTACCAGCAGGACCAGGGGGCCAGCACCAGGGACAAGGATGAATTTGAGGAACAGGTGGCCTAGAGCTGTCTGGTGTCCAGCAAAGCACGGAGGCTGTGTGAACTCTTTATCACCCACACCTGTTCTCTAATGGCCATGTCTCCGTGGGTCCTTGCACTACGTGTCTTGACATCACATGTGGTACAAATGCTACCATTAGAGCACGTTCACCGTCCGCTGAAGGAAGAATTAATTAAAGAATAGAGGAGGAAGTTGGTGAAGGACTGAATGGATGCTGGGTGTTTGGACAGAAAGATGGGGGACTGGATGGATGGATGGATGGATGGATGGATGGGTGGAATGATGGCTGGATGGACGGATGGACGAATGGACGGATGGACAGATGGACAGATGGATGGATGGAGGGACGAATGGATGGATGGACAGATGGATGGATGGATAAATGCATGGCCGGTTGGCTGCATGGATAGAAAAGGGGGAGAGATAGATGGGTAGATACATAAAATATGGAGGAATGGACAAATGGCTGGCTGGCTGGATGTGTGAATAAATGGATAAATCAACAGAGGATGGGTGAACAAGTAAAGGAGGATCCACATGAAGAAGGGAATGAGGGAAAAGTGGATCATGGATGGCAGGCGGATCGATGGATGATGAGCAACCACCAAATTTATAAAATTGACAAAGTATAAAGACGATTATTTAGCAACATATCTGCCTCGTAAGACTCCTTTTTAATAAGGTCCCTGCATGCCTTCAACATTATAATTCAGCTTGCACTTTGCTTATGAGGGGCGCACCAAGGTGACAGGGGAGCCCAGGGGCAACCGCATCTAGGTCTTAGCGCTTAGTGCACCGTGGGAGTCTGGCAGATAGTAATTAATGAAGGTGATGGGTAAGAAGGAAGAGACTGCATGCCTATCTGGGCCAGATGCACCATAGTAAGTCCCATTACCAATGTCCACCATCCAACATCTGGAACAGAGGAGATGCCGTAACAGGAACCCCATGGAGTCTCTGAATCACTGTCTAAAACCTCACCCTTCACGAATATGCTTCTTCCTGTCCAGCATGTTTAAATGCTCTAGCCATCTACAAGGACTTAGAAGCCCTCCCCAGTCTACATAGGTGGCACATAGAGCAGGCTTTTCAAAAGCAACAGAGATTAAGCAGTCACTCCTCTTTGGATCAATGTGTCACCAGGCTTCTGTCCCAACTTGTCTGCCAAGCCCCTTTGACCTGCTCAGGGGCCTCTGGGTCTCCAGATCCTAGCCCTCAAAGGCCATCAGTTAAACAAACCACCTTGGGAGCCATCAGCACATCTTCCAAGGCAAACAAGCCTTGTCCCCCAGTGAATTCAGCAGTCGGGAGGATGAGGTGATGAAGTCGGTATGTGTGTCTGAGGCATGTCTGTCACTGCTGTTCTTGGCGGGCAGCAAGATGGCAGGAAGAGCAGAGGAGCCAGCGGCACCCATTGAGGAGCTACTGTGCATCAGGGGTTGACCAGGTTCTGCACTGTGCCTCAATTTATCCTAAGAGGTAGGGAATAATGTTCTGAAGAGAAGGCTGAAGCTCAGAGAAGTAAAGTGGCTTGCCCAAGGTCACACAGCCAGCAAGGGGCAGAATGATTGGAGATCAGGTTTTCAGGTTTGCCTTTCAACCTGAAAAAATATATTTCCCATCTGTAAAAATATATTTCAACTTGAGATAAAAGGGTAAGCCATGGGGTCTGTCTCCAGTTTGGTGTTCCCATAATGGAAAATCCTAAATATCAGAACCTAAGAGTGCATTTGGAGCGGGGGATCAAATTTTTTAAAAAAGTGTCAAAGAAGGAGGTCTTCTGTAGGCCAGTGGGGATAGAGAAGAAGAAACCGATCATTCTCGAGCACCCCTATGGGCCAGGTGGCTACCATGGGGAACGTGGGTCTCTAAATGGAAACACCTCACTGATGAGGAACCCCTGACTGGCCTTTAGTGTGACGGGGATCAGCCTTCACTGAGTGAAACCACTGGAGTCTGGGGGTTATTTGTTAGAGCAGCGAGCTGTTCCTGTCTCATACCACTCAACCACTGCTGACTCTCAGGCCCAGAGCCAACAGGGTAGCAGCTACAATGGGAGTCAAGAAAAGACGCTCCTTCCTCACACTCTCCCCTCTACCATCTTCATTTCTCATCAAGAATGATATTTCCCAAGACAATAGTCATTCCTTACTGGATTCACAGTTTTGGCCACAGCCAATATGGCCTGCACTATTAAGGCCTAATGATGCTCTTCACACCCATTCATTTGTTGTCAGATACATTGATTTCAAAAGGCAGCTGTGTATTCCTATAGTCATTGCAAGTCTAGGGTCCTTCAGGCCAAAGAGAAAATCACTTAAAAGTAAACTCGAAGAACACCATAGAGCACCATACCACCATCATTGAGTGTTAAGGGGATACGTTTGGAAGGGCTTGAGGCCCGAGGGGAAGCCTCGGGCTACTTAGAGAGCGTAGCAAGTATTGGGAGCCGTAAGGAGGACCCAACCAGGATTCGCTACCTACTTCCTCCATTCCAAAGAAATGAGAAGGTACAGACAAGGGAATATGTTTTAGCTTTAAGGTTGTATCACGTCCTATGCCTGTCCCTCCCCTAAAAGTCTCTCTCAGATTAAGAAATCTCGTTCTGGAAGATCAGTAAGATGAGATGAGGTCAGGTGATCCACGGTGGTCAGGGTCCGTGGCGTCCGGAGCAGCTCTGGCATTGTGCTTTTTTGCCTTCCACGTATCCTGCCCTGCTTCCACCAGCCCCAGCACGCGGGCCCGTGGAGCCCGGGGGGCCCACCCCCTCTTGGCTGCGATACAGAGATGCCATTCCTCATGTTTTCCCAGGCAGGCCCAGCCCGCTCATTTCTCCCCATTCATGAGCTTCAAAGCCCCTTTCTCAACAACCTCCCTTGCCTTGTCCAAGCCACACTTCTTCGCAGGAAGCTGGAACTCAGGAGGCGGTAAAGATGGTTTCCTCCAGGACACAGGGGCCCTCGACCACCTCCCCTTGGAGCACCATTCAAGGGGCAAGAAGAAACAAATGCACACACACACACCCTCATGCATTGAAACCCCAGAGCATGACCCAAGGAAGTGAGGTATGTGTGTTGTGTGTGTGTGTTGAGTGTGTGTGAGTGTGTAGGTGTGTATGTGGTGCTCTCAAATACCCCTGCCAGTCAGTCTAACAAGTAGTTGTTATTTTAATGACTTTGTAATCTGATATGCACAGTGTGCATATACAAAAAATCCCCAAGCTCTACTGCAATTCTTAAAATAATAATAGTTTTAAAATATATGCATTGTATCTATTATTATTTAAATACCAATAATACTACAGCAATCTATAATAATTTAAATACTAGTATAATAATTTGACTATTTAAAATATAATAATAATTCTGCAACTCTGCCAGGAAGTCTGCCAATAACCAGTTGTATGATATTTGGTGAGTCGCTTTGCCTCTCTGAGTCTTATTTCCAGACCTATAATATTTTAGCCAGATACTCCTTAGAACCTCATCTAGCCCTGGATATTTATGACTTTATAATTTCGTAAAGTATAATTTTATAAAAGTCACTGCCCAGCAGAGACAGCGTAAAGCTTTGTCATTTACTAGCTGTGCGTCCTTGGGCAAGTGACTCAAGCTCTCTGTGCCTAGTCTCCTCATCTCTGTGAATAGGGATACAAAGAGTACCTACCTGGTTAGGCCTTAAAGAGGATTAAAGTGTTTGGCAAGGTGCCTAGGTATAGTGCCGTAATTAAACACAGTGCTAGGACCCACGCTGGGTGCCCTTCTCCGGGTCTCAGTATCTCTGTCCATCTAGTGGGCCTGCCAGAGGTACTCCCCTCACTGAGCTGTTGGGAGCAGCTTTAAGCAGTGACTGGCCCGTGGTCAGCTCTGGATGTGTGGGAGCGGTTACTGATGCTGTTACTGATGCTTTCCAGAACAGGGTCCTGGGGCCAGGTGAGGTGACTCCCACAGGCCCCTCCTCCAAGGGTCCAGATTCTCCAAGACTGGAAAGTTCAAATATCCAGGGTTAAGTGGGGCTGATTTGCAAAACCACTGCCACAGGGTTCTGCCCAGTATCCACTCACCTGGCTTCCCTGGGCAGCTCAGAAGGGAAGGTGTGACCAGGAGGGAGGGGGTAGGGATTTAACCGGGGAGCAGGAAGGGCCTCGGGTTCATCACTGCCAACCACTCTGAAGATTACAGGAAGACTAATAGGGCCCCCACGGCCTCGGGGATGAACAAACACAATCTTTGTGGTGGGCCTTTGTTGAATAACTAGGGCAAACTCTCTCTGTGTGTCTGTCTTCCTCCCTTTTATTTCGCTAATGAAAGAGAAAGAGAAGAAAGATTTCCCTTTAGAAAATCAGGAGACAAGAGGGAAGCATTCAACGCGGAAACCCCAGAGGGCATCTTCAGAATTTACCCACATAAGGCAAATTCCTTGTCTCTCTCTGAATCCTTGTAACTGTTCAGCCGGCCAGGTGTTGGCAGCTAAGTTAACGACTGTCACACAAGAGATGAACAAGCTGAGGTTGGCTCTCAGGACCTGTGGGTGTTGGAGCCAAAGTGGGAAGATCTTTACTTGGGGGGTGGAGCCCGAGGCCGGCTGTGACAGGCCTCTGGGGACTAGGATGTTTGACAGGACACCTGAAGGCAGGGGCCACTTTGCAGCAGAAGGCCCTGGTTTGGGTGCCTGATTTATTTGCTTCCAACCTGGCCCTTATCTGCTGTATGACCTGGGGCCAGTCCTTTCCTTCCTCTGGGTTTTGATTTTCACACCCAAAAATGGAGAAGGTAGAAACAAAGACCATCTGGGATCCCTTCTGGTCTTGTCATTTTGTGCTGAGGAGGTCAGGCCAAGCTTTGAATCAACCTCTAAGGTACCATATTGAGAAGGTAGTCAGAGATGATTCTAGTGGACATTTCTGCAGTGATATTGGTCCATATCCATTTAATATGGTGCCACACTTCACCAGGCCTCCTTTCATGAGACACAGAGTAGGTTGTTCCATAATGTTCTTTTTCCCACGCTTGGGTTCAGAGAAAAGATTGGTGACAAAGATCTAGAATGGAAATAATAGTCTGAATGCCAGAATGCGATTGCTTAAATGATCACCCATTGATCCATAAAACTCTCCAGTCATCCACTCACCTACACGCGTGTGCATGTTTCTGTCATCCATCCCTTAATCAATCCACTCATCCGTTTACCCCTATATCCATCCAGGCATGCATGTGTGCATTCACACATATACGTATGTTTGTCCATACACATACCCATCCATCCGTTCATTCGATCATCTGAACTTTCATCCACCCTTGCATCCATCCATATATACGTTCATCCATCCCTACACTCAACCATCCATGCATCCATCCAAATATCCATGAATCTGTCCATACAGACACCCTTCCATCCATCGATCCAACCATCTGCTCTTTGCAAGGCCCTCAAAGAGAGAAGACCATTGTTCATTCCTTTAAGGAGCTCACTGTGACCAACAACAGAACAGATATTTCAACAGGGTGTGAAGACTCCCATGATAGAAAGTAAAGAGATAGAAGCGAGAATAGAGGGAAAGATGTCTATGACAACAGCTTCTAATAAACCCCTCTGGTGTGCCCCAGTCACTGCTTACACTGAACAGTGACTTTCAGAGCTGGATATTATGACCCTCATTTTGATGACAATGAACTTGAAGGAATTTGAGACTTAAAGAGGTTCATTAATTCTCCCACATTCTTACAGCGAGTAAGTAGCCCAGCCAAGACTCAAATACCTTTACCTGAGAGCCCAAGCCCCTCATCCCATATTCACCTGTTCCAATGGAAGAAGCAGGAATACAACCAAAGAAAGGCAGAAACATAAACAAGCCATCAGAAGCCTCCTAGAAGGGACCTCTAAAATTCTCCTGTCTTGTCAACAAGGGACAGGGAGGGACCACTTCCTTCTTAAGGGGATAGTAACTCCAACACCTCGTAGGAGGTAGAATAAGGATCCCCTAGAGATGCCCACATCCCCTGAACCTATAAACACATTATCTGACGTGGCCAATGGGACTTTGCAGGTGGGATTATGTGTAGAATCTTGAGGAAGGAGATCATCCTAGTGTATCCAGGGGGACCCAGTGTATCCTTAGGTCCTTAAAGGGGGAAAAAAGAGGGTCAGAGTCAGGGGAGGAGCGTTGAAGATGGAAGCAGGGGTCAAAGCAATGCCAGGGTGCTCAAGGTGCTATGAGCCAAGGTGCACTCGAGAAGCTGGGAAGAGGCAAGTAAATGGAGTCTTCTCCTGAACGTCTAAAACGCGTATAGACCTGCAGACACCTTGATCTGAGCCCAGTGAAACTGATCTCAGATCTCAGATGGGACAAACTGTACAATAAGGGTACACTGTGTTAAGCCGCAAAGTTTGTTGTAATTTGTTACAGCAGCAAGAGGAATATCTTTGGGGGTGTGTTACCATCAGCAGTAGCATCTTCCCCAATAGTCAAGAAATTCTTCCTTGTATTTAACAACAGTATCCGTTCTGATTTTAGTTTCTTTGAGCATAAACACTGAGTGACTACCTTTGTTCTCTCTTTTTTTTTTTTTTTTTTTTTTTAAGATTTTACTTATTTATTTGACAGAGAGAGAGAGATCACAGGTAGGCAGAGAGGCAGGCAGAGAGAGAGGAGGAAGCAGGCTCCCGGCTGAGCAGATGCGGGGCTCGATCCCAGGACCTTGAGATCATGACCTGAGCCAAAGGCAGAGGCTTTAACCCACTGAGCCACCCAGGCACCCCTGAGTGACAATCTTTGTAACAAGGGAGAGCAACCATCACCACAGTCCATTTCAGATTTCTGTCCCTTGAAAAATGAACTCTGTCCCCGTTAACCATCACCTCTTTAAACCCCCAGTCCTCTTCCTAGCCTGAAGCAACCACTAAGACACTTCCTGTTTACATTTTCCTGTCCCGGGCTTTGCAAACAAATGGAATCAAATACTATATGACCCTGCTCCTCCCTCTCTCTGACCAGCTTCTTTCTCTTAGCAGAATATTCACCAGGTTCACCCATGTTGTAATGTGAATCTCTACTTCATTTCTCTGTAGAGCTGACTCACAACCCATTATGTGGATAATGTACCACACTGTATTTCTCCATTCATCGGCTGAAGACCATGGAGATTGTTTGCACACTTTGGCTGTTAAGAATAACGTCGCTGCAGGGGCGCCTGGGTGGCTCAGTGGGCTAAGCGTCTACCTTCGGCTCAGGTCATGATCCCAGGGTCCTGAGGTTTCAGGAGTCCTGGGTCCCGCATCAGGCTCTCTGCTCAGTGGGGAGCCTGCTTCCCCACCGCCAACCCCCCACCCCCGCCTGCCTCTCTGCCTACTTGTGATCTCTGTCAAATAAACTAAAAAAATCTTTAAAAAAGAAGAAGAAGAAGAAGATCGCTGCAAACATTGGTGCAAGTTTTTGGGTGGGCACGTGTTTCCACTGATCTGTTCCTTTCTCCTGGGTTTTCTTATTTCACTTCACTCCCTTCTAATACCCCGACGTGGAATTAATTGCTGGTTCATGTAGTAATTCTGTGTTGAACTGAGGACCTGCCTCTGCGCGGACCTGAAGCATTCCCACTCCCCCCAGCGCTGGAGGAGGGTTCCCATTTCTCCACAACCTCAGCAATGTTTGTTGTTGGACTTGCTGATCCTAGTCTTTCTAATGGGTGTGAGATAGCATCTCATTATGTTTTGATCTGTATTTTCCTGATGACAAATGATGTGAAAACACCCTTTTTTTGTGTTCATCGGTCATTTGCATGTCACTTCCTTGAAGACCTGTCGATTTAGATCCCTTGCCCATTTTTAATTGGGTTATTAGTCTTTTCTCGAATTATATGAATTCTTTACATATTCTGGGTGCTGGTCCCTTGTCGGATACATGATTTGCAAGTATTTTCTTATTTATCAGTTATTTACATATTTACATTCCACGCTAATATTTGTCATATATTAAGATAAAGAATATTTTCTTCTAGTCTGTGAGTTGTCATTTCGTTGTCTTGATAGTTCCTTTGAAGTGCAGAAGTCTTTTTTGGTGAGGTCCCATGTATCGGTTTTTCTTTTCATTGTTTGTGCTTTTGATGTCACTTAAATGATTGTTTAAAGGACAGAATAATACATGTAAAATATCCAGCACCTGGTCTGACATACAGTAAGTGATTGATTACTATTGAGGCTTTAATTCAGTGTCTGAAAAAACGGAATGTCTGAGGCGCCTGGGTGGTTCAGTCGGTTAAGTGTCTGCCTTTGGCTCAGGTCATGGTCCCAGGGTCTTGGGATCAAGTCCCGCATCAGGCTGCCTGCTCGGCGGGAGTCTGCTTCTCCCTCTCTCACTCCCCCTGCTTGTGCTCCTTCCCTCGCTGTGTCTCTCTCTGCCAAATAAATAAATAAAATCTAAAAAAAAAAGAAAAAAAGAAAGAAAGAAAAGACAAGACAAAACAGACTGCTGTGACTTGGTGGGTTTCAAACAATGAAGATGAACAAAATGCTGTGGGTGATGTTTTGCCCTTCATTTGCTTGGACTTCTGTTGAGACCCACATTTGAAATGACCCTGGCTACAGACATCCCATAGGGGAGACATGGGCTTTTTCTTTTATTTGTTAAAAAAGGTAAGATCTTAAGACGGACCCTAAATGTTGCAGTCAGCTCCCTGATGAAATCTCGGTGAGCATGTGCATCTGTCCTCGGCAGCTCTTACAGACTCATAATTAGTTCATTCCGTGTATAACAACACGTGGAAGTCCCGCCTTCCTTCCTGGCCAAGCAGAGGGGCTGTCACCTCCAAAGGGCCATTTAGCTCCTGGGGCGGGCAACGCGGGCTCAATTTTGGCTCTGCTTTTTACTGGCTGTGACACATCATTTAATCTTTCTCCAGCTCAGTTTCTGGAAAACAAGGATCGTAAAAATGGTTTTCATTCATTCATCCTGTTGCTTGTTCAGTTAATATTTTTGAGCACTAACTCTGGGCTGGGCACAGTTCTGGACACTGGACAGAGATCGGCGGGGGTGGTAGAGAAACCAGACAGAGATTCTACTCTCACTCTTGTGCAGGATCCGTCACAAACACAGTAAACTGAAAGGCTACAGTATAGTAAGTCAAGTGGGGAAACACACAAGAAGAGAGAGGGAGGTGCATGTGTGTGTGTTGGGGAGGGACATTGATAGAATGATCCAGAAAGGCCTCCCTGAGAAGCTGATGTTTGAGAGAAGATCCAAGGTGAGAGAGGTGAGAAAGCAAACTCTGAAGATACTTGGTGAAAAGTGTTTCAGGCAAAGGGAAAAGCACATGCAAAGGCCCTGAGGTGGGAGTGTGCCTGGTGAGTTAGCATCACACCAGGGAAACCAGAGTGGGAGGGGGTGTATGTGTAAGGAATGAGTTCAGAGAGTTAACTTTATAAAATAGTCCTGAGAATTAAACCATTGTATGGTCCACGTACATAATAGATATGTAATGACCAGATTTTAAGTGGTGAACCCATGCACGTGAATGAGTCTGTCAATGGGTATTTCATTTATCCACCAGCACTCAGAGGTCACTGACTTGCCCATGGTCACTCAGCTGGCTTGTGAAGAACTTGTAGCCAGACCTCAGGATTGACATCTGTAGCCCAAGATTTAATCTGCCCAAAATTATTGACACAGATGAAAGTCCTGAGTGATACTCTCCCCCAATCCAAATTTAAATGCCAGCATTTGCCATTATGAAGTGAAGATATCCTCCATGACATCCTACAGCACACATGGACAGCCCCCCATTACAAAGACTGATCCAGCCCCAAATGTCAACAGTGTTGCAATTAGCTTAGGGGAAGACCCCACATCTATTGTTGGTTTTTTGGGTGTTTTTTTTTTTTTTTTTTTTTTTTTTTGCCTCTTTAAACTCCCATTGTTTAGACTCTACTTCGTGATTCTCAAGGGTGTGTGGGGAGCTGATAGTACAAGATTGAATGGGGGGTGGGACCCACTGGTCCCTCCACCCACTCCGGGGTGGGGGTGTTGAGGGGGAGGGGAATGATTCCTGGCTAGGACGAACATAATCCTATTTCCCCTTCCAGGGATTTTTGTTGATGGCATTAGCATGGACTGGGGTGGGGGGGGGGGAAGGGTGGAGCCCGGAGCCGGCACAGTTTTCCAAAATAAAGTCATAGATAAGAGATTAAAATCCCCCAGACTGTAGCTTTGCTGTGCGCCAGCACAAAGGCTTTACTGCTCGGCTTGGCCGGGATGACAGATATTATCAGGGTAACACATGAAAATAATACTATCTGGGGTCAAGAGGGTGGGTCTTCTCTTCTGCAAGGAGATCGGTGCACTTCCATCCACACCGGGCTGTGCCCTTTCCCAGAGACTGGGGTCTTTGGGGACATTAAGCCAACTGGAACACAGGGACCGGAACCCAGAGCAAGTTTGAGGGCATGTCCACTGAGAGCACAAGGAAGGTGACAGACCAGTTTTCTGGAGCCCAGCTGAGGGCTCCTTCACGCACGCATTCTCTCATTCATGTCTTCAACAATTTCCTGGGTGCCCACAATGGATCGGGCTCTATGCTAGATCTTGGAGACACGGCTCTGGACGAGACACGATCCCTGACCTCTGGCAGCTCGCAAGCTAGAGGGGAAGGAACACAAAGATGTAGGTGGGCATATGGGCTCTTCTCCTGGAATCCGAGGACCACAGTGACAGAGACGATCGGGATTGTGTAGCTACTCAATCCAGGGATTCAGGAAAAGTTTCTGAAGGTGACCTCTCCACCAGTTTCTCAACCTTGACATTACTGACACTTTGGACTAGATAACTCTGTGTCGTGGGAGCGGCCCTGAGCCTTGTTGGATGACCAGCAGCGGCCCTGGCCTTCACTCACAAGACCTCAGTAAGTTGAACCCTTCCCCAGGCTGGGACCAAATTGTCCTCCAGGGAACAGAGTCACCCTCCCCTCCTTCCCTGCCTCCCACCCCATAAGAACTGGACAAAGGGCAGCAGAAGCTTCTGGGTCGCAACACTCTGTGGCCTTGTGCTCTGTGAGCCATGGTAGGAGTTTGAATTTTATGCCAGGATCAAATCCACTAAAAGGTTGAAAGGTGAGAGACACAATCCTGTCTTGGTTTTTGCAAAACCTCCCTTGGTGTGGAGATGGGAGGTGTGAAGGTGGACAGGAGACCAGAAGGAAGGTCTTCCCCAGTGACCCAGCCTGCACGGGACCCCCAGGGGATCTTGCTTGGCGCCAGGACTGGAAAGAGGCGCTCCCCCAGTCCAGGCCAGTCCCGGGCACCCGGCCTGACGCATCCTCCCTCCCAGGCGGCGCTCCAGGCACTGAGCCAGGGAGCGGTTCCTCTCCCAGGTCCGCTGGCTCCAGGGAGCCAAAGCTGACATCCTGGCTGCCCTGTGACTCAGAGCAAAGGGCCTTTCCCTTTCTGGAAAGAGAGCCCAGGCTTTAAGGAGGATTAGGATCAATGGGAGAGTATGATCTCGCAGAGCCAAGGCAGTGGGAGCTGTCCTAGCTGAGTCCTTCCCGGGGAAGGATCACAGGACTGAAACCAACAGCATGCCTGGCCGGGCTCATGGCAGACACTCAGCCTCTAGAGCCTCTTGTTAAGAGCATCGGGTGTGCCTTCTGATCACTCCCATCTACTGCCCACGAACGACCAGTTCTCCAAGGATTCGAATAAAAGGCACCGAGCGTGAAAACTATTTAAAACCTATTTTCGGGACGCCTGGGTGCCTCAGTTGGTTAAGCAGCTGCCTTCGGCTCAGGTCATGATCCCGGCGTCCTGGGATCGAGTCCCACATCGGGCTCCTTGCTCAGCAGGGAGCCTGCTTCTCCCTGTCTCTGCCTGCCATTCTGTCTGCCTGTGCTCACTCTCTCTCCCTCTCTGACAAATAAATAAATAAAATCTTAAAAAAAAAAAAAAATAAAACCTATTTTAAATTCAGTTCCTTTTTCCTATCCGTTGTCACTGTCCTGAAGGAAGTAGGGCCATCTACTAGATGAAGAAACAGAGTCAGGGGAGTGCAGGGAAATGCCCACAGTCACACAGCTAGGAAGCTGGGGACCCAGGAACTCAAAATCAATCCAAGTCTAATATCTGAGCTTCTGTCGCTGTCCAGATTTTCAAAGCTCGTGAGACTTTCTTTACACACAAACGTTGAAGACTACAGGTAATAAACCTTCTTCCAGTTCAGGATGTTGGGCTTATCAAGAGCTCTAATCATCTTTCTACTTTATTTTTCACATTTCTCAAAACTTAAAAAAAAAAAAAAATACAGGCCAGTAGCTTTGCAGCTAAGAACAATCACAGCAGCATGTCACCCACCACTGGTTCAGCAGGAGTGGTGTACCCATGTGTTATCACGGCATCCCTCTCTCAATGCTCAGACCCGCACTGTAAAGGCAGCACTGTCCTTATTTCCATTTTACAGAGGAGAAAATCAAGATTCGGTGGCTCAGAGAGGCCTCCTTGGCGGGAAGCGGCAGAACCCCAGTTCCGAGGGGAGTCGGGCTGACTCCAAAGCACCCAGAACACAGCGCCTCTCAGACCCTGCCCACCCTGCGGGGGCTTCGCTCTCCTTGGGCTGAGGCAGCCCGGATAGCTGGAACCAGCCAGAGGGACGTGGGCAAGGCATGGCACCTGTGCCCCCCGCCTTTCTTTCCTGGGAAATAGCAAGGCTTGTATGCATCACCAGGCAAGGACCCGGGGCTTTGGACTTGGCCTTGGAAGCTCTCAGTACCAACAGGCTTTGCTCTTGCCTCCCAACCGTTTCAGACCTCTTCTCTCTCTCTTTGGAAGAGAGAGGCTCTGTGGCAGGTCACGCAGAAAGGCACCTACCCAGTGCTTTCAAAAAGGATGTGCCAGGATTTTCCCTGTAGCATTCGGAGCCATCCTCTTAAATGGGTACAAGACCAAACCAATCCCGTATCTAAAGCCTCCACAGTTGATTGTTCTTTAAAAGATTTTATTTAATAGGGAGAGAGAATGGGGGTAGGAGAGGAGGGGGAGAGAGAGACTCAGACAGACTCCAGGCTGACCACAGAGCCCGACGTGGGGCTCAATCTCACGACCCTGAGATCGTGACCTGAGCCAAATCCAAGAGTTGAACCCTTAACCCACTGCGCCACCCAGGCACCCCGGATTTTTTTTTTTTCTTCCAATCAGATCCATACTCCTTTGGAAGTCCCTCCTGACTCGGCCCTGCTAAAACTCCTACCTGTCTTCCTCTCGCAAGCCACACCGGCCCTCCAGCTGTTTCTCAAGCACCGCACATCCATGAGCACCTATGAGCGTGTCTGTGCCCTGACTGTTCTCTCTGTCCATTCGTCACTTGCTGCATCTCCTCCCCAGCTTTGATCGGGCAGGGAGCAGGGAGCTATGTTTCAGAGCAGGGGGTACGTGAGAGAAAAAGCACCTTTCCTGGGTACCTACGATAGGGCAGGCAGTATAAAGCATTTAGTTCAATCCCCTCGACCAGTCTCTTAGGCTGTTTTATAGATGAGAAACAGGTCTAAGGAAGAACTAAGAGCCTCTGGTCCGAGGCTACCTGGTGTCCAAGGGCAGAGGTGGGATTTACACCCATGCCCACGGTCTGCCTGGTTCTCTTTCCTTCCTCATGTCCCTGGTCAGAGCCCTCTAAGTTACGAGCTCAGGAAATGGAAGCTCACTCGTCCCCACGGAAGCTGGAGGCCTTTACAAAGTGCCCGTAACCTTCCAGGAGGCAGAGTGCACCAAGAATAGGGGCTCCTAGTGCAGCCGGCCAGCGGACTCCAGCATCAGAGCAAAGGCTTCCTGGAGCATAAATCCATCCAGTGTATCTGGGGGATTAAGGACCCTTCAGCCTCCCTGCTACCTGTCATTACAGCCCCCCCACGGGGAGGAACCCTGGTGAGAAGGGAGAAGGAAGAATCCAGCCTGTCGCTGGCGTGGGAGTCTTGTCAACAGGGTTTATGGCCCTGCCTTGAGCCTCCCAGACAACTAGTGCCTGATCTCTATCAACCCTGGCTCCAAGGGCAGCTGTCCTCCCCTGCTATCTGCAGATCAGCTAAAAAACCAAACAAGGCTTAAATTCCCACCCAGGGCTTGTTGGAGGATTAAGGCAAGACTCCCAGACATCACCTGGGGGCCCGAAGGGAAGTCCACAGGGCAGAGAAGGTGTGCGACCTTTGATGGAGCTGTCCTGTGACCTCGCCCAGCCCAGAAAACACCACGCAGGAAGCTAGACGCACGCCAGAGTGCACAGGCCGAGAGGGCTCTCCTCTTGCTGCATTCCAGAAGGCCAACAGGAACTGGTGCTTCCTGCGGTCACCCATCTGGGCCTCCCGATCTGGGCCCCATGAAGCTCTCTACTGCAGAGGTGACAAACTTTCTGCAAAGGGCCAGAGAGTAAGCGTTAACAATTTCCTTGCAACAATCCCCTCCTGCTAGAACACAAAGCAGCCCCAGACCACAGGTAAAGGAACGAGCGTGGCTGTGTACCAGTGACACCGGTGATGGTCCCAAGTTAGCCCCCAGCCACGGTCTGAGGCCTTCTGCTTCACAAAGGGCGTGAGAGCCTCACACACGGGGTTCTGCGTTTCCCGAGTTGTCTTCTGTCCAGGGTCCAAGGTAGGTTCTGCTTCAGGGGCAGATTTTCCCGGAAAGGTGGATGGATATGGTTTTGCATCCTTCTTAAGGCCAGCTCTCCCTGGGTCAGGTTGAAAACAAGCACCTCTCATCCCGCCAGAATCCAGAAGTATAGGGACTCTTGGGGGCTGTTCCCCAGTGTCTAGGAAATGGCGGGCCCATAGTGGGTGTTCAACTCAGTAACTGGTGAATCCTCGAGGGAACGTGCTGGGTTTCTGGCGATCACAAAGAACCTTCTGGGCAGGCCCTTCCTACCCATTCACCTGAAAAGGAGTCCGACTGCATTCCTGCTAGTGGCAGCCGTCCTGGGCAAGGCCACTTAGGCAAAGCAAGAAATGTTTCTTTCTTTGTCTCCTTTGGCTACCCTGGCTGCTCGTCGCCATCCCGAGATGGTGATTCGTGGAGTAGAAACCGCCCCCGTGAACATTCCTCCATGGATCCTTCCGCGGATCTTCCATCTTTAATTACTTAGGAAAAGCAGACCGGATTTTCCTAATTGGTTACAGTGAACCTGTGTTGCTGTTGTAATTATGGAAACAAAAGACGAAAAACAAAAACACAAAAAGCTTCGTGGGCAAACTCCGGCTAGAAAACCAAGAAGAGCTTTCCTCCAGGATGCGGATTTCTCAAACTGCAGAGGGAGTAAGCATGCCTTGAGCGCTGGTTTAAAAAGAGGGATCCCCAGGCCTAACCCCTGCGGGCTGCTCTGCAGGGGGTCTGGGGAGGGGGCAGTGCCTCTGAATCCACATTTAGAAGACCTGTCTGCTGGCGAGCCCTGCAGGTAAAAACATCTTCCTAGCCAATGCCTTTGACTGGCTTCTACCCAAATGCTGTGGCTTTGGAGGGGATGGTCCCAGACATCAGGGTCCATCCTGCTCCCAGAAGGAATCTACGTTTTTGAAAAGGATCAGGGACATCCTGTGGCTGTTCTGCAGGAATCCAGCCTGTGAATTACCTGTGAAGGCCTTTGACCCTTCCGGGTTTCCCCCAGCTTATTATCTGCCAGGCTATTTGCTCTGTCTCAAAAGGGTACAGAGATGCCTCTAACTCCAAACCATCTTAAGCTGTTGAATTACACTAATTGCCACCCCGGGCTATAAATTTTATGTTAATGCTCTACCAGGTGATTCATGTGGTAAATTACGCACTTAAGACTTTTCCCAAGGCTTACCTTCAAACCCTAAGCTCATTCAAGACACTAACCCGCCCCCCCCCCCCCCCCACCCCAGAGCTGGAGCAGCCCGAGACAATGTCTCCTCACACAATGTCTCCTCGAATCCCTCCAGCCCGGTTTTTCTCCTTGTCATCTGTTCTTGGGCAGTGCCAACGGCCCTTTCGCTGTAGCAAGCATAATTCCACCTGCGGTCAGACTCCTTGGCCAAGTCACCAACACCCAGGGACAGATCCTAGGCCGTGCAAGAGGAAGAAACCAAAGGATTTGACCTTCACCTCTTAACAGGTGTCTCCTGTCCATTTCTCCTCACTCCAGTTGTGCCTGGAAGAAGCCTCCAGATTCATCTTCCCAAAGCCCTCCTTTGATCATGCTACAGCTCTAACACCTCCCATGGCTCCCACTGCCCACGGTTTTAAAACCTCACCTCTTCAGCTGACTTGCCTTGCCCAGTCCTGCTCTGGTTTATCTATCGATGTAGAGCAAATCATCTCAAACGGAATGAAACGGAACAATTCTTACATATTCTCTCTCTAGGAGGTTCCTGGGCTCAGGAGGGCAGTTTGCACACAGGCTCTCCCATGTTCCTGGAGGCAGATAGCACCCGAGGCTGGAATCAGCTCGAACGTTTCTTCCCTTATGCACGTGGCACCAGGGCTGGGAAAATGTACACAGCTCTGGCCTCATGGACATCTTTCCCTGTTCTTTGAGATCTCCATGTCCCCTCCAGCGTGACATCTTCAGAACACACCCAGAGGGGCATCTGGGTGGTTCAGTGGGTTAAAGCCTCTGCTTTTGGCTCAGGTCATGATCCCAGGGTTCTGGGATAGAACCCCACATCGGGGTCTCTGCTTAGCAGGGAGCCTGCTTCCAGCCCCGCCCCACCCCCAGCTCTGCCTACTTGTGATCTCTCTCAAATAAATAAATAAACTCTTTAAACACACACACACACACATAAACAAACAAACAAACAAACAAAAGCAAAACAAAACACACACACCCAGAGCTCCCAAGGTGAATGTCTCGAAGGGTAGGGTCAGGCAGAAGCAGCGTCTCGCTGTGTAGCTTCAGAACCCACGGAGCATCATTTCTACGACAAATCACCAGGATCACCCATTTTCGACACGAGGGAATGAAACACTTCCCACTTGACGGGAGAAGTGGCAAAGAATCCGTGAGTGTATTTTAAAAGCACTTTGGCCCTAAACTCCTTTTCCTGTAAATGGGCCAGGATCCCATTTTTCAAGTGAGCAGTCTGCCTCCCAGTCAACCTGCTCTACTGATTATTTTAAAAACACACTCAAAACGTGCCCACTCCGTGCCTCCACTTACCCCATTATCTCTGCAAGGAATGCCCCCAATTTCCTCCCTTGATCCTATAAGTGCGCGTCACCCATAAATCTCCCCTCACAAGCCCTGTCTCTTTCTGACGCCAGTTACGGTTTATACAATTTGCATGTTTATGGTTTATATATGGTTTATACTGAAAGACCCCTCTCCTAGATAGACCCCTCCCCTAGTAGATAGATAGGATAACTAACTGCTTGTTTGCTTTTCTGTAAACCGCTGGCTTTTAGGTATGAAATTAGGTTATCAATTGTGTGAATTGCTCTCTTACCTTTCTCTAGCCGCGTGGCTTATAGAAATAATAGAGACGCCATGATGGCACTCCTCCCTTCCCCCTTCTTGCTCCCCTTCCCCACCTCTCCTTTCGCACGCGCGGGCCCTCATCACCAATCAGCTTACTCCCCCCTCCCCGCCGCTCTCTTGGCGCGCGCGGGTCCCTGGAGCCAACCCGCAAACTCCAAGTATGCCTTTTTCGAAAGTTCAAACTGTCCACCAATCAATTGCGCCCCACCCAAAACTTGTTTGTACCTTCCTATAAAAGACCCTGCTTCACTCCGGTCGGTGTGCTCGGTTAGCTGGAGCTGCCGACCACCCGCCGGTACCTGCGTACCTGCGTGACAATAAACCTCTTGCTGTTTGCATCCAGTGGCAGTGTTGGATTCTTGGGTAAGGGGATCCGCGGGTCTTTCAATACATGGTTTATAACCATGTCTACGGTTTATACCATTATACCATTATTCTCTGTAACATCTCTCCTCCCCCCACCTTGATACTAGGCTTCGATCTCTCAGGATTTAATTTCTCAGATGCAAACTTCATCTCCTTAGTTGCCTCGCTCGGTCTTTGTCACAAAGGCCATCTACCGGGTACTTCCCATGGGTCCAAAACAGTAGTTGGTCTTCTGCCAACACTAACTCACCTGTTCTGGACTATTCTGCACAACCAGCTGGAAAGACAAGGATTAGTATCTCATTCTGCTGATAGGAAATGAAGGCACCGACCTGTTGGTTGGTGCCAACTCACCTGGCCAAGTTCACGTTCATAGAAGCTTGGCAGCCACATACATAGAACTCGGGGCCATTTCTCTGCATTCCAGAGCCTGACTGCTTATCCCCTTTGCAGACCTATCTCTTACATCTCTCTGGTTGCCTTCCATCATCTCACTGAGGACAATCAAAGAGGACTGTCCATTTGATTTTATTCTTTCCAGCAGGATTTGGTTTCAATTTCTTCACCTGGAGCCTGTGCACAATGCCAGACACAAATCTAGCACAAAGCAAGCTCTTAGGGATAAAGAAAAGTGCATCCAGTTAATTTTTCTGGTTTGATGGAGAAGGATGTTCAGTTTTGAGGATGCTAGCACATGTTTATGAAGACCTTGGAATTAATCGCTGGGTCTTCTGAGTATTTCGGTGATGGCCATCCGCCATGGAAGTGTCACCCCATGAGAGAGCATCAAGTCTGCCTTGCCTGCTGTCTGTCTATACCCTCCAGGGCATTAAAGTACATGCTCCATAAATAGTCCTTGCATGCATATTTTAATGGAGGCTCCTTCACTCCGTGTTAGTCTAGCGTTCTCAAAACCTGTCCCTGCTGATGTCATCCCCACAGAGCCACACCGCCATGGCAGGACCCTTCTACTGGACTCCTCTCTCACAGGGACACGCAGTCTGGACTCTGAATTCAGAAGGGCCTGGAGACTTGTGTCTCGCTTAACTCACCGTCTTAGTCCCACTGCTACAGGTGCCTTGAGGATCATCCTGGGTCAGCCCTGGAGCTTCTCACCTCTCCCTGGAGCAATTGACTAATGGCCGGTTGGAGGTAATTAGACTCCTATCTGAATACAACAGCCAAGCCCTCTTTGGAAGTTTGAAAACAAAGATCACCTACAATGCACAGGCCTCAAAAACCAGGGAAATAAATCTAAAAGCTCCACATATTAAATCAAACTCCCTGCCTCGAAGGAAGAATGGACAGGTCCCTGTTGCAGCCTCCCAGTATTCTTATGGTAAGAACTGTATTCAGCCGCTAACCTTTCTCCTAAATTGTTCCTCCAAGATAGGCCATTATTATAATGAAATACCTCACCCGGGAATGTTCCTGGTTTCAGCTAAAAGGTTTTCTCTCCCTCGGACTCTGCCCTCACAGACGCAGCCTTAATTTGGGGGAACTTCCCCCTTGGCTGTCTTGAAAGGACTTGGGACAGTTCTCTTTCCATTTTTTTGATTTGCTTCATTTCGGCGTGTGGGTCAGCATGCCCCAATCCTAATGATGATGAAAACTGGAAAAGAAAAGATAGAGCAGCCCCAAGAAAGGATTAAGGAAAGAGAGCCATCACTTCAGTGAGGAAGAAATAGGAGCAAAGCCTCGGGTTCTAGAAGGTTCTGCGTCCTTCTGCCTTCTGGGAGACAGAGAGAGCTGAAGGGAAGAGTCAGACCGGGATGTTTGGCAGCCTCTGGCCCCTCTGGGGCTCCCCATTTGAACTGTGAATTCTAATAGCTGATGTCCCAGGAGGAGTTGACTTTAAGAGAAGTGGCAAAGTTCAGCACTCAGTTCTGAAAGGCTCAGAGCTCACACTTAAGGCAGAGTGGGTGGCTGGAGGCCTAGTCAAGGCTTGAGGAATAAAGGGAAGTGCTGTCATACTAGTTGGCCATGGGAAATCCTGTAAATGGGATGTTTTCCTCTCTTCCGGGATATTTCCCAGAGGTCTCCAACGGGAGGCCCCAGGGCCAAATCTGGCCCCTGATGTGTTTAATCTAACCAGCGTTTGTTGGTTTTGTACTTAATGCTTTTTGTTCGTAAGTAGCCAAGAGAAAGGAAAAATGGGAAATTTCACATTAAACTGTTCAGTTCCTCCTTAAAAAATCAGAAAATCTGGCCCACTAGCCTGGTATTTTCTGCCCCTGTTCGTTAGATGGGGAATGCCACCCTTGGCCACTCGATCACTTTCCTGACATGCCTAGCTCTGGGGACCCCACCCCCCACCCTCAATACTGCCCTCCTACTTATTCTACAGTAATAAATCAAAGTCACCCTTTGCACAAAGATTCTCCCCTACTCCCAGAGAGAGAAAAAAAAATTCCTCCTGGTCCTTCTGTAGGTTTGTGTTTCATCTGCCTAACTCATTTGAGTAAAACAGATCCTTTCTGTCTGGGTTACCTGAATAATTCCATTCATTTTTTTAATGACTTAACACAGATGTCACTTCCTCTGTGGAGCCTTCCCTGATTGCTCCCCCTTACTGCCCCTACAAAAGAAGTTAAGCACCTTCCTTTGTTGCTGTTATTAATAGTCTCCTTCCTCCATCCACGCTCTTCCTACCCTCCATTGAAATGTCTGTTTCTTCTCCGTCTCCCCAGCTGAGCACTAAGTCCGTGCATGGAGAGGCTGCGTCTCAGCTCTGCAGACTCAACAGGAGTTTGGAGCCTGGCACCTAGCAGGGTCTCCAAGTGCTTGCAGAATATACAGAATGGGACAGAGAGGACGAAAGGGCTTCGTGGCTCGGGTCAGTCAGAACGCTGACAGCAGGAATGCATAATAGTAATAGCAGAAATAGTAATAGCACTTAATGCCTATTGGCCAGGGTTGGTATGTGACTCTTTTACAAGTTAATTCATTTAGACTCAGTTTAGGTCTTCTGGGAAGGAGACAACCAGACGGAATCAGTTGCGAGATTTATCTGGGGAAGCCTGTAAAGGATCCAGGGGGCAGGGAGCAGGAAGAGCGTTCAGACTGGGCGGTCTCTCAGGAAGGCTCTAGTCCCTCCACCATGTGGTCAGCTGTGGGCAGCCCTGGGACAGTGTGAACACGTGCTGGACCCCGGGGTCGGGTCAGCAGGAGACTGTCAGTGGCCCTGCTCCGCTACGGTGGTACCTATTTAATATTCACAAAAACTCCTGGGGATCAACTATTGTCATTGCTGTGTTCCAGAAGAGGAAACTGAGTCTTAGCTAGCTGGGGCAACGTGGTCCAAAGTCTGTCTGTCTGTCTGTCTCTCTCTCTCTCTCACACACACACACACACACACACACTGAAGGAGGGAACGAGCTATCACTACCAGAACAGGCTGGCTACCTGGCATGCCTGTAGCCACTCCTGGGCTCCAGAATCCCAGCAAGGCTGGGAGAAAGACAGGGGTGACTTTAGAGTGGCTTACTAACGGCTTCTGCGTGTGTGCACGCCCTTGAAGCATTGCATCTTTGCACTCCTTTAACAGGGCAGCCCTGTGTGAAGTCGCCCTCATTCTCCCATTTCACAGCGGAGGAGACTGAGGCACGGAGAAGGGAAGACGCTTATCCAAGGCCACAGCTTGAAAGTGGCAGGGTAGCGGAAGGTCCTGCTTGTAAGGGCTCTGTCGACTTCGGCAAAGCCAATAAAAAGAATGTTTGACATACAGGTCGTGTGAACAACAGCATCTCTGCAAAATGTTACCGTTTTTACTCTACAAGCTACGTATGTTCCAAGGCAGCGGCTTGGTGAAGACCCAAGTCCCCAGCCCAGTCCCCCAGGCCATGGAAGGCAAGCCCCCCCCCACCTCCCGGGGCTGGGCTGGGCTGGGGGACGGCAGGTGCCACTCTGGCTCCCAGCTCAGGGCAGGCGGGTGGCTGGGGCCGCCCACAGGCCAGCCGCAGGGAGGGCCCCTGGCCAGGGGTGCCGAGCGCCCTGTGAGAAGGCGAGGCCGCGCCCCCGCGCCCCTGCTCGCGCCGTGCCTGCCGCCGCCACCCGCCCGGCCGGCCACGCAGCGGCCTCCGCAGACTCGGCGGCGCCAACGCACCTGCAATAAGGCCCGGCCGCCGCCGCCTCGCGCCCAAGGCCGCCGGCCCGCGCGCCGCTGATAAGACGCGGGGAGGGGGCGCGGGGAAGGGGCGGGGCCGGGCGCCGGGGCCCGCGGCTCCCCGCCGCCGGCGCTGTCCCCAGATCTCGCTCCGGCCTGTCGCGCCCCGGAAGAGTCTGTGCCCCGCCCCTGCCGCGCGCGCGTGCTCACGCGTGTGATTCCCTGTCTCTTCCTCCCTCCTGTCTCTTTCTCTGCTCACTCCCAGCCCTTTCTGTCCAGGCTCCCCTCTCTACCTCCCACCATCTGATTCTCTCCCATCATTTTTTCTGGGACTCCTTTTTGGTTTCTCTCTGGGCAGGGTGAGTCACCCTGTCTGTGTCCCTCCCTATGTGTGTGTGGCTCTCTCTCCAGGGCACCACCGCCTGCCCGCCTGCTGGAGCCGGAACAGCTGGACCCCTGCAGCGGGCTCAGCAGGTGTCCTGACATCAGTGGGCGGGGCTGTGCTCACCTGGGCGCCTTTCATCCAGCCTCTCCACGCACTTCACAAACAGTCATTAAGGCCCGCCTGGGGCCAGGTCAGGGAACATCACAGCCTGGGCTGGTTATCTTCATTATTAATATGCACCCCCTCTCCCTTAAATGAGTTTAGTGCTGGAGACAGAATCCCCGCTGACGCCCAAGAGATTAAGGTCTCTCGGGGCTGCACAGGCCAAAGATGACAAACCGATAGAGCCCGACAGGAGTTTCTGCAGCTTCCTCCCTGCCCCAGGGGCCTCTGCGAGGAGGAGCTTCTAGCCTGCTTGCCACTTTGAGAGCTCTCCTGGGGTCCAGCAGGGAGGCAGGATTTCTGAGAGTGGGTCTGGCCCCAGCAGTCTACCATGGAGGGGCTCTTGCCTCCCAAAAGAGGCGGGCAGGGGTCCCAGCGGGACCACAGCTTCTTAGCCCTTGGCTAAATCTGGAGCAGCAGAGAGAAGACCAATGACATGGGTTTTATTTCTGCACTCATTTTTCTGATCAAGGGGGTACATCCAGATACTACAGCGAGGGGCCCGAGCCAGCATGGGCAACTCAGGAACGGGATCCAGGGCAACGCCCCTGAGCTGAGACGGTGATTCCAAGAGTATATTCACCAGGCAACAGAAGTTCTGCTGCAGGAAAGCAATTTGCGTCCAACCAACTTCTTGCCCCCTAGCCCCCCAAACTCCCCCCAAAAGGATATTGCTGTTATCTCTTCTGGTGGCAATAGCCACCACTGAGGCGTGTTGTTTAAGGGCACACCTCCAGTAACAAGCGTGTTCTCTGGAGCCTCTGGATGGTGTGGATGGGGGGCAAAGGGACACTGGTCGAACGCCGTGGCCATCTGAGGAGGACCTTCTACCCACTTCTGAACGGCTCAGACTCCAGTGTCCTAAGTTACTGGTCGAATACTGTCCCTGAGAGGCCTTCACTGTGTGACCTCAGGCAAGTCGCTTGCCCTTTCTGGGCCTTATCTCTAAAATAAGATGGAGAGATTTCTTTGGCTCCTTTAAGTCTCTGGCCAGGCAGTTTCTCTATCCTGACCTCCTACATAATTCCCCTTGGAGGGCCCTAAAGTAAGTATTTCTTCCAGAGTGGCAGGCCACGCTCCACGTCCCAAATCCCTGTTTGTTTTCTGTCTATTTTTTAGCTAGAGGAGGGGTCTTCTCCCTCCTCCTCCTTCTCCTTCCACAGACAAATCTAGGGAAGTACCATATTTTATTTTAAAGACTCATGCTAGGATACACTCTCAACATGAAAAGATTCTTGCCGTCAGCTATAATCTCACCGTGGTAAGAAAGGCTACAGTCTCCTGGCGAGGAGTTGAAAGGTTGACAGATTTTTTAGGAACTGTTTTCATATGATTCCCAGACAGGTAAAAAGATTTTTGACTAGCACCACTCACGCTGACTGTCACTGAAAAGAACTTGACCTTTTTGCACCACAGTAGTTCAGCGAATGACAAAATAGAGCGAGGCCTTCATTGCAGAATTCTAGCTGCCGGGTGTACGGGTGCTGGCTGTAAAATCCTATTGACTTTTCTGTTCGCTCGAACATCTTTATAATACATTCTAGGAACAGAAGTTTGGACTGTCCACCAGCACCCCTCTCATCCTTGTGTCTCAACTGAATCCGTGTTGCTGGAGATCAAGATCTCACTATTACATCACATGAGGAATCTGGGTGTTCGGCAGCTCTTTTTTTGAGGAAAAAAGAGATGCCGCCTGCCTGGCGTCCCACAGCTAGCCTAGAGGTGCCGCAGAAGGGGCCTAGGGATGGAGTAATCTGGAATCTGATTACCCATGGGCCACTGAGTCACGCTCTGACCTTAGGTAAGTAGGTTTACACTCAGTGTCCTGTTTTTCCATCTGTGAGATGGGAGTGATAATGCAGGGCTGTTGGGACAAGCAAGCAGATAACTTCCAGAAAGCCCTTTGAGCTTCTTGGAAATAGCACACCAGATATGATTAGGCGCCAGGGAGCTGCAGGGAAGCGTGCCCGGTGGCGACGGAATGATCCGAGCTCACTTTGGGCAGACGTGGTCATCAGGTTATAAACGGAGCCTGTCCGTTCTGCCACCTGGTATTGTTTATCTGCCTCCCCCTGCCTCCCCTCCCCCCATCCCATGTACCCCCACCCCCCACCCAACTACTCCCAGCACACGCTGTTTCTGGAAGCTCCTCTGATCATACTGACCGGCACACTCTTGCCCTCTCCTCCTGAAACCTGCGGCCCTCAGTCTAGTCCATTCTCACAGCAGTGATGTCGGTGAGCACCAGTACCCACTCCTGGGGCAGCCTCCAAATTATGTGATAGACACTGTGCTAAGTTGGCATCAAATCCCTCAATCCTTACTCTTACGATCCCCCCTTCAACCAGGATGTCTAATAGCTACCAACTCCAACAACCTTTTCTTTTAACTTATTCCATTAAGACACAGCTCCTGGGGGCACCTGGGTGGCTCAGTGGGTTAAGCCTCTGCCTTTGGCTCAGGTCATGATCCCAGGGGCCTGGGATGGAGCCCCCCATCAGGCTCTCTGCTCAGCGGAGAGCCTGCTTCCTCCTCTCTCTGCCTGCCTCTCTGCCTACTTGTGATCTCTCTCTGTCAAATAAATAAATAAAATCTTAAAAAAAAAAAAAAAAAGACACAACTCCTGGTTGGGGATTTACAGACATATTGTTGTGGGGCCCTTGCCAGGCAAGAGAAGACTTCCTGTCCTCCCTCCACAGTTGGTACCCCCTGTCCGTCTTCTTCACGCTATGACCCTTCCCATAGATGCCAGTACATTTTCTTTGACTTTGTCGAGAAGCTGTCCCTCGTCCTTCCAGGGTGCAAGGACACCTACGAGGCTTGTCTCAGTTGGGGTAGACCAGCTCCTATAACAAACAAATCTCTCAAGGCTCAGTGGTTTATCGTAATAAAAGTTTGATTCTCTATAACACTGAAGACAAGGAAAGACCCAGAGGGCTCTGTTCCACACAGTCACTCAGAGATCCAGGCTCCTCCCATTCAGTAGCTCTGCCCTGCCCTGCGCCCCTAGAGTCTTCCTCACTTGGAAGGTTGATGGGAAAGGAGCCCAAAGGATGGTGTGGGAGCCCAAAGGTCAGGCCTGTAAGTTGAGTGTATCACTAACTTTGTCCACCTGTGAATGGCCATAAACTTCATCACATGGTCTTATCCAAATCCTGGACACACAGGGAAACACAGTGTAGTTTGAGCCCCAAATGTTGAAGAACATAAAGCAGGTTCTGCCCCAAAGCATCAGGAATACCTAGACGGAGCAAAGACATGTGTTTCTTCTGGAACAAGGACAAACTTCAAGGGTAAGCATGTTTTTCAGAGCTGTGCACCTCACTCCTGGCCCAAAGTAACCTTTCTACAACACACCAGCTGGGATTTCCAGATCCTTGAATAAAAATAAAAATATCTGCCCTGGAAGTCTTTACTCCCTGTGAGTGGATTTCCTTAAAGCAACAATGGCAAGACCACTTCCAAGTTTAAAACCTATCAATGACTCCCTACGAAAAAAATGTCTTCCCGGTGTGTTATGCCTACGCTTTGGGACACGGCCCTGTTGACTCCCTAACCTCATTTCCGGTCACCACCACAGTGGAACCTCACCAGCATGGAGCTATGTGCAGTTTCCTGAAAACACTGCGCTCTTTCTCATCCCCAGCCATTTGCACATGTGGTCCCCTCTGGGGAACTTGGGATGCCCTTCGGTGTCCCTTGCCCCTAGGTGCAGAGCAAACTCCTCCTGATTCTTTAAAATTCAGCTCAATGCCAGGTGAAGACTTTCCCAAATGCCTTCGTAAGAGCCTACAGGATGTCTGACATTGTTACAGATTTGGGTTTGGGCTTTCTTCCAGCAGTGATCCCCACTCCCGCCTCTAACCCACAGGCATAACCCCTTTGGAGGTCACAGTCTTGAGAGAGGGGGCCTGGGGTGGTGCGAATAGCAGGGTACGGTCCTTCAAACCGGCTGACCTCTTTCTACCCCTAGTTAGAGCAGCCACTATTCCTTGCTGACCTCAAATAGCTACTTTCCACTTCATTCTGGAATACCCCAGGTTTGCTTTCATTCTCTACCAGAGCGCTACATTGTTTGAGAAAATCCCGATTGGCCAAAGCTAATCACACACACTCCTCCCTGCCCCCATTCCCAGTTAGTGACAGACTGAAGACAGATCATGTGACCAGGGGCTACTTGAAGAGCCTTCTTTGTCCTTTTGAGGAGATACAGAAAGAAACGGACCATTTTCTGTCTTTAACCATTGGTGCTTGAGAAAGCAGAACCAACAGGGAGAACCAACTAGAAGGGCTGACAAGGGAAAAAGACAGAAGGAAGCTCTTTGAGCTTCTGAATTACTCAACTCTGCAACCAGAACACCATTAAGAGTGTAAGGAACCACGATTAATAATTACACCCAGGCAGCCACCGTGAACCGGGACTGAACCAAGCTGAGCGGGAAGTATGTTCATCGTCATGCTGAATTATCCAAGTTTGTATTCAAGTCTGAAATAAGCTTCCATCTCCTCAACTGCCAAGTAGGGGGGCCGGGGGAGGTATTATCTAACTTGTATCTTAGGTGGGGAAATTTCCCAAGAAGGTACAGTAGGACTTCCAATGGAATTTAACCCTAGGAGGTAGCGGTCTTTCTTTCTACATACTATGGAGAATTCCGGCTCACTATCTGGTTTATTTTCCTTACCATTACCTGTTACCATACTGAGACTTCAGGTTCTAGCTCACAGAATCACAAGAAAGGAGAAGAGGAAAAACAAAAAAGGCCCATGGTTCAGGTTCATAGGTTAATGTCCTTTTCACATTGTCTAGGAGGTACAAATAAAGAACTTGAGCCACTGGGGAATTACTTTTCGGTTGTCTGTGTGTTATTAACAGTGACAGAGGACCAGAGGCGGACACCCATAGTTCATGAGTGCCTTGAGATGGTAAGTGAGCGAATGAATGCCTTCCTTGGAACAACAACCAGTCAAGAGTCTATCTTTCAAGAATATGGCTACTCTAATCTGAAAACAAATACCGATCTTCAAAAATGTGGGGGTTGGGGACACTAACACCCCAAACTTTTGAGTCCCCCCAAAACTGAACTATGATTACAGCCTACTATGGACCAGTAGCTTTACCAATAATGCAAACAGTCGATTCACATGTTTTTTGTATGTTATCTGTCAGCTATACTGCGTTCTTGCAGTAAGATTAGTCAGAGAAAGGGCGCCTGGGTGGCTCAGTGGGTTAAGCCGCTGCCTTCGGCTCGGGTCATGATCTTAGGGTCCTGGGATCGAGTCCCGCTTCGGGCTCTCTGCTCGGCAGGGAGCCCGCTTCCCTCTCTCTCTCTCTGCCTGTCTCTCTGCCTACTTGTGATCTCTCTCTGTCAAATAAATAAATAAAATCTTTAAAAAAAAAAAAGATTAGCCAGAGAAAGGAAAATGATATTAAGAAAATCATAAGAAGAAAAAATACATTTATATTCCTGTACTATATTTTTAAAAAAATCTGCATACAAGTGGACCCCTGTTCTTCAAACTCGTACAGTTCAAACCCATGTTGTTTGAGGATCAGTTGCATGTTTAGAACAGTGTGGTTTCTGCATTTTATTTTACTTTATTATTTTTTTAAGATGTTATTTATTTATTTATTTGACAGACAGAGATCACAAGTAGGCAGAGAGGCGGGGGAAGCAGGCTCCCCGCTGAGCAGAGAGTCCAATGCGGGACCCAATCCCAGGACCCTGAGATCATGACCTGAGCCGAAGGCAGAGGCTTAACCCACTGAGCCACCCAGGCGCCCCCTCTGCATTCCATATTCCACTTTTTTACCTACTTTTCATTAGTCCTGTCTCTCTCTCTTATTCTCCACATCCCCAGTTCTGTAGTAACTTCAGAAATAAAATCAGTCACACCCGTGAGTCCAATCTTGTAGAGATCTCTGTGTCTCTAGTGTTCTTCAGGGAAGAAACCCTGATGTAATGAACAAAATTATTCATAGTGTCTCTTCCTCTGATTCAGATCAAGTCAGGCAGGATTTATGGAGCACCTACCATTGCTCAGGCAATGTTGACCCATCCAGAAATCTAACTTTGAAGAGGAAAGGAAAGGGCATTACTTAATTCAAACTGATCCACATCAAATGCCCTGCCAAGCCCCCACAGGGAAATCGTCGTGGTTGGAAACTTCTCTGAACCCTCCTCATCGCAGCGAAAGCCCTCTATCCCTGACCTACAGGTTGGACAAGTCCTGACGGAAAATGGATAGATGCTGATGGATTAAAAATGAAGAGGTCAGCTTAAAGGGCAGTCAGCTTCCTGATCAGATATATATTAAAATTAATTATAAAAAATATTTGACACACATTCTTCTCATGAAAACATAACACAAGAATTTGGGAAATACAGAAATGTGCAAAGAAGAAAATAAATCACCAATCAGAGAAGCCCTGACACAAAATTTATCCACGTGTACACTCCTCTCCCTGGAGTGTGTGTGTGTGTGTGTGTGTGTGTGTGTGGTTTTTGGCAAAAGTGATATGCACTGTAGATTCTTTTAGAACATTTTTTTAGTTTATCTGTCTAATATTTCTATTCCCTCCTATTCCTTGAGGCCATGGTTTTAGTCACTGTATATTCTTGTCCCTTAAATATAGCATTACCATGCTTTGCGTAAGAATTTACAGCTAAGGAACTTATTTCCTTTTTCTCTATCACGTTGTTATGATCATGCTCCCATATACATCTTGGTGACATTTCTGACTATCTGTATTTCCTACCACCTCAATAATTGTCACTATAAATTATTTTTTCTCCTCTGATAGGCAAAACACAGCCTCTCATTGTTTTAATTTACACTGATTTTATTATTATGCTGTCAAATATCTTCTTATAGCTTCACTCACTATTTAGAGTTCTTCCTTGGAAACTGATTGTGCCCGTTCCCAGCCTGTTCTGTTCTATGCATACATTTATCTTCTTATTAATTTATTATCCTATTAATAAATGTTTCATAATAAAACCAATAATCATTTTACTTTCATTATGTATGCATTTTCTTCTAGAGTCCACTTCCTTTGGATTTGTATGGGGCTTTTTTTGGTTCTTGTTTTTATTTGGTTTAATATATCACTTGTAGCTTTGCTTTCCCTTTTATGATCAAAAAAGGCTTCTCCATACAATGTGCAGCTAAAAATTCACTGATGTCTCTTTCTAATGCCTTTATAGTCTCACTGTTTACAGGTAACTCTTAATCTACTTGCACTAATTTTGCCACATGGCATAGAGTTAAGAGTTTGACTTTATTTTGACCAAGAGTTTCTCATGGGTCATAGTATCTATCATGCTTCACCCAATATCATTTCTCCATTGACTGGAACTCCCACCTTGATCATGGATTATATCCTTATCTACGCGTGGAAGTATTGATGGGGTTTTATATTTAATTCCGTGTACCTAGATGTCTATTTTTTATTAAGTCCATATTACTTGAGTCAATATAGCTTGGCGACATGCTTGACATTTGGTAGTGTAATTCCTCCCTCAGTTTTCAGATGAAAATGTCTACACTTAATTTTTTTTTTTTTTTTAAGATTTTATTTGACAGATAGAGAGCCAGAGAGAGCGAGCACAGCAGGGAGAAGCAGCTGGCAGAGGGAGAGGGAGAAGCAGGCTCACCGAGCCGGGAGCCCAATGCAGGACTCGATCCCAGGACCCCAGGATCATGACTTGAGCAGAAGGCAGAAGCTTAACCGACTGAGTCACCGAGGCACCCCAACTCTCACTTAATTTTAACTTGAAGATCATTTTCACCTAATTTTAAGGAGTTCTTTTAAAAAGTCCTTTTGAGAATTTCATTAGGTTTATTTTAAAAACCAGAGAAGGTTTTGATTCATTTCTAAACTCTCTCTTAAAATTTTCCTTTGATTTAATCAGCTCATCTGCAAATAATTATGTTTTTATCCCTCTCTTTCTAGTTTATCTTCATCTCATCTGGGGTTTTTTTCTCCTGCTTTATTGCATTGGCTAGAACTTCTTAAAAATTATTAAATTAAGGGCTGTCATAGGACTCCTTGTTCCTGACTTTAATGGGAAGTCCTCCACTATGAATGATGTTGCTAGCGATCTGAAAAAGATAGTCATCAGTATGTGAGAGGAGCATACTTCTAGTTTAATGAAGGCTTGATTGTTGTTCCTGTTTTAAATCACATAGATCTTGAGTTTATCAAATACCTTTTTGATTTACATCAAACTAATCCTGTTGAACCGTCTTCTATTTTGGATATAGACCCGACTTCACTAGGGTGTCTCTTCTTATAGTATAGGATTTTGTACAGTGCTCTGGGTGGGGGAGGGAGGTTTCCATGGAGCCCCTCAGGGAATATGTAGGAATGGGTTCAGGGAAGGAGGAAAGGAAGGAGAAAGGGATGTGGAGATTTAGAGAGATACCCAGAGGAAGGGGCTGCCCGCACCAATTTGCTGCCACAAAGTAAGACCTCACAAATGATTTTATGTGAACAAAGCTTCTTAAACAGACATACGCCTTTTATATAGTACATGCTTCCGCATAAATGTTTCTTTGTTTACAAGGTTCTCATTTATATTCACAAGTGGGTGTGGCCTCTAAGGTCTCTTTTTAGTGTTACATTGGCTTATTCTCTCCCATTACTCATGGGAAAGTGTTAGAATGACCAACGTGTCCTAGTTTGTTGAGATTCTCCAGGTTTTAGTACTGGAAGTCTCATCTCCCAGGAAACCACGCACACCTTGGCAGGGCATAGAGGGTGATAATGTGTTATCTCTTGAGCCTGGAATATGACTCACTGATACTGTTTTGACCTAGGATTTTGTTTTTGAGAGGTGACATGTTGACCACTTTGCAAATGTTTTCCCTGGTGCTTATACATGTATAAAGATATATCCACACATAAAGACACATATTAACTTTTTAGTAAACTCATTAATGTTTCCCTATAATATCTTCCATGTCACTGAGATTTTTCCAAGTGATTAATATAGAATAGGGGTTCTTAACTGGGTATGTTGCGGGGGGGAGGGGATGATTATGCCCCTAGGGGACATTGAGCAATTTCTGGAGACATTTTTTTATTGTCATAACTTGGGGGGAGATGGGGCTCCTGGGTGGCTCAGTCAGTTAGGCATCTCAGGTCATGATCTCCGGGACCTGAGGTTGAGCGCCATGTCAGGATCCCTGTTCAGCGGGGAATCTGTTCTTCCTTTCCTTCTGCCCCTCTCCCTACTTGTGTTCTCTCTCAAATAAAGAAATAAAATCTTAAAAAAAAAATAACTTGGGGGAAGAGGTGTTACTGGCATCTAAGGGTGGAGACCAGGGACACTGCTCAGCCGTCTACAATGCACAGGACAGCCCCCCCACACAAAGAATTCCCAGCCCACGTGTCAGGAGGGCTGAGGCTGAGAACTCATGATCCACAGGTACATATAGTACTCTTTCATAACTTTAAATATCCCCTTCCTAACTTCGTATCCTGCTTTTCATTACAGACTTGGAATATTTATGCTTCCTCCTGTTTTTTTCTCCTTGAAACTTCTCAAGATCTTGCCCTTTTAGAATGTGTTTGTTTGATCGCTTCTCAGCCTTTTGGCGAAGATCAAGTGTAAAATATGTTTGTTTCTCAAAGAACAGCCTCTTACGTGTAACTTACCAAATTGGGGTCATTTTCTGTCCCGGTTTTCTGATTTCCTATCAACCCCTTCTTCTCTTCTGCATTTGCTGGGTTTGTTTTGATGTTCTTTTCCTGACTGCTTTCTTTGAAAGCTATTAAGTGTGAATCAACAAGACCCATTTACGGCTGACATTCAGTGACACACACTGTGGTTTCACATTATTCCAACCATCAAAGTCATGCCAAGTAGAGGGGAAGAGTGGTCGAAATATACATCGGAATCTGCTCTCCAGCAGAAGTCTTGGCTCCAACAGCTGGATCAATTCAACTCACTGGGTTTTAATTAAGCCCGCTCATGTCCATGGTTACAAAATGAGATTTTTCTTTCAAAAATAGACAGAGCTTTAGATTTAAGAGGAGAAAAAAAAATAGATCCAAAAGGAGACACGAGGTATGCAGGGTATCAAGCAAGTGGATGAAAGGAGCAAGGTAAAGTTAAGCAAATGGGCACAGCTGGAAGGTCCAAAAACAGGGTCAACAGTGGATGGACAGAATGGCAGTCATACAGAGCTGGTTGGGGGTGGGGGAAGCAGAACAACGAGGATCAGGAGCAGGGTTTGAAGAGAAGGCCATGCGCAATAATGACTCTCCTCTCTGTCCTACAAGATAGATACCGATCTTCCTCTTTGGTAGATAAGGTCGTGGGGGAGATAGGGAAAGGGCAGAAGACTTGCCCCAAGTCATAGGGCTTCGAGAGACCAACCCGCATGTTTTTCTGATTCCAGAAACCAACATCTTTTCCCCCACACCGCGCTTCCTTGCAAATTACCCCTCGCAGGTAAGAACTAGTCCAAGAATCTCACTACAAAGCAGTTTCTCCAACGTCCTCTGCTTTGCACACTTCTGCCTGAAGGAAAACACCCACAACTGAGAACCAGCTAAGCTGGGAAAAGTCCACATGCGGGACATAAATCTCCAGTTTACAAGAGCAAGGAAAATCCCCCTTGGGAAGGTTCTGGAGACGACCCAAAAAGACGAAGTCTGGGAATTTATAAAGAAAAGCTAAAATGGGTCTGACAATGATCTCCAGGAGTTGTCACATCCCGGGGGCACCCACATCCACGGAGACTGATGGCAAGCAGGCTTATAATTTGACCATGTGACAGCTGCCAAATGCCCAATGGGGCGGTGAGGGTACAGAGAGGGAAAAATGCTCTTCTACGTGGTTTCTGCCTCCAGGATTCTGCAGCTTTGCGTCTGTTAAGATTTGCCTGGGAAACCTCATTCACTGCATTCACCAAAATTGACCGACCCAGATGCCAGAGCTTTGCCCACCATGAGGAGGCAGGGCAGGTGCAGAAAACTCACCATTGGGTAGAGGACACATATTGGTGAACAAATGACCACAACGGTGTTTGCCACGAATAAGGTGCCACTGCCAAAGAAAGCAGGGATCGGGTGGGAAGGGAGATGTTCCCTGATTAAGCTCAAACACTCGTCCCTTTCTATATTGGAATTTTATTCAGTCATGAGAAAGAAGGAAAGCCTGATGCTCTGAAAACATGGATGGCCCTTGAGGACATTGTGCTGAGTGAAAGAAGCCAGAGAAAGACAAATACTGAGTGGTATCACTTATATGTAGAAGAAGAGAGAGTAGACTGGGGGCTGTCAGGGGTTGGGGTGGGGAGGACATGGGCGGGGGGAGACATTGGTAAAAAAGCTACAAGCTTTCAGCTCTACAAGGAGTAAGTTCTGAAGATCTGTTGCAAAACAACGATTACAGTTGATAACATGGTATTGTACAGCTGAGATTTGCTAAGAGAGGGGGACATGTATGTTCTCACCAAAAAGCGAAGGTAACTGTATGAGATGTTGGACATGTTGATCAGCTAATGGAGAGAACCTTTCTACAATGTACACAAATATCAAATCTCCACAATGTACACTTTTACATATCTTACAGTTTCATTTAATTATACTTCAATAAAGCAAACGTTGTAAAACAAATTGGAAACAAGATGTATAAATTAAAAACCACCTTGCAAAAACCCAGAAATGTCCATCTAGCAAGTGCCCGACCATGGTGGCTATGAGTACTGATTATCATTAATATTTTATAAAATACTCCATGTCACCAAACATATTCGTTATATGAATTAGTGAAATCATTCTTACCATCATATCATTGTAACTGTTATCATTACTAAGGTGATCTCTCCATTAATGTAATTAATTATACAACTGTTATTAATATTTAATATTAATTTTTGTTATTTAATGTTAATATTCTTATGGTCCTTGATTCTTTGGGAATGGCAGCCCCTTACACAACAAACACCGTACAGTAAGTGTCATGGAAATGCCCATACTCTTTATCCGTGGTTTTGCAGGCAGTCGTAAATGCCTCGCAGGGGCTTAGACCAAGGACTCAAGCCAGATATAGAAACTCTGTGACCTTGGGCAAGTTGTGGACTCTTGAACTTTCATTTCCTTATCTGTCAATTGAGTCTGAAATGTTACCAACCGTACAGAGTTGTTACGGAGTATAATTACGTTAATTATATATAACATCTGCATGGCATGACAAACACACAGCAAGGTACTGTACACGTATCTGCTATTATCACTTTTTTTTTCTTGCTATTATCACTTGGTGGCTTCTTCATGGACAGATATCCCCTGTGACTCAACGCTGCAGCGCCGCGAGCCTGCCCACCGCCATTTTCCCAGTGTCCCCAACTGGAGAGGTTACCAGTGATTCTGGCTTAAAGAAAAGTAGGAGAGGGAATCCTCATTTTTCACTTTTTTTTTTTTTGGCTGTGAGAACTCAGAGACAACATCCTCATGGCTGAGAGCCCGACCCTGGATGCTGAAATTACTGGACTCACACAAGACCCATCGGTTGTTTTAAAAGTAGGTAGAGAGGGACGTGCAGGTGGCTCAGTCGGTTGGGAGCCCCACTCTTGGTTTCAGCTCCAGCCATGATCTCCGGGTCATGGGATCAAGCCCCGTGTTGGGCTCCACGCTCAGCAGAGGAAGCTGGCTGGTCTCTCCCTCCCTCTCCCTCTGCACCTCCTCCCCTGCTCATGCTCTCTTTCTCTAAAATAAATCAATAAATCCTTTAAAAAAAATGGGTGGAGAACTTTCCTTAGGAGCAATATAGCTCTCTCTGTTCAGTGTTTTCTTGTTGGACAGCCTGTATTTATTTATTCTTTCATTCAACAAATATGTATGGAGCCCCACTATGTGCCAGGCAGTGTGCTAGTACCTAGGGGAGTGGTGAATAAGACAGGATGAGTTTGTCCTTATAAATATATATGTATAATAATATATATGAGAATATGAGACCTTGTACCTCTCTCTCTTTATATACACGTGTGTGTGTGTGTTATAATATAAAAGCTGATAATCCAACAGGGAGACAGGCATTGTTAAAACAGCTTTTATTTTAGTGAACAGCTCGAGTTCTCTGCAGAATGTATTTTGCTAGATGCAAAGAACACACTGATTTTTTTTTTACTTCAATCCAATTCAGCAAACATGAATTGAACACCTACCCTGCTGAAGGTCCGTGACCAGGGGTTCTGAGGATACACTGTTGAACAAGGCTCTGCCCTCAAGAAGCCTATACTCCGGCCTGATCAGGACCCAAAGAGGTCTATTTCTCAATGCAATCATGACCAGCCCAGGGGGCAGGATGGCTAGGTAGGTGGTGTGGGGGCCTGAGAGCAGGCCCCCTGAGTCCGAGCTGCCTGCAGCAGTCCCCCCCCTACCTGTCACCTTGGGTCAGGCCTCTAACTCACCTAACTCAGATTCCTCATCTGTCAAACTATGCATAAAAGTAGCTCCTACCTCATGGGGTTGTAGTTCAAGTTCAGTGAAGGGCTCTATGCCAAGGGCCCAGCCAGGAGCCTGGCAAACACTTTCAAGTGATAGCTATTTTGTCTATCGAGGGCTATCTCTGTTATTTTTTTTCAATAGTCAAATTGGCCTTGCTCCCCTGTACTGCATTTTCCTCTTGTGCTTGTTGCTGTCGAGGCCCCTTTGCCATGAGACAGGTCTTACTCATCAACCTCAACATGGGCGAAAGGAATTTTTTAGGGTGATCAGCTATCCCTGGTCTGCAGGGCCTGGGGGAATTTCCAGGCCAACCAGCTGGACTTCCAGTGCCAAAAACAGGACAGTGCCAGGCAAACAGAAGAGCCAGGCCCCATCCTGGCCTTCACAGACCTCATAGCATGCGTGTAAAGTCTCCGTGTGTGTGCACATGTGTAAGCATCTGAAAATGCAAGCAGGTCCTGGACAACACTCAGCTGGGTCTGGCACGCGGAGGACCAGGTCCCTGGGACAGAGCAGGGGCCGGTGACACCCACTCCTGTCCACTCTTAGTGGTCCTGGAGCCACGTGGGTCTTTCTGCCTCTCCACAGGCTTCTAAGCAGGAGAACTGAGAAGATTTTTAAGAATCTGGGCTTCATCTTCCTAGGACACCAGGCAGCCCTGGCTGTGATCCCGGAGCCTCCCCAGGAGGATCTGGAAGCAACTGGGAAAGCTAGACTAGCATGTCTGTGAGGGATGGCCCCATGATTGCCCTCCCCTTGTTCAGAGGGTTGGTCCTGGATTCAAGGGTTAGCTTGGCTACTTTCTAGTGATAAGGCTTTGGGAAAAGTACCAACCCCTCAGAGCCTCAGTTTCCTCTTTTGAGGACTAAATAGATCACGTGTGGCCCCTACTTTCAGTGAGGGGAAGGGCACATAGAGAGGACTTCATAAACGATAGTCATGGCTGAGAGTTTTCCCTGCCGTAGAGACACTGCCATGAATAGCGCCGATATGAGCACATAACGGGAACACTGAGCTTTCTCATTCCTCATCCTTCAGAGAGCCATTGAAAACAGTGACAAAAGTCTCACACTAATGCCTCCAGGCACAAGTTTTTTTTTTTTAAATGATATTTAGCTAACAACACAGAGATAAGAAACAAAATCGTCCCCCCCCCGCCCGCAACATTGGAAAATACAGTTCTCCCAAATTCTCTTCATTTAAATCTCTCCCAAAGTATATTCAGAGAAAGTTTGTCTTATTTTATGAAATCAAATCAGATGAAAGGAGGTGTTGAAGAGTTAAATAGGTTTGGGATATACCGAATGGGTTTTGAGATACAGGGAATTCGGTGAACTTAGTGCAGGACTTCTCAGAGCTTTTGCTTCATGGATAAACTTGGTGGCTTCCCCCACAAAAAGGGAGAACATGCTGCAGTCTCCCCACTTATTTGGCCACAGTGGTCTTTGCTCATGGAGCGCAAACCAGTGGACTGGTGTTCGGTAGAACAGACTTGGAAAATCCCAATCTTGATGTTTCTCTACACATTCTAGCTCCTCTGTCACCTCAGTCCACACCCCATCGCCTGACTTACTTTATTCTTGTTCTCCGGGTTTTTCTGCTTGGCCACCCAAGAGCTCTGACTCAGTCGTGTGCTTGACCTTTGCTCCTGGGTGAGTCTGTGTTCTCTCCACTGACCCACTGCCGTGCACGGCACCAGTGTCTGAACAACCATAGAGCTCCGTGTCTCATGCCTCCCTTCTGGGAAACTGGGCTGCTTTTTGATCTACCAGGATGTGTCATTTCTCCTAGGAGAGCACTGCTCTTTGAGAACGATGATAAACATGTTGATAATCATCATGAAGATAAAATAAGAAACAGCTTAGCTTTACAGAGTGCTTACTGTGTGCCCGGCAGTGGGATTCACAGCTGGGAAGTGGGGACGCTTAGTATCCCTATTTTCCAGATGAGAAACCTGAAGGAAGTACTGTGACTTTCCCGCAGTCACCCAGAAAATTGACGTATTCCAGAACCCATGTTCTTCAAAGGCATGATGCAAAGATTCTCAAAATACAAGCAAAGATCTTAAATGACTTCACGCAGGCAGAATTACATCAAAATGATTTCCACAGAGGCCCTGTAAGACCTCAGCTCCCTCCAAACACTAGCTTAGGATGCCTCAAAACATACCATATAAGCATCTTAAGCTCCACAAAATATGGCGGCCAATGGCCTGAGCCTTAGATGACCACCTCTACCTTCTCCTTCGCCTGGGTATAGGAAAACAAGGCACACAGCCCCATACAAAATGCTAATAGGATTCATGAGTGCCTTGGTTTTTCTTCAACTCTGCCAAGGCATTCTTTTATTCCATCCGCATGTCATTTTTTTGTTGTTGTTGTTTTGTTGTTTTTCATTTATATAATGGGGTCACTCAGGGAAATGGACCCTATCCCATGGCCAAGAAGATACTTCCCTCACCTAGGCCTCTTGGGGGTTGAATCCTTCCACTAATTAATAACAGGCCCAGAATCACCTCCACCCACTCCCCCACCCCAGCCAGAGGAGATAAGACACTGCCCTACTTCCTGCATCAAACTGTCTCCTTGTCAAGTCATTGGCGCCACCAGGGTGACTGGCGCCTGCCGCCACCTCCCACCCCATGGGGAGTTGCTTATCATCTGAGGGTGAAGTGAAGTGATGCGTGTGTCCACACAGGGACCGACTGTAGAGAGCACTTGCAGGATTGTAAAAGGTGCTGTATAAATCAATTATTAATACTAATCAGAGCATAATAGCACCATGAGCAAGAGACAGGACGCCTGGAGACGGGCGCCACACCCTCTTTGACACCGTCCTCGGGAGCCAGGTATCTCACGAATTATGAAGAGATCTGAGGAGAGATGACCTGAGAGCAATAAGGATTAACCTCTTCTCCACAAATCCCACCTGGCCTTTCAAAAGCCTGCGCCTGAGGTAGGGAAGGTTCTAGAACTTTGGAACTGGAGGGTATTAAGAGCACGGTTTTAGTGTGAGTACTTAGTTCTAAGCTCTTCACTGAAGCCAGTCAGGACTGTAGTTTGCCCCATTGGACTCCACAGAAAATGGTTCTCACCAAGCAATGTTTCTCATAAGCCAGCTTACTACTCCCTGGCATTAGGATGGGCCAGTCATGGGGCCCCTGAGCTGGGTTTATTTTCTCAAACCATTTCCTGTTTCCTTCTGAGGAGGCATCTTATGAGATGGGGCAAAAGGAACCATCTATTCATGGGTGTGAAGACTTGATTTTGTGTTTATTCTCTGATGTTCCAAGACCCTGGTCTGGTTTGGTGACCCTCCTGAGAGTAGTCACAGGTCCCCATGAGTGGCGTAGAAATTACACAAATAACATTTCCCTGAAAAAAGTTCATTTGGGCTCTCTTAGAAATAGTATGGCTCCTATGACACTCATCGATTCTACTAGTGTTAGGGTGGCAAGTCAAAGATGGATAATGATGACTACAAACATCTTAAATGCTGGGGAACCCTGTCCTAAGGTTAAAAAAAATGGATGATAAAAATGAATATGTGTCCAGCATGAACTGTCTGAAAATCCCAAGTACCAAGAAAGATGGTGAAGGAGGCAGGAAGACATCTTGGAGTAGATCAAATGGAGTGAACCCAGAAGGGCACGTCACAGGAAGAGAGAGCGAAGCCTGGAGATGGGGGAGCAACAGTAGGTCTAGACAGTAGACAGCAGCTCCAAGAATGCCTGAGTCATCTCTTTGGGGTAGTGCGGAAGTCAGAATAATGCCCCCCACCAAAGATGTCTGGTCAAACCCCCAGAACCCCTGGAAACTGTCAATGTGTTACCTCTTATGACAAAAGGAACTGTCAGTTAATTCACATTAATTGAAAAAGCCTCCGAATGGGGAGACTACCATGGATTCTCTGGGTGAGTGTGGTGTAATCACTAAGATCCAGGTCCAAGAGGAGGACCCGGCAAGCAGAGCTCTGGATTGGGAAAATGGAAGAGCTCCATGAGCCTGGGAAGGCGAGCAGCCTCTGAAGCTGGAAAAGGCAAGGAAACAGATCGTCCCTGGGGCCCGTGGAAAGAGTAGAGCCCTGCAGACACCACAGTTTTGGAAATTCTCATCTCTAGAACTGTAAGAGAGGAGACTTGGGTCATTCCAAGCCAGCGCATGGTGGCCAGTGGTGAAAGCAGCAACTGGAAACCAAGCCAGCTGGCAAGGGTGGGCTGCTATCCCATCCAGCCCTCTGAGGCATGTGGGCTTCCCGCACAGAAACATGCTCAAGGTTCCTGCATTTCTTCGTCCATCCAACAAATAGTCACTGAGTATCTCCTATGTGCTGGGCTCTCTTCCCTGCCTTGGGGGTACAGATGAGAATGATCCGAAGATGGAAATGCCTAATGGAGAGACATATCATCATTCCTGATAGTGATGAGGGCTACAAAGATGATAAAATGTAGGCCAGTGATGGCTTCTGAGGGAGGTGCCATTTGAGCTGAGATGGGCCTGTGAAGCCCTGGGGGAGATCCTACGGCCACGCTGTGGTAGGAACCGGCTTGGTAGGTCTGAGGAGTAGCAAGGTGGCCAGTTAGGCTAACAGTGACAGAACCCAGAGAGGCTGCTGTAAAGAATGAGGTCAAAGAGGGAGCTAGGGACAGATCACATAAGGTCTTACAGGCCACAGTAAGGAGTGGGATTTTTAGCATAAGTGAATGGGAAGCCACTGCAGGGTTTCTGACTGAATTGAGTGATCCTTTATATAATGTTCTGAAAAACTCTATGGTTCTCAAGCAATAACATGACTCTCGATTGCATTCGGGGTGCTTCCTTAAGGGTAGAGAAAAATGAGGCAGAATTAGACCAGGAACTGACCCTAACCCTACCTACACCCATAACAGAGTGATCTACAGGTCAACCTCTCTGCTCAGGCATGCAACAAAAAGGCACAAGGCTCCGGTTTGTGTTTCTCAAGCCCGTGGCATCAGAATCCAGTTGGGGGAGGGGTGCTTATTAAATATGCAGAGTCCTAGACCCTGCCCCACACCAGTGGGATGAGCGTCTCCGTGAATTGGGCCCTGAATCTTCCTGCTTGAGAAGCTGCTCAGGAGATTCCATGCCTAGAAGGTTTTGAGGCCCAGGGCCCACTCTAGGGAAGACATGTCAGTGACGTCAGAATCCCAGGGGAGACCAAAGAAACGAGGGCTGAACCCACGTAGGGATGCTCAGGCTTCTGTCCTACAAGGATCTCGCAGGTTCCTCCTGACCCAATTACTCCAAGGTTACACAATGGCACTAGTGGGTTAGGTTTCCATGGGTTCTTTCTAGTTGTTATTTTAATTATACTGTTGAAAGGATAATTTGCCCATATAACAAACATTTCTCAAATTCCAGCGGGCACCCGGATTCCCCGGGGCCTTGTCAAGCAAGATTGATGCAGTCGGTCTGGGGCGGAGCCTGAGATTCTGAACTCCTAACCAGCTCCCAGGCGGCGACAACGCGGCTGGTCCACGGACCCCTCACTTCAGAGGAGCAAGGGTGTACACACCCAGATTGACTGAATCTGCCAATAGCCCTCAAACGGGTAAACTTCCAAAGGCAGCTGGGTAACAACAGTCCTCTCGTCCACCTTAGTGTTTTCCCACTAGCTTGTGAATTTCCACTGTGATCACAGCTGTGATGTTTGGGGTCAGTTATATATCATTAACCCATGCCTCAGTTTCCCTGTCCATAAAATGGGACCATACTGGGTCAGAGAGCTGTTAAGAGGACTGAACGGACAAATACAAGTGGGGCGAGCTCTAAATCTTGTTAACCTCTCTCTTCCTCGTTAGACATTGCTTCATCAGGCTAGCACATCTGATATTTTTCCATCATGCCCTCTATGCCAAGCCTGGATTCGGGCACTCAGGAAGTGTTCGGTATGTCCAAGGAATGCATGAATGGAAGTTCAGCAGGTTAAGACTTAAAGAAGAAAAGACCCTGGCCCAAGATGCCGTTAAGTGACAGAGGCAAGGTTCAAAGCCATTTCTACCTGGGGTGGCTTTTCCTCACCAGCCTCGTAACAGCAACCTTCTCTGACCCTCAATATTTCCCACTAAGAGAATTAGTCACCATCAGCTTTGATCGGCGGGGCCGCCAATGCCGTCCTAGCTCATAGCATTTGTCCAGGCCTTATCTTTATTAACTGTGAATTTATCTCCCTGCACAGATAGGGCCGTGGGGGAAGGGCCCCTCTGTCCACACCTGGGCCAGTCTTACCTGCTCCAAACAGGTCAGCAGGCAACTGGGAGCCTTTAATTGCCTTTTTCCTCACTCAGCCCCCTCCCTCAAGTTCAAACCCGCATGGTAAACACGGCCTCCAGGACCAAAGGTAAGGAAGGTGAGGCGGGAGCATATTAACCTGTAATCCTTTGATAAGACCCAGCACATTTCACAGGACCATAAATTAATGCTCGGCCTCCACAACCTGTGAAGGTACAGAAGGTAAAAACAAGCTAGGAAGTGAGACAGGCCTCAGAGGCCTGGGTAACATAGGGCAATGCTCTCGGAGCAGCAGGAGGTCACCCACAAGTGTCCCCTCCTAGCAGGGAAGGGTTCCATTCAGACCCTTCTGTCCCATGTGACAATCCGTGGTGGGCTTCACAGAGAAGGAAAAAGAAAACAGATGGAGAAGAGAAGCAGGGGCACGCTTGTCGGACCTGTCCTACCCAGCATCACACAGTTCCCATCACAGCGGGGGAGGGAGCCCTGGTGTTTTAGACGAGGCAGGACCTCCCAGATCAGGCAGGAATCCGCCTCGCCCAGGTGGGCCTAGAATTCATGTGCAGAGTAGAGCAACCGAAAAGCAATGACAGAACTCACCTCGGCCTTGTCAGTCAAAGGTTGTCATCATGACCACAGAGGCCACGTCAGAGTCATTTCCAAGTAACTCCTATGGTTCTAAAAGGTCCTCCCTTGTGACACTTGGAAAAGGAGTCCAAAAGGCATCCAGCCTGCAATGACTCCGATGACCCCGGTGTTTATTTGCAAGCTAGTCCACGGCCAGGGCGCTCACCTGTTGGCTTCCTTTCAACACGATGTCCTGAATGCCCACCACAGGCCAAGTATTGCTGTAAGGCCCTGGAGATCCTACGGTGTCCCAGATGTATAGTCGTGACTTCTAGAAACACCCGCTCCACTGGAGGATAAGGACTGGCTGACAGGAAGCCAGTACACTCTAGGAAACTATGCAATGGTGGCCAAGCACAGGTGGGTTTTTAAGCAAATACCCACGTGGCTGTGCTTTAGCTGCACAGCAACTCTCTCTCTGATCCTTCACCCATCGGGGGTCAGCAAATACTTGGGAGAATGAAAAGCCAGTTCACCATGGGCTAAAACCAGTCCAAGCTCTTATTTGTAGGACACATTCCAAAGCCAATCATCAAGTATGTTTGGACTTTCTGCTTTGGAGGGTGATCTGCTCATCAGTTCTCTGCACAGACAGACGGCATGAGATTGCCCATACTTCAGATGTTTTACAAAATATCATCCCAGTTTTTGAAAAGGAAGTGAAAACCTACTTGGGCAAAGAAAAGAGGGTAAGTCAAGTGTTTCTAATTGACCAGCGTTGAGAAACGGGCTCAGGAGAGAGATATGATTAAATTCAGACTCGTCTTGACCTGAAATATATTTGCTTCCCTATGATTTACCAAAAAAGTGAAAGAAAACAAGAGGAGGAAGGAAGGAAGGAAGAAAAGAACTCAAAACCACAATTGGATTTTCAAAATCAACCCACACAGATACTCCTGCTTGAAGATGTCCTTTACAGTGTTACTTAGGATACAAGAAACTGGAAATATCTTAAAAGTCCATTAACAGGATAATGGTAAGTAGCAATTAAGGAGATACAAAAAGCTCTTACTGACATGCAAAAGATATTTCTAACATTAGAGAAAAGGGCAGAATACAAAATAAAATTTTATTTTAAGTGCGTTTTTAAAAAACTATCTAAAAGATACACTAAATGTCAGCAAAAGCTACTTCTGGGTAGAGGCCATAGCACTGTAGTTCAACAAATGAGATTTGGTGTCAAAGACTTTGATGAAATCCTGATTTCTGCAATTTTACTTGACTTGCTTTGGGAAAATTGATATTCTTACTTTTCCTCTTCTGAAAAACAGGGCTCACAGCAATACCTGGTTCATAGGGCTGTTGTAAGAATTAAAGGAACTAAGATAAGAATGTGTAATAAGTGTTTAATAAATAAAAGCTAATAAATGTGTGTACATGTAATAAAATATTATGCATAGGTAATCTAATATGCTTCCCACAACTTATATATACTACATGTCGCATCAGAAAGAGATATACATTAAATATTTTTTAACTTTACAACTGAAAAACAAATCAGGATCTCAGATATCAAACTGCCTTCCAATAAATAAAGTTAGTTCCCCATAAATTAATGCACTGGGCTTGGCAGGGTGGCGGTGATTAATTAATATGTCAGAGCAAGTGTTGATTACCGACATGGATCATTTCTCACCTTGGTAGAGAAATTTCCAATAAAATAAAAACATAGGCAGGCCTGCTGTGTTTGTCCTATGAATATAAAGTAAGGCTCTTTTCTTACAAACGGACGGCAGGATTTTTACTGTCCGTGTAAGGTGAACTTGTAAGGAGCTGGGTAGCCCACAAAGCTGGCACTAAGTAGCTAAAGTAGCTAAAATGTTCAGCTATCCAATATCCTTTACCTTGCTCAAGTGTTAGAAAACAAATGAGAAGAAGAAAAAATAATTTTCTATTAGAGGTTTGGTAAGCAAAGCGACAAAGCTTCCAGAAATAACTTTCCCGAATTCTTGACCTGGATTCCCCAGGCATCACCAGAACAGAAACTGAAGGCGAAGGGATGTTGTCACACGGGAAAGTTCTTCCCTTCTACCACATTTTCAAAAAATCTATGACCCCCCACCCCAAATTTTTGAGAAGCTGTTTTACATCTTCAATCCTGGATGGGAAGAAATATTTAAAATGACAATCGTCAGACAAACCAAATAGGCAACTGCCTTCCCTACACGGACTTTCTCAACACTGTGTGCCGGGCTCGGGGAGCAAATGGCAGCTGCCGTGGGTAGAAACAGGGTATCAAGGTTACCCCACAAGAGCCGGGGTGTGCCGGGTGCCCAGATTCCATGTTAAATCTCAGTCATGCGTGAATACCACCTTTGCTGGACACCCACTTCCCGACACGTGTCCACTAATGTTGCAAGGTTTCAAGTGTTCCCTTCAGGGAGCTGCAGAGATAGAAGCTGCGAGAAGGAACAAGCCATCCAACATCAGAAACAAGGAAGGACCCACAGGCTGGGATCGCGCAGAGTAAATATTTAAACATGGAACGTTCAATAGTTCTTAGATAGGTTCAGTAACCGGCTCATTTTTAAAAATCAATATTCATACTAATAGTAATGGGCCAGCCTTCAGGAGAAGGGAAGCAATAGCAGCGTGATCACCTTTGAATCAGAAATCAGTAGGAGCCAGCGTCTCAGACAAGTCCCTCAAACTGGTAAAAGAAAAACATGGTAACACCGTTGCGTCTTATGACTGACTTCTGGGAAGCTGGGGCCTTCGTGGACTCCTGGAGCTGGCAGGGACCACAGACTGGACCCTGGGCAGGGTGGAGGGGAGACAATGGGTAGAAAAACAAGAAAGGCCAGGGAGAGAGGAAGGCCATGATGGTTACCTAAGATTATTTCAACAATCTGGGACTTGGCTCTTTAACCTGGTTGCAGGTGGTAGCTGTGGGGGCCTGAGTAAGGAAGTGAACTTCTCGGAGCGTAGCAGATGCCATCAGGCCTCCCCACCTGTCCTTGGCCTCTACCCTTTCCGCAAGCAGTCCGCTAGACTCAGCCTGAGGGCTCTGTCTGGACTCTGATGCGAGGTGGTCTGAATTATGGTCCCCACACGTTGGGGTGGCTCCTGGGGGGGGGTTGGATAGAGCCCTTGCTGCCCACAGAGGTGACCTGCTTTACTGCACACATTCCCTTCTCTTTGCCTCCTGTACTCCCGACCCAGTGCTCCTCCTAATAAACCCTAGGCTCTGTCTACAGTTAGCAGTGGGATGGCTGCACTGCTCTGTGCCTCAGTTTCTTTACATGAGATGGGGCCGGGGGTGGGGTGGGGGGAAGAGTGTTACTTTCAAAAATCTCTTAGGTTTTTGGGATGTTCCAGTGAGAAAATATATGTAAAGTGGTCAGCACAGTGGTTGACAAATAAGAACGGAGAAATAAACATTAGCTGTTGTCATGAAAAGAGGATTCATAAGTAATAGACAGAGAGATACTATACGTATTCAACACATATATAGAGTATTTCCTGGGTCAGGATTAAAATTTGTTAAACAAGCATCCTATCAAGAATAAAGTGAATGAAACTTTCAGGAGATTGTTTTGTAAAGTCCTTTCCTGCTTTTGCTCTAGAAAGAGGACTGAAATGGATTATCACAATAACAACAGCAGCACATATTAGCAAGGGGCGAGAGGAACCAACTAGAAGTAAATACTTTTGAAATGACCCATTTAAAGAAAAAATAATGACAAGGTGTCAAGAAGGAAAGTTGGCTTAAATACAGCAGTGGGGGGTGGGGCGTGGGAGAATTTGATCATGTGGTTTAACCTCCTATAGAAAACCAAGGAAAGGTAAATTCGAACCAGATTGAATGGAGGCATCTAGTAGAGAGAACTTCAAAAAACAAAAAACTAAATTAGTAAAATAATGGCAATGGTCACAGACTCTTAACCTGTGAAATGTTCTAGAATCGTTTTACCTCAAAACAGCAACTTATCCATCCTTTTGTGAATTCAGACATTTATTCACTGCTCAACTCTTATATCTGTGCCCCCAAAATAACAATAACACAACACTGGTAGCGCCAAATAACACTTTATTTATTCCTTACTGTGTCCCAAATATGGTTTTAAGTCCCTTACTTGTTATTAACCTACTTCATTATCATAGTAACCCTAGAGGAAGGGGAACTGATATCCTCACTGTAGGGTAGAGGAAACTAAGGTATAGGGGGTTAAGTGACTCATCCAAGATCACACAGGGAGAACTGGGATGTGAACTCAGGCACTTTGGCTTTAGGATCCCTGTGCCTATCTTTAGGCTCTTGGCATATCTTTGACACTAATAATATTTTACCCCTTTTCTAATCCCCCCGCAATTACCTTCAGCAGACATTGCTAACTGAGTGCTATACTATTTCCACAGTTCTTGGATGAATCCTCTGAGTCTTTCTTAACACAGCATTCCCTCTAGCCACTACCAATCAACTGGAACTGGGAAGCTGGTCTGACAAACGGACCAGGTAAGACTATTTGAGCAAGCAGCAGAAGCTGACTCTAAGTAACCTAAGCCCAACAAGACTCCCTTGAAAGAATATGGGAGAACACAAGAGGATTGAAGGGAATGTTCAGGAACCAGGAATTTCCGATGGCCTTAAGCACAGGTACCTACTCGGTGGACAGGTTTATCTAGACACCCCCACTGAAATTAATGTGTTCTAAGTATATTTTTTCCCCAGTCCTTGAATCCTGCCTCTCAATATTAAAACCCCCAAGAGAGTGTCCACAGGTGTGGCATAGAATGTTTACCAAAATGACAGAGCCAAGATGAGTGAATGGAGGGGTTATTTTAAAGGGGGAGGGAACTCTGGGAAGCCCAAAACAAATAGCAGCACCACCACCAACCATCCACTGGGCCAGATCCCATCTACCTAATTAACCAGGCCCAAAATCATAGCAGGACCATGGGTTACTGAATGGGTTAACTGGTTAGACTCTAAGTCATCACTAAAACAGTTCTGCTGAAGATTATAAATTGAGCATGGGTGTCTGCACCTGGGGAACTAACTCATCAACCAGAGAAAGAGCTGGCAACCTCCAGGATGGGCCTCTGAAAGCCTCTGATGAAATCAGCCCGTTGATTAACGCAATTAGCACCATTAGGAAAGGAAGTTGTTAACCTAAATCAATTATCCACAGACATCTATCATGCTAAGTGTTCCTCTTTGTCTTGAGCATATTGCACTGTTGGTGTTTCAGTGGTGATGGCCATTAAAAATAAATGATTATTGTTGATTTTCTATTGATATAGCTATTAATGTATTGGTGCCTGTGTGTATAGGCCGCTTACGTGTAGTGTACAGAAAATAGATGTCCTAACAATAGGAAGTAAGTATTGACTCTCATTTCTCAATGTAGGAGGTAAATATTGACCAACGAAAAGCGCTACTAGCTTATGATGAGCTAAAAGGCAAAATGTTCATATCAGCTCAATGTTTCTTTAATTACTTGTATCATTTATCTTCTGCAGTGCAGACACTCCGACACATGGATGAGGCTTCTCGATCACAGTTGTAAAGCACTTAGCGCCAGTTGGTTTCCACCTATATGAAAACTCTTGTTCCTCTTGTCTTTTCTGAGCATTTCCACCACTTTAGAAAATGTACATCTTCTGTATCAATCTCCCACACTCTCCATATTACCCTTTTCTTAAATCCAGTCCCAAATCAAAGAACTTTAGTCCATGATAATGATAGTCAACATTTATTGAACTCCTTCTACCATCCAGTCCTTTGATCTGTAATGATTACCTCTATCCCTGTAGAATGATAATAAAGATAGTAATGGCTTATCCCAGCATGAATTAAATCACACTCCCAACCAGCTCTGAAGGTAACATTGTCATGGCCATTTTACTGATGGGTCAACTGAGGCAGAGAAAAAACAAGTCCTAATACTCAGCTGATAAATAGTAGCATAACCCAGTTATTTGAGTATGTTTTTTCCCTGCCCACCCATGCTTCTCTGTATGTACTTCAAGATTTGTAGGAGATATCAAGGCTCAAGCATGCATTTTTGCTGCCATGGAAATCTGCCCTTGTGTGTCACACATGTACATGCGTGTGTATGTGTGTGTGTGCTGCCCTCACGTACTCCCACCACACCCCCAGATAAAGAAACTGAAATTTAACCAGCTCAGGTAACTTTGTAAAATTGTACAGCCAAAAAGCAAAGCCAGAGACTCAAACCAGGCTCTGTTGGAAAAGTGCAATCTTCTAAGAGAAACACAGTCAGAGTCAGAGTTCTTAAACTTTTTTTTTTTTTTTTTTTCCAGAAAGGACCGTCGGATTTCTCTATCACAGCAGTGTCTGGAATTAGCCCTACAGGAACAGAGATGACACATAATGCTATATGCTCCCATGGGGGCCTGGAATCTGATTGCAACATCTAGAAATATCTGCATGATCGATTGGAGTGACTGGATTCAACAGAGCAAATAAGTCTAGGCAGGGGAGGGAAGGAGGGTTGCCAGGGGCGATCTGGGGAGCATTAGGGTGAAGAAAATCACAACAGGAAGGAGAAGGGCCAATTGTTCGGAGCATCCTGGCTGACAGTACCCTTGAAGGTCAGATTTGCACGGAGTCATCAAAAGGAGGTTTAAACACAGCAAACCAGAAAGGCAAGCTGGGCTTTCCCTTGGGAGCTGAATTGTTAAGAACTGATTTCAAAATGTTTTAGTCTCTCTGCCAAGACAACACTTCTTCTGCTGGTTATAATTAAAACTGGGTTTCAGCCATGCTTCCAAATCACCATCAGAGGTGTCAGCTTCAAGGCACACATGGGAAACCTCGCAGGTTTTGAACTTGGGATGGGGGGGGGGGATTATTTCAGGGCCCCAGGCACATCTTGGTAAAACAAACAGAAAAAGAAGGGGAGGAAAGCCACCAAGGCATGGGCTCAGGACAGACAGACTTGCTCTAGTTCATTGAAAATGACTTTCCAATTTCCCCTGCAAGACTGAATTACAAAAGTAAAATTTCCATGTTGGTTTTGATCACTGGTCCTATGAAAAGGTCTTAAAGACCAATGGCTATGGCTACCGGAGGAGGAACCCAGATCACTATGCAGAGCCACATTCAGGTCAGATTGGCTGGACTGTGTGGCAAGCAGAATAATGCCCCCAAGGGGTGTCTACTCCCTAATTCCTGGCACCTTGGGGACCTGGGTGACTATGGGACTTCATGTGGCTTAAAAAACATTGCAGGTGTGCTTAAAGATTTTGAGATAAGGAGATTATTCTGGAGTTTCCAGATGGGCCCTAAATGTAATCATCAGGGACCTTACAAGAGATATGCTGAACAGGCAGAATCAGAAGGGGATGTGAGGATGGAAGCAGGGGTCAGAGAGGGTTTGGGATGCCCTCTGGAAGCTGGAGATGAGAGGGAACCCACAGACATCCCCTAAGCCTCCAGAAGTGCATAACCCTCCTGATATCTTCATTTGAGCCCCCATGGGTCCTATTTTGGGCTTCTTATCTCTAAAACCATAAGAGAGAAAATTTGGGTGATCTTTGGCTACCCACATTGTGGTAATTCATTACAGCAGCGAAAAAAACGAATCTAGACAATTAGTTCATTCTCTGTTTTACTCGAGGAAGGTCTTGAGGCCACTTCCAATGGCACATAAAATGCAACAAAAGTAACCAAAGGTAAAATTAGTTCAGGAGACTTTCTTCTGAAGACAGTTAAGACCACCGAAGTTGAGAGCAAAAGTGGAGATCAGGGGCAGGATCAGTCCCTTTGCAGGGGATCCATTCATTCTCCAGGCAGGCAGGGCAGCTGGCTCTCAGTTTCCTGGCAGCCAACATGAAAACAGCAAATCCAGAAGGTGCATCATCCCCAATATCTGCACCAAACCAAACCAGCTGCTCAGAAGGACAGCCAGTATTCATGGAAAGCTGGAGACCCACCCTTTCCTGGGGTTCCCATCAATGTCCTCATTGGGTGATGACATAAAGCAGAAGGTCCCCTATCTTTCTTTCCCTCCACTCATTGCTTGGGATACCTTTGCGGTCTGGATGCTGAGAGGTGGAGAGAAAAGGCAGACCCAGAACCAAGGTGCCCATGGCGTGAAGTGAAAAATGAAGTAATAAATACAATGCAGCAAAGTGGTTGGGTGATTGAACTGGGGAGCCCAGAAGAGACACCTAATCCAGTCTGGGCACAGAGCAGAGAAATTGATTCCAGAGGCAGCAGCTTGAGTCTTGAAGGCAGAAGAAGGAATAACCAAGCAGACAATGGGTATATGCATGGGTGGGGTTGGGGACTGGAAGTTGAAGGTATTGTGGGAAAAAATACGGAATACATACAGATACCTGGGAGCAAGGGGAACTCCAGAACTGTGATGAGTTACGTAGCCTACCCCCAAGATGCCAGGGAAGGGGTGGGGGTGGGGCTGCAGGCCTGGGAGGTAGGGACGGCCAGATCCTGTCTAGAAAGTTCTTGCTTCTAATCCTCTTTCCTACAGAAAAGAACCACAGCAGTGGTGAGCCTCAGGCTGCCCAAATACCCCCTCTGAGCACAAGAAAAACATTTCTTGGGAAGGACTTGGGTATAAAAACTGACTGTTGTTTATCGAGTGCTGACCATGTGCCCTTCGTTCGAAAGATGCTATCATTTCTCTCCTTCTACAAGGGAAGGAGTCCAAACGGACTAACCCAACATCACACAGAGACAAAAGAACCCAATGGGACCTGAGTTGGGTCCCTCTCCCACTGACTCCCAAAGTCATCATCAGATACAATGCCCGCCTTCAAGGAGCCCAGGTTTAAAGAAAAAGCAAGGTACAGTTCTCTCTTGCCCCCTACCCTTGAAATGGCTATCATGGATAAGGAAGAATTTGCACAACCTAGACTCACTCATTCAGTAAATATTTACTCAGAGCTTACTCTGTGGATACACTAAAGAACCAAATAGATAATTTCCTTGGCCTTTTGGAGCTTTAGATTTGGGGGAAGAAAGATAGCAAACCCGCAAACAAACAGGGATGTGTCAGGTGGCAATAAATGCTATGTAATACTTAAATATAGGCAAGGGGTGAAAATCCACCAGAGCGGAATGGGGGTCGGGGAGGAGGATGGCCTTGGGGTGGAGACCAGAGGCGGGATCAACAGAGACAGCTGTGTTTTAGCTCTTAAGTGGTGGACTCACAGGGGTTTCTTGTATTACCTCACCTTCAGAATTTAGCTAGATGCTGTATAGATTCTTTTAGATGGATCAAATAGTAACTGGAAGAGGGAATGCTATTTCATACTGGTAGTCAGGAAAAGCCTTCATGTTGACATCTGAGCAGGGAAGTGAAGGAACTGAGAATGTGCACCATGCCAATGGGAAAAGCATCCAAGCAGCAGGATCAGCAGGTGGAAAGGCCTTAAGTGCTTGGAGTATTTGTATCGTCTATATCAGAGCTTGGAACACAGAGCTACTCAGAACCTCTTCCTGATAGAAATGGATGTGCTCTGTATTTTATATTATCCTCTCACTTATCCAAGGCCTTTGAGAAGATAAAAAGTCACTAATGAATCCATTTAGGTACTCATTATGCATTTATCAAGCACCTTAGGCATACATTCATGCACTCATTATGCATTTATTGAGCAGCTGCTGTGTGCATGCAACTGGCAATAAAAACAGTGAAAACATGGCCTTTAAATAAATTCCTCTGATGAATTTATGGTCTCGTGAGGAGAAAAAAAATGGAAGAAGATGGAGAAGCCAACAGATATTCATCTTGGCTCTTCCTAGGACCTCATCCATGAAGGATTCTGTTTGGTTTCTTCTAATCTCAGCTTACATGACAGAGTGCCAGTTCCTGGCTGAGAAAACCCTCCCGGGTGAGGAAGTTAGCTCATGGCTCAACACTTAGAGGTAACGACTTTGTTGTTCCTGGCAGGTGGCTTCCCTACCCTGTAAGGAGCTACTCACTGATAACTTTTCCAGCCAGCATAGACCCAGAAGGCTCCAGGCTCCTACTGACCATGTGCACTTGAGATGTGCTCAGACACCTGCTTGGCATCGCAACAGATGGGATCATGTAGAGAACAGCCCACCAGACCCACAGATTCCCGGGAGAATTAGCACCTATTTTCTGCTCTCTACCCAAAACCAACTGCTGCAAAGATTACGGGTGAATAGGGTAAAAGATAGTGTTTTGTGCAAAATAGAAAATTCTGAATATCCAGGGTGAACTTTTCTCTAGTACCTGTGGGATCCAAAAAGATCATAACAATAACCCCAACTTCTTTGGCTTAGCTCTCTGTAGACCGAGTTCTCAGGGTTTTTTGGAGAGTGTCTCACAGTAGCACAAACACAAGTCTACTGATTGCTCAAAAGGTTAAACACAGAATTTTCACGTGAGCCAGTAATTCGACCCCTATGGATATACCCCCAGAAAACTTAGACAGAGACTCAAGGCAAATGCCTGCACAGGAATGTTTGTAGAGGCATTATTCACAATAACCAGAAGATGAAATCAACTCCCACGGCCATGAATGGGTGAACGGATAAATAAACTGTGGTATGTCCATACAACGAAATATTGTGCATCCATAAAATATTGCATAAAATATCCAAAATACTGCATCCATAAAAGGGAACGGAATTCTGAGACATGTCTTACAACATGGATGAACCTAGACAACATTATCCAGTGACAGAGACCTGATACAAAAGTCATTTATAGTATGATTCTGTTTATATGAAACGTCTGCAAAAGATAGGTCCATAGAGACAGAAAGCAGACTGGTGGCTCCCGAGGCCTGGGGGAGAAGGAAATGGGAATGGACACAGGGTTTTCTTTTGGGGTGATGACGTGTCTTGTAACTAGATAGGGATGGAGTTTGTACAACATTGTGAATTAGGGGTGGAGATGGTATAACATTGTGAACTGCCTCTGAATTATAAATGCCTCCGAATTGTACACTTAAAAGTGTTTCCTTTTATGGTATGCAAATTCACCTCAATTTTGAAAATGGTCAGCTTCTTTGGCTGGGATGGCAGGCCCACACTTTCTCATTAAGCACGGTAGACTCCCATCAGCCCGCACCAGATAACGTTAGGCACCGCCGTGTTTGTTAGATGCGACTGTCTTTGTCAGCGTCGGTTGGGTATCCCCATCTCCTATAGGCTGACCTGCACCGCTGAAGATCTGGAGTCTCGGAGAAACCAAAGTGTCCCGGTCGGTTTATTCTACATGCTTCTAGAGCATGCCCCAGGCCTTAACCGAGTTTTAGTGCAACCCTTTACTTGGATTTGATTCTGAACAAAATGCAGCCAGGAGCCTGTGGGAAACAGAGATCTGCAAAGCAAATGATGGATTCTGGGGTCCCTCACCAAACCCACATCAGAGTCCTTTCAACTTAGAACCTGGTAAAAGAATTAGCCCTTTGCCATCCGCAAGCCGCTATGAAAGCTGGTCTGTCTGCTGAAAGACTCTTGTATGCACAGCCCAGCCCAAACATCAAACCTTCCCTGTCCTTTGATAAAGCCAGACCTGCTTGTATGGATGTGTGGCAAGGGAATAATGAACACCTGCTAAGAGAATAAGAGAAGCTTAGCAGGGGAGGGGCAGCGAGGCTAGACAGGAGCACTTTACATTGTACATCATCTGTATGGCTGGTAGAGAATGAATTATTTCTTCCCAATTCAGCGCCATCATCCATCACAGTCAATTTTCAGCCCATCTGGAAGGTTTCAGAAACCCCTGAATGGGATCAGAGTTATAAAACAGTCCCGGCAGCAAGTCTTTTTAAAATAGATTCTAATAAATACAAACATGAGAAAAGGTCCATGTTTAGGGACATTTATGCTGTGCCACGTCTTATGCTCAAGTTCCCTCATAAAATCCCCTCAACAAACCTGCACGGCAGGCACGAGAATTGTTCCCATTCAGCAGATGAGAAGACCGAGACTGCCAGAGTCCACGTGGTTCCCCTGGTCACACAGGTAGGGAGCGGCAGATCTAGAGAATGAGGCTGGGTAGTACTGACTCCCAGTGCTGTGCCTTGGTGGTGACGCCAGAGGAATGACCTGAGGAAGCCCTAACTCTTCCATCTACTTATACCGGAAGTATACCTTGTTCCTTAGTAGTAAACAGGAAGCACATCAGAGAAGGAAGTCACTCCTTTGGACCTTCTGTCTTCGATTTATTCTTACAGCTGAGCATAGAAGTGACTTAGAAGACACAGGTGCAGACTTGAGGACAAAAGGAAGCATGTGTTTTCTGCAGGTCGAATTTGCTTCTTCCCAGCTGGTTTGGTTCATCCTGATAGTCCTGGCTTTTACAGGAACAAGAACCAACTGGTGAGAGGAAATATTAGTGTCTGAGGCCAAAAGGAAAAGGCACAGAGCTCTCTCCCCAGGTTAACTGGTTGGGACCTGGTAGAGGGGCTCAGAACAAGGAGTACTTGCTCATTCTGTAACTAATCATCTGTACCCCCTCGAGCCTAGCCCTCTGTCACCTGGTAGGGGATGACAGCACATAAAGGAGATGCACCGTCCCTTCCTTAATGGAACTGCATGCTATGGGAAGTATTGATGAGGTAACAAGGTGATGAGTGTTATGAAGGGGACATACAGAAGGCCACAAGGACACACACAAAGAGTCTGAATCAGAGCAGATATAGAAGGATGAAGGCTGCAGGTAACAAAACCAACACGACAGCAGATTCAACAAGACAGAAGTTAATTTCTGTAGCATCTAACAGCCCGTGGAGGTAGCAGTTTGCAGCCAACAGGGCAGGTGAATGGTGACATCAGGAATGCAGGCGCTTTTTTTTTTTTTTTTTTTCAAGTCTCGTGGTTGCTTCATGGTTCAAAATGACTGCTGGAGCTCCAGCCATCACATTCAAGATGCAGCCCCCAAAGAAGGAGGAAAGATGGCAGAGAGCAAACCAGTTTTCTCCCAGCTGGGTCAGCTCCCATTAAGCAGTCTTCCTAAGGGTCCCACACACTGCCTATGCTTTTATTTCTTTGGCCAGAGCAGCCTGCGGACCAAATCTGGCCGCATGGGAAGTGGGACAAGGTAGTCATTTACGGCCACTCGCTCAGCTAAAATGTCCGTTTCCTGCCACAGGAAGTCCAACGATTTGAAAGTGTTTGTGTTTGAGGGAAGATGATTTCAGTTCAAGCCTCATCGCTGTTCCTCACTTGCTGGGTGAGACTAGGTCGTTCACTTAAACTTTCTGAGCCACACTTTGCTCCCCCGGCAGAAGGGTGGATCGAACTTGCTTCAGAGCAGTGCTGGAGTCTTAGCTGAGGAGTGTTGGTGTCTGACTACACTTGCTTTGCCAAGTCTAAAGCTGAGGATGCATGAGAAGAACCAGTGTACTTCACAGAGTATGTTCCCTTCCTCCTTTTCTTCTCTAGTATCTGGCAAAGCTGGACTAGATCCCTCGAGCAGCCGTACCCAGCTTTCTCTTCTGAGGATCCTGACAATGATCTTCCTGCTCACTGGGCTCCTGTCAGCGATGGAATTCAGGAACTTGCAGCACAGGCCCTGGATCTCAGCAGCGGCACAGGAGTCACGCGAAGACACAGAACAAGGAAAGGGGCATATTAATGAGGGCTCCAGGAGCTGTCCTCAAGCCTCGCATGATGCTTGGAAGCAAAATATCCAGGCTGCTGGGCTACTCGATAGAGCTTCAGACACCCGGTTCCCCCTGGAGCTGTGAAGAATCGAATGTGACATTGGGGAGGTGGTATCTGATAGACGGAGAGCAGGATTTTAGCCCTAGCAATAGGAGTAACAGCTGACCGCGTGGGAACCTCGGAGCAGGTGCTGAGCTCTGGCCCTGAAGCGTGATGTTTTACCGACTCGTGGATACAGCGCTCTGAAGACGCCGTCTCGTGATTTCTCCTTTACAGACGTCAAGTCTAATGCAAGAGGCAAAGTGGCTTGTTCTAGCTAGTTTTGGGACAGGGAGGACAAGTTACAACAGAGGCGGCAGAAGCGGGGAAAGGCCCTCCATGCACCGGGGGCCTTGCGAGCAGAGACCAGGGAGATGAAAGTACATGACATGGTGGGGCCCTGCGGGGAGAAAACAGTCTGGGTAGAGCAGGTGGTTCAGATAGGAAAAAGTAGGTCCAAAACACAGAATAGAAAGGTTTGAATTCAGGGACAAAATACTTAGACTTTACTCCCATGGTAGGAAGGAGCCATTGGAGGTTACTGAGCAGGAATAGTAACACATTGAAGGAAGATTTGGGGGAAGCTTTGTCTGGGCAAAATGGAATCTCCAGGTTCTTAGTGGACCCACTGAAGAGATGAGAAAACTGAGGCTCAGAGAGGCTCATTTGTTGGCCCAAGTCACAGTAAAAAGTAAAAAGCTGCAAGTGAAGTGGGAATGCCACGGGAGAGTGGTGTGGGAAACCCTGCAGGCGGCGATGTCAGGTAAAGGATCATCAGAAGGAAGCCATGGTCCCAGGAACAGGCCTTTCCTCAGGGCTGTGGGGCAGGTTTGTGGGCTCGGTTTTTTTCCCCATCTGCCCGCATCTTCCCAAGACTCTCTCCATGGTCCCTGACTTTCCCTGCTTCTCCTCCCTGGGGAATGGGGCAGGGGAGCAGAGAGATGCCCCCATCTGCCACCCCAGAGAAGTCGGGATACGAAAACCCAGGGGCCAGTTATTTCTAACAGACACTTGCTCTATTATCTTAGCAACAGCTACTGAAACGTCTAATTAAGGGGACAAAGGCCATCATTGCCTGGATCTTTATCTGGGGAATCTAAGAGAAATCCCGGGGTTACATTTCTAGGGAGGAGCCTGAGAAGGGCAAGCAAAGCACAATCACAGGAGCACAGACCAGCAGGACAGACGCTCTTCTTCCCCAGTGCAGGGATTCTCTGTACTTGGCCATGACCATCAATGGAGCCAAAGTTTCTGAGCAGTGTCTTCTCGGTGGGAATTATGCAAAGTTGGTGCTCCTCATGTCTTCAAGGTTGCACGATGACCCAGGAAGAATGGTCAGTTATTAGCCCCATTTTACAGATGGGGAAAGTGAATCTCGAGAGGTCACCTGCACAAAGGTATGAGGCTGGCAGTGCTGGGACTCCGTTCTACTCTCAACACAAGTTCTCTGGCTACCAAGATTTCTGCCTCAATGCACAGCCAACAGGACCCTCAATAAACCCCAGGGACTGGGGATCGCTGCCCTCAAGAATGAGGGGCTGGTCCCCAGAGGTCCACACATGGCTCTGCCAACCCAGGCAGAGACCACAGGAAGGGAGCCATTTTGATGTATCCACAAGCTATAGCTCATGGGCCAGATCTGCCCAGCACTTGTTTGTATTTGACTCTGAGCTAGGCACGTTTTTCACCTTTTTAAATGGTTGTAAACAATAAAGGAAGAAGATTTCACCATACATAAAAATTCTAAGAAATCCCAATTTCGGTGTCCACAAAATAAGTCTTAGGAGAGCACACCCACAACTGATGTACATGTTGTGTATGATTGCTTGGACGTTGCAAAGGCAGAGCTTAGTAGATATGACACAGACTGCATGGCTTGCAAAGCCTAAAATATTTACCATCTGACCCTTTAAGGGAGTTGCCAAGCTGCGGTTTAGATCGTGAATGTTTAACCTGTGGGCCTCGTCTTGACAAGTTCAAAGACGTGCGACAGTGGGAAGAGGGGGAGAGATACACAAGCATCCAGGAGTATAGACACAGAAGATCACATCCTCTAGAGGCACTTAGGGGTACACAGACAAGCATGTATACGTGCGCGGAGAAATGGAAAAGCCAGAAACCCAGACGTTCAGATAATAAATATCCAAGTGTACTTCTTCAGAACCTTGAGCATCCTGGTGTATGCAGACGCTGAAGTACGTAGGGAACAATGTCCGTGCACACACATCTACACACACACAGAGGAAACCAATTCTGCTACCCGCACAGACTCCCGGGGACCCCAAGAGAACATGCCAGCTAGCAGTTGCCCAAATCTAGCTCATGCTACATAAACAAGGAGAGGTACACCGTCAGCTGAGCAGAGAGACCCACGGAGGGAGTCCCCAACGGCTCAGGTATTGCAGATTCCCAGGGGAGGAAAGCAAACTCTGGCCGTGCACAGTTACACAAAGACGAGGAGACCCGCCGGGGATGGTGGCTGCAGACAGACAAGGTGAGCGAGCCTACCGGAAGGGCAAGCCAAGTCTGTCGGGGACGTTGGGCTTCTGTTTAGAGAAAAGCAAGGGGGCTGGGGAAGTGAACTGGAAGTTTTCTACCTTCAGAAAGGGGCTTCCATAGGGTAAACAGCATGGGCTTGGAGGCCAGACAAAACCCCTGGATTTGCTGCCTCTCCTTGAGTATCAACCTCTTCATTTGTACTTGGGGACTAATAATACCTACTTCTTGGGGGATGGGGGAGGACTGTGTGCTAATTCAGGGGCAACGTCTGCATGAGAGCAAATGCTCATTAAAATCTCGATGAGGATCCCAAAGCAGCCGAGCCTAGACTGTCTGTGTTGGACACTACCCTGGCTTCATGCTGTCCTCGGCCGGGACTGTGGCAGGTGGTGAGTGTCCGGTGCGGTCACCACTGGTCCCTTGGCTGGGTGGCCAGGGAGTCAGGACTCCAGGATGCCTTTTCTCCATCTCTCCCAACACCCCCCCGCACCTCCCACAACCATCAACCTGGGTCCCCTTCGGGGACTGATAGGCTCCTGAATTATGAGGAAGGGTGAGAGATATTTTTATCTCTGCTCGGGCCTTGCCCCCACACTCCAGAGGCAGTGGGAAGGTCTTTCCGTGCAGGGGAAATCTAGAAGGTCCTCGAAGGAACATTTTTCTGCCCTTCTCAGCAGCCTCCTTCAGCTCCATGCCCCCCTCCGACGACAGCTGGCTCCTGCTGTCTGTCCAGGTGGATGAGGCAGGCAGGAAGGGGGAGAGGGGAACCACCACCTGCCAACCTCCATCAGCTCTGCACTCCCCACTTGCTGCCTTCTCTATAGGGAAGCCCTTTGCTCCTTTCGTCCCTGTGCCGAAGAACAGCCAAGCCTTTGGACGTCAGCCACCTGCCTATCCCTCTGTTATTCTCCTCCCTCAAGCCTCCTGACCAGCCTCTCACTCTAGGTCAATGTGCAGCAAGCACAGGGCACTCAGACGGGTTCTGAGTACTCAGGGCCCCGCTGGCCTTCAGTGTGGTGGTTCAGGGCATGGGCTATGGGGTCAGACTATCCCAGGTTCGAATCCCAGCTGCGTTCACTTGGGGCAGAACACTTCATGACTAGGTGTCTATTTCCTCTTGCTGTGTCTTGAACAACGTCCCCCCAAATTTAATACATTGGAGTCCCAACTCCCGAAACCTCAGAACATGAACTTATTTGGAAATAGGGCTGTTGTGGACGTAGTTGGTTAGGATGAGTCACACTGGAATAACCGGGTGCCTAGTCCAACAGGAGTGGTGTCCGTATGGAAGAGGGGAATTCGAACACAGGCATGCCCCTAAGGAGGACACCATGTACAGATTCATGCAGAAGCTAAGAAAGAAGCTTGGAGAAGATTCTTCCCCAGTTCCCCCAAAGGGAGCATGGCCCCACAGACACTTTGATCTCGGGCTTCTAGCCTCCAGAACGATGTGAGAATGAATATATTTCTATTATTTCAGCCACCAGTTTATAGCACTTTCAAGCTGTAGCCCTAGGAAATGAATGTCTAGGACAGTCCTTGCCATGTATAGGCACTATTTACCGGTATGCTACTGTTAGCTGTGTGACCTGAGGAGTGTCTACCTCTCTGAGCTCTTAGCTCTTTCAGCTGGAGAAGGACCAATAACTTTCTCAGAGCTCCCCATGGCAATGGCAATGGGAGAGGCAGACCTGTCCTTCCTTATACAGATTCTTCAATCTTCATTCATTCAGCAAACACTCATTGAAAGCTTGCTGTGTGTCACCATCCTGGGGACATGGTGTAAACCTACTGATCAAGGTCTCTGCCCTCAGGAGTCCACATTCTGTGTGTGTGTGTGGGGGGGGGGGTGATTAGCAAGACAAATTAATGAACTGCATTAGACCAGATGTATCCAAATGTCAAAGAAGGCCACGTAGAAAAATCAGATGGTGGCATAGTCTGTTGTAGGCAAGGGAGGAATGCAATCTTAGGGGGACAGTCAAAGAAGGCCTTCTATGACCAAAGTGGTAATTTAAGACTTTAAGGAAGGAAGTCATGTGGGTATGGAACAGGGAGAGGGTTTCTGGCAAAGAGAGCCACAGAGGCAGGAGCTATCTGGTGTGTTGGAGAAATGGCAAGGAAACCGTTTGGTAATTGACAGTAAAACTAAGAGATTTTTTTTTTTCCCCAAAGATTTATTTATTTATTTGAAAGAAAGAGTGTGTGAGCACGAGTGGGGGGCAGGGCCAAGGGAGAGAGAGAGAGGGAGTCTCCAAGCAGACTCCAGTCTGAGCTGGGAGCCTGACGTGGGGCTCCATCTCACGATCCTGAGATCACGACCTGAGCCCAAGCCAAGAGTCGGAGGCTTAACTGACCGAGCCATTCAGGCACCCCAAAGACCTAAGGATTTATTGGGATTTTTGTATCAGGAAATAATAAAACTCAGCTAATGTGTATAAGCACGTCCTATATGCTGGGGACAAACTATCTCATTTAACATTCAACCTCATGGGTTATAGGCACAAATATTACTCCTTTTTTAGGAGATGAGGAAAATGAGTTAGTGAGAGGTCACAGATCTAGAAGGAGATGGACTCCGGGTTCTTTTCTTACACATTCATAGTGGACACAGCAGTCCAGTCTCCTGGGGAACTGGAGCCTCAGCAGAGAGGTGACAGACAGCAGTGTGCCCATTTCACAGGTGGGGGACACTAGAGCAAAGAGGAACCCGAGCACGTAGGCCTGTCCCAGAGCACACCGCTGGAGAGCGGCAAAGCCAAGATTTGAACCCGCACAGTAAGGCTCTCACCAGGCTCACTCTAACCCACTGGGAAGGCAGATCAGGCTCAGTAGGGCGTCCAGGAGGTCGGAAAAAGTCTTTCAGTGCAACCACCACGCAAAGACGCTCTCTGAACCCAGTCCCTCCTACGCACCTCTAGTGGTTTCCACCAAAATGCACTTCCCGAGGTCTTCAGAGCAGCTTCTTGGCTCTCTCTGAGCCTCCCCAGCTGGGACCTGCCTTCCTGTTGTAAGAAGTGAAAGCATGGGGACACCAGGCCGGGCCCAATATAGTTCCCGATCTAAATTTAACAACAATAACACGGCTCCAGCCTGACCCTGCGGAGAAGAAAGGGGTGAAGGGAAAGGGAAAAAAAAGTAACAACTAATTCTTCACAAATTAGGACAATAATAAAGGTTCCTTTCAAGTGTCAGGGCATATTCTTAGCAAGAGCGTAACACCTAAATCAAGTCCAGGCTGTAAAAATGGCATAATGGCAGGAAGCCGGGCTACAGGCCTGACTTCCTCTGGGGAGACAGGGGATTTAGGGGGTGTCAGAGGCTGGGCGGGCGGGGACGGAGCCGGGCAAGGCCTGACTCACGGGGAGGCGCACACCTCTGTCTGGCTTCCCACTGAGTTCCATCTGGGGTCCCCTGCAGAGCCCCCCTCCCCACCCCGCTCGGACCTTGGAGCTGGAGATTTTGGGGGTCATCAGTGTGCCTCTGCACCCCCTGCCCTATGGCCACTCTGACCAGGCTTCTTGGTATAGCCCAAGTGCAAGTTCGAAATCCAAGCTGGACGGAGCCACGTAAGAATGCTCCTGGCCGACCAGCAGTTACAGGGAGTACAGAAGACAGAGGGGCTCAGCCACCAGGCCCAGCAAGCCACCCTTCATTTTTTGGAAGGCCACACTTCCTCCAGGCTATGCTTTCTGGGAGCGTCATCTCAGCCAGTGTTCAAAAATGCCAAGGACACGAAGGCAGGCCTGTTTCTGGAGAAACAAAATTCCTTGGATGGCTCAAGACCTCCTCATGTCTTTCCAAAATCGTTCTCTGACCACTTGGCAGTGAGGGATGTGGCCGTCCAACCTTCTATTCCTGTCTCGTCACTTGGATTCAGACCCGCTAGGCTGACCAAGTGCTCATCCTGCCTGTTTTGTCAGCCCCCCTGTTTACTCTCAAACAGGCTCTTCTCCTAATTAAACCCTTGTACATGTAATCCATCTTGGTATCTGCTTCTTGGAACATCCAGACTAATACATAAGGTCATGTCCCTTCTCAACACAACACCCTTCTGGGAGCTTCTCATTTCACCAAAAGAAAATCCAAATTTTTGACGCTGGCCTTCATGGCCCCTGCCACTACCCTGACCTCAAATTCTATTCTCACCCCTGGCTCCATGGTCTTCTTGTTGTTCTTTGAACATCCCAAGTTGTCTCTACCCCAGGACCTTTGCATCTGCTCCTCCTGCTGCCTAGACCATTCTTCTCCAGGGCTGGGGGCTTCTTACTCATCCTCCCAGTCTCAGCTGAAATGCCACCTCCTCAGAGAGGCCTTCCTTGACCCACTTGATTGAAACAGGCTTCCTGTCTCTACTCCCCAATCAATATCTACTTTTTAGATTGAGAAAACACATCACTCTGTTCTTGGTTGATTTGTCTGACAGCCCTTCTTGAAAGTAAGCATCCAGAAACACAAGAGCCAGCATTTACTGAGGACTGACCCACGCCCAGACGTTTCTTCTAAGAGCTTCTCGTGTTTAACTCATTCGACCCTTCCTGAACTCTTGTGAGAGGAAGGTACTACTTGTATTACAGATGAGGAAACTGAGGCACTAGGAGTTTAAATAAATTCCCTGGGGTTATTTAACTAGTAGGCAGGAGAGCAGGATTTGGAAGTGAGGCATCTGGTTCCAGAATCCACCCAGGTTGCTGTTTGGCTTCCTGTGAAGAGAAGACACCTTGAGCACCAATAACTAACTATGCCCATGCCTCATCCTGTAGCAAAGCTGAATGGATTTGTCACGTGCTGCTGCAGACCTGGGGCTTCACCTATGTCGCCCAGTGCCCTTTTCCCGAACAGCCTGGAAGAGAGGCCCTGGTCATTCTCCATTTGCTCTCCCCCTCTCCCTCCCCACTACCTTTCTCTGTCCTGCTCTGTGCCACAGATGCTGACCCCTACCCCTGTGGACTACATCTCCCAGCATCCCTTGTGCCCTGGCTTTTGACTGGGACCACTGAAAGGGACACACTGACCAGAGATCAAGGCTTAAAAGGAGAGAGAGAGGCTGGGGGGTATTTCTCCTGTTTCCTCCCTTACTCCGGACCACATCACCGGCAGGGACATGACCCTCCCCAAATGCAGGTCCTTCTGGGAGGCTCACCTGCGTGACCCCAGCCCTTGCTGGGAACCTGAAACCCCTTTTCCTTATGTCTTGCTCCTTCAGCTTATGAAGGGGACTTTGGCACCCCTCGTCAGTTCACTTAACCCTGCCCACTTCTCCGTAAGTTACTTGATTAAACTCTCGTGGGTTGAACCATGCAGGGTAGATTCTCTTTGACTGGTAAGGGAGCAGGAGGGCACCCCGTTTTACAGATAAGGAAAAAAAAAAAGCCTCAGAGATCTACTAACCCATGATCGCACGGCTTGGTTAAGAACAGAACCTGCTCTCAGTGCCTCTGCTCTGTCCATTCTTACAAAGACCCACCTGAGCCTAGTGGTTAAGAGCATGGGCTCTGAACTTGACCCGGGGTTCAAGGCCCAGCTCTGCGACTTTGGGTCAGTTAGTCAATCCCCCTGAGCCACATTTTCCCCATCAGAAAAGAGGCATAACAGTAACTGTCTTCCTTTCCAGGGTTATTGTTAGAATTAAATGCTAGTGTGGATGTCATACTTAAGAGTGTCCAGACCATAGTAAGTGCACGATAAATATAGCTAGCGTCGCTGTCGTCATCATCACTGTGATTACTGCTGCTGTTATTGGTGGTTCTTGTCCACCAATATCATTTCCAGACTCGTTACTCCCCAGAAGATAACAGGAGAACAATTCACACAAGACGTGATGAGCTAATCACCTCAAGCTATTCATAGGGTTTATTCTTACCAGGCCAGGAGGACAGCGGACCCCAGAGTTGTTTAACTGGGTCAAAGTTACACCTGACCCCTCCTTTCCTGCCCCCACCGAGCTCTGGCACGGGAATTATCACAGGGTCCAATGCCTCTGAAGGCCATCCCTGCTGTGAGGCTTTGATAGGGAAAGTGTGAAGAACAAAGGCCATTGTTCACAGAGGCGGCTGGTGCCTCTCAGGCCCCAGGCCAGCTTCCCAGGGCTGAGGTCTGGCTCCTAAGACACAAAGACGAAAGTCATTAGGACTAGGGACAAACAATGACAGAATCACTTCTATTTACCTGAACCGGAGGAGGCTGCCAAGTGGGGAACAATGGAGTTGGGACTGGGACCCATTCTCCCGCTGCCCTCCCCTTACTGAGTTTCTTTCGAAATAATGGGATAGTGTGTGGTCCAGGAGCCTCAGGAGGCTTCAGATCCTATTTCTGGAAAGATGGCCTAGGACAGTGCTTATAAGAACGGGCTGTGGCATCCAACTGGAAGATGGACATAATATTCGCACCACCCTCTGCTACAAACGAATGTAATTGTGACCTAGTTAAGGGCTCCCTGCAGGGTATCAATTATCGCTTCCCTCCTCCACTCCCTTCCCCTACTACCCTCTCCTCCTCCCCCTGTAGCTTGAGCAAGCGCACTGCCCCTCAGTGACACAAGCCTTAGTTTCTGTATCTGTCAAATGGGAATCAGCCGCCAGTGCAGAAATCAGGTGAAGACCAAATGAAAAGAAAAACCATTTAAACAGTGATGCTGTGCCAATTTGGAAGCAAGGTCTTGGCCTGCCTTTGGGTGACAGCCTATGTGACCTTGGCCATGCCCTTCCTTCCCAGGCTAGGACCCACGTACACAACAGGGACAGCCGCAGCCTCATCCTCACAGGGTGAGTGCCCAGCTAGTTAAGGACGCTGGCAAAGCGTAAGCTTACCAAGTGCCTAATGCTAGTATCTCACCATGAAGAGACTGAAGTTTTTAAGAAGGTCGGGAGCAGAAACAAATGAGTAATTAATGGAAATTAACCTGCTGCCCAGACAGAATGGCTACACCTCGCAGGCGTCTGTCTGCGGAGGAAAGCGGAGGTCTGGGAGATGAAAATGGGGGGTTGGTGAGAGATGCACCTTCTAATGACCAGTAGTATCAGATGAGCTCAGGTCATTTTTACCAGAGTCCATACCAGGCAGGAAAAAATGACAGTGGCAAGAAACCAAGATGATGCACTTCTGCCTACATCCTGACTCCCTCCTCCTCCCCCAGCAAGGTGCTGATGTGGGACAAGGGGACAGAGAAACCAACAAAGACTGCCTTAAGCCAGCCCCTCTCCATCTCCAAGCCCTGCTTATGTTGGCTTCACGCCTGGGCAGGCCCATCCTTCGCTGGGGCACGATGCTCACTGGCAGCTCCTGACCGGTGTTTTGCGAGTGCGCACCTCCAGGGAAGAAGAGAGCCCTCTTTTCCCAGAGGAGGAGGGTTCCAAGAATACGGAGTTCCCATTGGACCGCCTTGGGTCAAATGACCATCCCTAAGTCTATCACTGGGGCCCTATCACAGGGGATGGAACATGCTGATTGGCCAAAATCTGGAATAGGCACTAGGCCCATCCCCTTTGAATATCAAAGATGAAAAGTGGGGGGTGGGTGGGGAGTATCCCCAGGGAAAATCAGGGTCTCTTACCGAAAGAAGGCAGGATGGGTGTTGGGTCTGCATGAACAACAGATGTCACTTCACAACCACACACCCTTGACCCAGCTGCCACCTGAGACAGTCTCGTCCTGCCTGGCCACTGCGTAGGATCTACCCCCAGTCTCCCCATGTATGCTCAGGAGGATGGAGAATGGAGGAACACCACACAGACACAATGAGTTCTTGACCTGGGTGATTCCCTGAAATTTCTGCACCTCAGTTCCTTCCTCTGCTACAGGAGGCAGAAACGTCTGCCTTCAGGACATCAGTGAGACAAATGATAGCATAGACTCTCTTTCTCTGCATTTGACAGATCCCTTTGTCTTGGGGCAAGAATCTCAGAGTAAGAAAAGTTATCACTGGAGCACCTAGGTGGCGTCCAACTCTTGGCTTCTGCTCAGGTCATGATCTCAGGCCATGGGATCCAACCCCGCGTGGGGCTCCAGGTTCAGCAGGGGGGTCTGCTTCTCCTTCTGCCCCTCCCCACCACATTCTCACTCTCTCAAATATATAAATAAATCTTAAAAAAAAAAAAAAGGAAAGTTATCGCTTATTAATACACACAGTGTGTGTGGACTTTATTCACCCAGCTCATTTACTGGCACCATGAGAGGCAGACACTATTTTAGGTTTTTTTACAGAAGCGGAACCCAAGATTCAGAGGTATTTAATGACTTAACTGGTACGTGCGCCCAGCCACTTGTGTGCATGTCTGGCCCTGAATGGGGCACAGGCTCTAGCTTTCTGGAGACCGTGCCCATACCATGTGCATTTTCTTTTTACACAGCTGACACTTAAATGCCTACTGTATTCCAGACACAGAGATGAAAAAAAACCTAGTTTCGAGTCTCTAAGAGCTCACCATCTTAAGACAGTGGCTCTCATCTGGGGGATCCTGGACAGGATCTGGAGATACTCTCGTTAGGACTGGGGGTGAACGTGCTATAGGCATCTGGAGGGTAGAGACCAGAAATGGCGCAGAACACCTACAGCCCTCTCCACAGAGAAATACCAAGACCAAAATGTCAAGAGTGATGAGGTGAAGAAACCCCGATTTGGGGAAGGAAAAGTACAGAATTCATGCAGTGATCCAACTGCTTGCCTCATCTGGGTGTTTCTTAAAACATCTGGACTGTCAAGGGCAGATGGGAATCAGAACAGAAGCCCGGTAAAGAGAAACATTGATGTTCCAGGAATAGCATACTTAGCCCTCCCACAGACAACAGCTTTGGAGTGACAGCTAGGAAGGCCGGTCACGGCCCCCAAGCCTCAGTTTCCCCAATCAGTAAAGTGAATGTGTCCTTTCCTGTGCACATTGAGGAGGAACAAGAAGCCGTATAGACAACAGTTTTGAACTCACAAACCGAGGGCCGTTCTGCTTGTCAATGTAATGTATTCTTTGTATAAACTTATAGCTGAAATAAAATATACGAACAGTAAATATATTGAACCATTAAAAGAGTCTTCACAAAGTGAACATAGCCTATACCCCCCATTAAGATGGTGTAGACCACAGCAAGGGGCCCCTACGCCTCGCTCGTCCCCATCCTCCTGGTCACCTTCCCTTCCCAAAGGTGGCCCTATTCGGACTTATTTTCCGTAGTTCAGTATGTACCGTTGAATGTTCAGGACATGGAATCAGAGGCCCTTATTCTGGTGTGTTCCCTCTCTATTATGCATGTGTGATTCACCCAAACAGTTGTGTGGGGCAGCCTCTCGTGTTCGTGGCTGTATAGTATTCCACAGAAAGTAAGACTATATATACAGCTGCTCATTTCTCCATGATGCTGGAGGCAGGGATTTAAATCATTTCCAGTCGTTTGCTGCTGAGAACATCCCACATCCAGGGCATATGTGATGTCTGTACAGCAGACATCTTTCTGGTGGGCGAGGTAGGGTACTGGTCAATGGGCTCTCAGTTCCTTTCCAAAGTCCATCACCCTTTCTACTCTACTGTATTCAATTCTGCCCCAAGCCTGCAGTGTTAACTCCTGCCTGAAAATTTACAGCCTGTGGGCCTGTCCTATTACAGACTTACCAGCCCCCACAACCGTGTGAGCCAACACCTTAAAATAAATCCTTTAATACACACGTGCACACACACACACACATCTTGTTTCTCCAGAAAGCCCTGGTTGACATGGATGACAAAGGCTCTAATTGAATCCGACCTCACTCGGTGAACAGGGGAACACACCCAGGCATCGCTGAAGCCTGCTTAATAGTGACACTTCGTAAGAAAAAGAGCACAGTGACATGCAGAGATTGAGAATTGCCATAAAGAGAAATTAAAAAAAAAAAAAAAAAGCCAAGTGACATGTCGTTTTTCAAGACCGTAAGCCTCCAAGAATAGCGGGAAATGCGGAGGGAGCACTGCCTGCGTGCTGCGTACGTGTCCACTCTTCAGATGAGGGAAACTGAGGCTCAGCAGGAGACAGAAGGCTCCCCAGATACAGCAGCTATCCAACAAAGGCTGGGTCTGTTTAGCATCAAGACTTGGGCTCCTGGGGCTCCTGGGTGGCTCAGTGGGTTAAAGCCTCTGCCTTCAGCTCAGGACATGATCCCAGGGTCTGGGGATCGAGCCCAGCTTCGGGCTCTCTACTCAGGAGGGAGCTTGCTTCCTCCTTTCTCTCTGCCTGCCTCTCTGCCTACTTGTGATCTCTGTCTGTCAAATAAATAAATAAAATCCTTAAAAAAAAAAAAAAAAAAAAAAACTTGGGCTCCTAACCGACATGCTTTGCTTCTATCTCTTAAGGGGGCAGTTGGACTGAAGGCTAATGTTCCCCTTTGAATTAGGTCCTCCTCCAGTGTGAAAGGAGCAGGCTCACAGCGCCCCCACTACCCGCCATCCTCCACCTCCGGGTGTGTGCAAAGCCATAGAGCTCAGCAGATTGGACAGTGGATTTACTTCTCACCCCCGTCTAATCTCAGACCTCCAGTAAACCGCACGTCCCACACTCTGGCCACCTGGCCCAGGTTGTGTATTTTAACGGACAAGAACTGAAACCCGGTTATCCCAGGCCTCTGCCACCAGCCTAGAACAAGACAGAAAGTCAGCAACTTTGTAGGAAGTGCTCAGACCCTCGCTCTGTGTTTCCAGCCACTGCTCCCTCTCCCAGGGTTGTTTGGGACACCATCTCTGGAATCCTCTCTCCCGCCTTCCCCTTCCAGGCCAGGGTAAGGCCGGTCCCATCACTTCCCTGCTCACAGTCCCTCAGTAGCTCCCGATTGCCTTCGGGGCAAACTTCACAGTTTGGTCTAAAAGACCCTTCATGGGGCGCCTGGGTGGCTCAGTGGGTTAAAGCCTCTGCCTTCGGCTCAGGTCATGATCTCAGGGTCCTGGGATCGAGCCCCGCCTCAGGTGCTCTGCTCAGCGGGGAGCCTGCTTTCCTCTCCCTCTCTGCCTACTTGTGATCTCTCTGTCAAATAAATAAATAAAATCTTAAAAATAAATAAATAAATTAATTAATTAAAAAAAAATAAAAGACCCTTCATGATCTGACCCATGTCTTATTCCCATTGCTTCTCGAACTTTCTTCGAGAAAGTGCTGCAAACTGTGCACTCTTTTAAGCCTCCGTGCTATTGCATTGCCGTTCCCTGTGCCTGGAACACCCTTCCCTCGTCCTACCTACTTTGCAACTCCTCTTCACCCTTCAAAACCCAGCTTCAGGGGCGCCTGGGTGGCTCAGTGGGTTAAGCCTCTGCCTTCAGCTCAGGTCGTAATCTCAGGGTCCTGGGATCAAGCCCCGCATCGGGCTCTCTGCTCAGCAGGGAGTCTGCCTCCCCACCCCCCCACACCCCCCACTCTCTCTCTGCCTGCTTCTCTGCCTACTTGTGATTTCTGTCAAATAAATAAATTAATTAAAAAAAAAAAACAACAGCTTTAGCATCATTCTCTTCTCCATCTCTGAAAGCGGATTCCTGTCTGGGTCACTCTTAACTTGTGCCTACTTCTTTATGGCCTAATCCTGTCTTCCCACTCCCCTTCCGGGCCTCTCCCATGAGCACTCACTGTTCTCCATGCTTCCCTCATCATGTGGCTCATGTAATGCTTTGTCTTCCCACCTAGACACTGGCCTCCTCACAGGCAGGACTATACTGCCATGGTGCTCATCATATCCCACTGCCCAGCAGCACCTGGCACATAGTAGTTGCTCAATAAAGATTGTCGGGAAAATAAAGGCAGGAGAGAAGGAAGAAGTCAAGGAATCAGATGTTCTGACTATGCCGCTGGATTTTGAATTTTCTTCTTATCACTATACGGACAGAGCCAGATCCAGGTCCAGACACAGAATAGGCCTTCTCCCTCTAGGGTCTGCTAAATTCAGCACAAGGACTGACACAAAACGCAACACGGACCCGCCACTTTGGCCCAAGAGCCTGTGTGTCTACATTTCCCACTGGCCAAGGCTGGGAACACCCCCAGGCCTTCCTCTTGGAGGCCCTGAACGCTAGCGTCTTTGTTTTCCAACTCAGGGCCCCCCTTCAGTGATCTTGTTTTTCATGGAAAAGCGGGGTGAGTTCATTACATTGTGTTCCTGCCTTGGAGATCATTGTCATTCAACTGACATCAAAGACAGAACCTTGATCAGCTCATTTAAGGCTTGTTCCACCCATATTTTCTTACAACCAGGAAATGGGGAATTTCCTTCATTTTTAAAGCCATCCTAGCAAGCCTCTGCCACACGGCTTCCTTTACAAACCTTTCTTGAAACACAAAGATAGAACCGGGCCGTCCCCCACTGCTGTGGCCATGAAGGGTCTCAGCCTTCCTCTGATCCTTATCAAACACTTGTTGAGCACGTTGTAACGACAGTATTTCTTATTTATACAACACCTTTCTTTGGGGGCCCCGGGGTTGGTCTGAAAGTGGGTGGGAGCCAGATTAAAGCCTTATATAGATTTTGCTTCATTTATCCTGCAGAGCTGGAAATGACAGTCTTTAATGGGAAAAGAGACAAAGTTCAGAAAGCAGAGAGACTTGCCTCAGAACCAAGGAATGTGCCAAGACTGGAGCCAGCTGCCTGACCTTTTAATGTCTTTGTTCCCTGTTGATGGTTATTTATTTGCCCTGATTCTTATGTCTCTAGATTTAACACTCACCTAACAGCCCTCAACCCAAACACATCTCTGTTACTCACCTTCACTGTTGGGCTCCCGATCACCCCACCACCCCCGCCGTTGGGGTCCACAGCACCGGCTCCTCCCCAAATGCTGTCCTTCGACCTCCCACTGTCAGCCTCCCTGGGGATCCCTCCTCTCCCTCCTTCATCCAGATCTTAAAATGTCCTGTTCCTCAGCATTCATTCCCACCCTCTTTGCACTCGTTCTTGGCCATCTCCGGGTTTCTCACAGCTTGGATGGGTGATGATTCCGGAGTCTGCAACTCCAGCCCAAACCTAGACGAGTTCCAGATGTGAATGAGGTGTTAGGGTAGGTGAGGCTGCTGCGACAAGCAACCCCCAGGTCTCTGTGTCTTGACGCAGACGCAGTGGATTTCACATTTATGTCAGGGTCTAGATAAATTAGCAGGGGAAGCTCTGTTCCACAGTATCACTTGGGGACCCAGGCAGCTTCCGCCTCATCTTCTAGGGCAGGAGGTCTCATACGGGGACACCTGGCAGTATTTGGAGAGGTTTTGGGTTGTCACCACTGAAGGCAGGGACAACTGGCATCTAGGTGATAGATGCCAGGGATGCTAGTCAGTGTCCTTCCATACAGAGGACAGTCCCCCACAACTAGAAAGTATTCATTCTACAATAGCTGTAGCTGAGAAAGTCTGTTCTGGGACATCAGAGTCTGCTGCTGGACACCATGCATCTGGCTGGCAAGTGAGCACAGGGAAGGCACCAAAGATTGGTTGGAAGGCTTGAGAGGTCAGACCTAGATGGGACCCACGGCCCTGTTGCTCCTATTCCATTGGACAGAACTGAGTCCCATGATCGCACTGAACTGCAAGGAAGTTGGGAAATGTAGTCTGGCTGTGTGGCCAGGAAAAAATAAACCAAGACAGGGTCTCTGTCATAGATGGTTTAGACTGAATAGGGGCACCTCTATGTGCATCCTTTTCTCCTGCCTCCTAACCTTCCCCATCCCCCAGCATAACTCACCTCACTTCCCCCTAATTCCAGTCTGTCCCCCATCCAGTCCCATCTCTTTTTGCAGATGGTGACTTTATCGCAAAGGAACTTCTTCTTGGAATCCCCTCCATGTCCCCAGATCACCTCACCCAGCTCTGGATTATCTAAATAGCCCCCAGCAATCACGATCACATTGCTTTATTCATTTTCCTTGATAGCACTCAGCACACCAACACCACTAAAATTTCTGTATGTTATATTTCTATGTTATTATATAAATATTATATAACTAGTATGCATTATTATATTTATATGTAAATTATATGTAGTGTGGGTTATGTAAAATATATAAAATATAAATTATAATATTTATTATCTGTCTCTTACACAAGAACCTTAGAATCAAAACTCAAAAGGATAGGATGCTTATTTGTCTTGTTCACAGTTATTCCCAGCACCTAGCAGAATGCCTGACACAAGGTAGACACTCCATATATACTTACCGAATAGATAAATGAATCCTTCCTGTGCAAAACAGCTCTATTGGTCTTTCTAAAATATGGACTGGATGTGGTAGTTTCCTATTCTAAGCTCCAAAAATATTTAGATCCAAATTCTTTAGTCTGCTACTTCGGGCCATTCATGATCAGGTCCTCTTCTACCCTCCCACCTACTCCTCATACACTCCCAGCCTCTACTTGGAGCATCTTCTGCTTCAGCTCACAAGGCTCTGAATATAACACATTTAATGCTTTTTAAATTATTCTCAGCTCTCTATTTTTGTAAATGTTATTTCCATTGCCTGGAATACATCATCATCCTCTATTTGGCAAACTCCTATTCATCCTTCAATACCCAATTCCGTGTTACTTCCTCTGGGAAACCTTTCCTGATGGCTTAGGCAGTCAATCACAACCTCTTCTTCATTACTTTTACGTTTTGCAAAATAGATTGTAATTATTTTCTCCGTCGTTGCTCTCTCCACCTCAGATTCCAGAGTCTTCCTCAAAAGGAGAATATCTTGCTTGATTGTAGTAGGTTGCTGGGCTCTGAGCAGGTACTCAGGACATGTGTGAGGAAGTAGAAGATGGATGGATGGAAGCTCCCTGGCCAGTCTCCCCTACATTCTCTAGGCATTTTCTCGAAGGAGCCAAGAACCCAAAGTGATTATGACAGCCTTCTCTTGGAGTCTCAGCCATTTAAGCTGCAGAGCCAGCTGGTGCTCAGAAATGTCTGTGGCTGGATCCAGATCACCCACATTGAGTGCAACTAGCAATCAATCACTGGAAGCAAAACGAACACAAGTGCCAAGAAACAGGGAGGGCAAGGAGCAGCCTCGCCCCCCTCTGCTGGCTGATGCCACTAATGGTAGTTGGCAAAGGCACCAGCCCCTGCCTCCCAGTTTGGGAATGCCAAAAACGTCCCCCATTCCTAATGCCTGTTTATCCTCCAGACTCAGCACAAAAATGTACTTTATTCAAGGTCTTTCCACACCTCCAAGAGATCCCAGGACCCTGTATTGCCCCTTCTTGGACCAGTCACCATGCAAGTCCATCTTCTTCATTAGAGTGTAGGGCAGACATGGATCTGGCACATTCTTTGCTGTTTCATTCTCTACATGCTCACAGGGCCCAGCACAGAAGCTGGCCCTTGGTAGCAATCAGGGTCCACGTGTGGACTGAAACTGAGGGTCTCTGGTGCAGGGAATTGGTTACCCAAGGGATGGAAAATCTGAGAAGGGAAGGTGGATGGTGAGGAAAGCAGAGATTAGCAACAGCAAGGGGTTCCTGCCACCCCTAGGCTGGAGGGCCAGAAGGAGAGGCCATGTTACCACCGCCCAGGGTTGGGGTCTCCCGGTGGGAGCTGGAACCATGGTGGGCACTGGAGACAGCGAGAAGATGCAGTCCCTGCTGGGGTTGCTGCCTGAGCCAAAAATGGAGAAGAAATACCACGATCTTCTCTCTGTGCCCTCTGATACGTCATGAGTCCCACCAGCAGAAGCAAAATGATGGGAAAAGCTGGGGACTACAGCTAGCAGGGGCCATCCCCTGAGACACAGAGCAGAACATAGGAAGGTTCAGGTATGGATCTGACAGCAGATGGGTCCTGGGCCAGTGGGGAAGGAGACCTGGACCTGGTTGTAGTCAGGGCAAACCACATTGTGCTGAGGTAACAAAAACCCCTCTCATCTCAATGGCCTAGAACAACAAAACGGAGCACCAGCAATTAAATACTTTCACTTGGAAGGGACATTTGTCCCCTTCACTGACATTTCACTGGCCAGGCATGTCTTATGTTCATCATTCACTTCAGGTGAGCAGGAGACTGCAACCCCTCTTATGCTCTATTAGAGAAAGAGAACTAGAAACATAGGAGGGCAGCAATAATCTCTCACGGCTATCTTACCCACTCCCACCAAATTCTTGAGTATCAGCCCATTATCAGAACCATCTAAGATACCTCTCCCCAACATATATGTTTCTGAACACCCCTCTAGGGACCCATTAAAAATGATGCTATAAAATTGTACATATTCATGGTTAAAGGTGATCAGAGTTACACTGATTCTGAAAACAGCAAGTCATGGAAACTTAGCAGCTTAAAACAAGAACAGTTTATTCACTTATAGTTTCTTGCCAGGCAAGAATTTGAAAGTGTCGTGTCTGGTCAGTTCCAGCTCAGACTTTCTCAGGAAGTTACAGCCAGATGTTGTTACAACTGTCATCTCATCTAAAGGTTTCACAGCATCAAGATGACCCACTCACAAGGCCGGTTAGTATATATTCTACAAAGCCCGTTTTTAAAAATTGCATGGTATTATATGATGTAATATATTTATATAATGGTAGTCAGCCACCATCATGGTCTCTCCTACTCCTCATCTCCTTACCCTTGGATAGTCTTCTCACACATTGCATCCAGGTTGGTCTACATGGTCAATAGAATATGGCAGAAGCAACAAAGTATGACTTCAAGAGTAAGTCAAAAGCATCACTGCCGCTTCTGCTTTGCTCTGTCTTGGATCACTCACTTTGGGAGAAGCCAGTTGTCGTATCATGAGGACACCTAAGCACCCTACAGAGAGAAAGGTCCACCAGTGAGACACAGAGGTCTCCTGCCAATGGCTGGCACCAACCTGAAAGCCACGTCAGTGCGCCATCTTGGTGGCGTATCCTCCAGGTCCAGTCAAACCTTCAGATGAGACTGCAGCAGCCCCAGCCAGTATTTGACTGACTGCAGCTCTGTTAGAGACCCAGCACCACAGCTGCTCAGACAGGCTGAATGCCTGGTGGTCCACAGAAATGGAGACATGATACATTTGTATTGCTTACGCTGCCAAAGTTTGGGGTAACGTCTGAGATACATATATAGGTGGAGTGTGTGTGTGCATGCCTATGCATGTGTGTGTGTGTGTGTGTGTGTGGTGAGAGAGAAAGAGAGAAAACTTCTAGAAGGTTAAGATCATGAGATGGGGTATTTATTTTCTTCCATGTTTATCTGATTACTAATTTTAAGACAATGAACACATAATACTTGGAAGGTGGGAAGAAGGAAAAGCAGCAGCCGCTTTGGGGTGCTGAGGGCAGCCTTTTAGAGCCGCTTCAGACACTGAAAGAAAGCTCAGCTGTGCCAGGGACTGAGTGTAGCTGTCAGGGTAGATAACTTGTCAAGGAAGATGGCAGAGCTAAAGGAAGAACCTGCCAGCGTCCACCTTGGGCTTCTCCACCCAGTGAGGTCTGCTCTGAGCTGCCCAGAGGATGTGTTTGGAAGGAACCTGGTGCTGGAGATGGGCCGCCAGGAAGGGGCGGGGGTGTTGCATTTGGAAAACCTCAAGGTTTCTGAGCTGGCAAGAGATGTCAGCAAAAAGCCCTGGCCTGTCTAGACAAAAGTTTGATTTTGAATCAAAAAAGGGAACGTTTGCAAAGAGGAAAGCAGTTTAAGCATTTTTTCTCCTTTGAAAATCACCATGAATTTTTAACTATCAACCCTAAAGAGAGACAGCAAGACTCCAGTGGCCACACCAGGGATTTTAATATTGCCCGCCCCCCGTCCTTCCCCCTCCCGGATGGATTGTGAAATGGGGCCATTTCTGAGGCTGGACATTGACTTCTTGAGCTGAAGAGAGAGGTTTAACAAGGCCCCAGGGCATCCAGGAGGAGAGTACAGGCTTCCAAGGCGAGCATCTGAGGCTCAGGAATCGGAGTGACTCAGGCAGCCTGAGAAAATGATCAATTGGGCTGCTGACAGAAGGAAATCGCTGTCCTGGGTTTCACTGACCTTGGGTTGGGGGGAAGAAATCCACGTTGGTTCACCTGGCCCCATCGGTAAGGTCTCCTGTGGGCTGCGGAAACCACATGTGCCCGCTGAGTCTAAGGGTGAGGGAGAAGGTCTGCCCTGAAGGGATTCCCCCTCAGCATCCCCTTCGTCCCATAGACCTGACCCAGCTCAGGACAGAGAAGTTGGGCACTGAAGGCCAAGTCAGGCGGGGAGGTCAGACTCACGGGGTGTAAGTGATGGGAATCGGGTTGAGGTTCCTCAGGTAGAATAAATCATAGAGGGCTAAAGGGAGCCCTCCGGAGCTTTAAGATCAGGGTGCCCCTGACAGAGGGGACGAAGAGGGAAAAGGGCCCTCAGGGATCCAGTCGTGCTTTTGTCCCGACCTGTCTCTGTCCCTCTCTGCAGGCTGCTTTCATACCTCTCCCCTTAACTGCAAACAGACTCCAGGTATCTCTCCTGAGTCTGGGCCACCCCTCAGTGCCCAGCTTTGTAGAATTTGGGTCCAATCACTGAAAGACAAGGAGTCAGTATGCATGTGAGTGAGTGAGTGTGTGTGTGTGTGTGTCCTTTTAATTCCTGTCTCTCAGCCCTAAATGATCATGGAGGAACTCTGAGGGGCACATCTTGGGTAACCATCTAGGTCTAGAGGACAGTCAATGAGTACAGACTTGCCAGGCATAAAATGCCCACCAGGGCCCTTAGCTGGGAAGGAGGAACTTATGGGGGTGCTGGGAATATATTCCAAACAGATCCTTCTGCTACTCTGCAAATGGGGCTCGTGCCCAACCCTGGGGTGGGTGGGGGTGCTCGGAATGATCATTCCCACCGGCGGGATTTGTGAATCTGAATCCACTTGCCATTCCCTGCGCCTCTCCTGAGCATTTTCACCACACTAAGCCCCAGCTCTAAGATTTATTTTTGTGTTACCGTGAATCTTTTCTCCCCTAACCTTAGCCTCATCCGCAGCAACCGTGCCCATGAAATTGCAAGCCTAACGTAATGAGAGGCAATATTTTGCGGAGGCCTAGGGTCAGAATGACTGGGTTTGAATCTCCCCTCTGCTATTTTTACAGCTGTGTGACCTTGAACAAGTTGCTTAACCTCTCTGGACCTCTGTTTCTTTCATTGTATAATAGTTTACCTATTGTGCTATTAACAACAGTAATAGCTGCCTTATGGAGATGTTCTGGGAATTAAGTAGGCACAATCAACATTGTGCCTGTCCAAGATAACTCTCATCATTGTTACATGTTTGATGTGTTTGATAATAGCTCACCATCATCTTTGATCGTGTGGTTTGTCATGTAAATAAAATGAATTTTAAACACTTGGAAAATTTATGAATGGCCATTTTATGTGGTACATCTGGTAAGAACAAACAAACAAACAGCAACAACAGAAAGAGTCCTAGCACAGTTTCCCCCTAAAGGTGTTCTCCACAGTTGAGAAGCAATGAATTTCATTTAAAGAAAAAGATCAAGGCAATGGGATGAGAACATGATGAATCAAAAAGATGGGGATTCAGGCGATGAAACAGGTGGACTTCACAGCGGGGTCAGACAGGAAGGCAGCGAGAGGTCATGGTCAAGGGCACGGGCTTCTAAGTAAGGCCAACTAGAAATCAATCCAGACACCCGTAACATTATTCAGGACAATTAATTTAACCTTTCGGTATCTTCATTTTCTCAGCTATAACATGGGGATTTTCATAATCCCTCTCTGTTGTAGATATCCATCCACCCCTCTGAAAAGCAGGACTCTGACTTTCACTAGGAAATAGTTCTTTCCTGTTCTCACCCATGAGGTTTGGGTGGGGGGACCCTTCTCCACACCCCCACTACAAGAATGGACCCTGATTAGCCTAAGCCATCAGCACCACAATGCATCTCTCTGGTCCCGTCATCGGCTTGGAAATAGACACCCCACCCCCTCTCTAAGACACAATGGGATATAGTAAGATTCTGGATTCTGAAAGAGATTCTGGGTTCAAAGCTGGGAGGAAGTAAGGACCGAATTTGTGGCAGCCATCCTGTGACCCTGAAGACAGACATTGTGTGAGAAAAGTACCAATGCAGAGGACATGGGATCAGCCAGGCCCCGCGGACAACTGGGTCCTAGATCCCGTCATTCCTGAAGCTCATTTATCCTGAGACTTTTCAATTCCAGAAGCCAATAATAATGGACAAGTACATAATTTGCAATTACGCTTTTTTGGGGGCACAAGCCAACCAGAGTTGGGTTTTCTAGGCCTTGCAACTAAAAAGTCCTAATTGCTGCCTTATGTATAGGATTAAATGAGATGGTAAGGCTTGGAAAACGCTTAGCACGTAGTAAGGCCCCCTCCCCCCATACAGAGTTCCTATATTTTCAAGATGCCTGGGAGGAATTGTTTCGCTTAGTGCCATACAAAATGGCACACCAGTCAAATCCCAAACCCTCCCCCTCCCTTCCAAAACCAGCATTTTCTGCCTGCCTGGAGTTACACAGACATCAGCACACCAGCCCGAGGACCTGCTAAGCTAATTAGCCCAGCGTTACAGGCGTTACACGGACTTGCCGGAGATGATGTTTTACAAATTTGGGGTGAAATATTTAATTAATCAAAGCTGCTCAGCCACTTGTCACACCGAGTCAGTGTGCGCTCAGGCGAGGACCGGGGCTCCGTGGGAGAATGCCAGGGCACACTTGTCCAGAACTTTCCACGTCCTTCACCACAGAAAACGATCGAACAGCATCAGCCACACTGGTGAACTCAGAGCACTTGTTCTTGGCACCTGACGTTTCACAGCTCTGGGGTGTGGGGGTTGTCCAGGACGGGCCACCGTCTATGCTGGGATTTCTATAGCGCTGTGTGAGAGCAGGTGACGTTCCATGCTTTGGAGACCGGATGTTTCCATTGCGGGCCAGGTCAGAGGAGAGGAGGCTGATGTGTGTGTGTGTGTGTGTTTGGTAGTATATGCATAAAATATTTCAGGGTAGACATCGACTGCTTCCAAAGAAGGGACACAGAATACCTGAAAACCCTTTTATAGTTGTAAAATATTAAGGGAAGGACCCCTGGATGTCTCAGTTGGTTAAGTGTCTGCCTTCATTTCTGGTCATGATCCCAGGGTCCTGGGATCAATCCCCACATGGGGCTTCCTGCTCTGTAAGAAGCCTGCTTCTCCTTCTGCGTGCCGTTCCCTCTGCTTGTGTGCTCTCACTCTGCCAAATAAATAAATAGAATCTTTAAAAATAATAATAAAATAAATATTAAGGGATAAAGCAGGTTAAAAAATGCATGTGAAAATTATTATAAAGATATATGGTAAACGTAACATAAATTTACATGAATCATAACCACACATATATACACATACATACTTTCACTATGATAATGTATATTTTAAAATTTAGTTGACTTTAGATTTTACATATTTCAAGAAGCATGCTCCAACATTTTAAAAAATAACAAAAATAGTAGACAGCATTGCTGTATTTCTACATACTTACTTAGTTAATATGTGTTTTTACACACACACACACACACACATACCCACGCATGCACATTCATAAAGTCCTCACAACATCCCTGGGAGCTATGAACTATGATCACATCCATTTCCCTGATGAAGAACAGAGGCGCATGGAGGTTAAGGTTAAATGCCAGGCCCAAGGTCATGCTGCCAGGGAGCAGCCACAGGGACTTAGGCTGAAACAAACTGCCTTTGGAGCTATGCATTGCCCCTCTGGGCTAACTGGCCTCCTGCTGCCTCCGTGTCTTGTTTTGGGGTTCAGATCATAAAAGTAATATGCTCAGGGCAGAAAAAAATCAGAAAGTACAACAGAAGAACAAAGAGCACACCGTGCCATGGCACAGCACTCAGACACTTTGGTCCGATATCTGTCTGGTCTGATTCCGTGTGAGTACCTGTAGGCATGATTTTTTTTTTCTTAAAAATGGGATTCCATTTAATAAACGTTTTGTAACCTCCTTTATCACTCAATACACTATAAAAATGAAAGGACATCCTACCAAATGTACACACACTCTATATATATATATATATATACTTTTTCCAAAAGTAATAGATGATATATATATATAATATTCTATAGTTTTCTTTTCCTTTAATTTTCTTTCTCTTTTTAAACTTATTTTTCTTAGAAACCATTCCCTGTTCCCAAGGAAAGAGCTTCTTATTCTTTTATAAAACTGTATCATGTTTCATTGCCTGCTTGCACCATAATTTATTTCACTAGTCCATGTTGGTAAGGTTATTCAAAATCTTTATGAGAGGTGACATTTGAACCGAGACCTAAAATAAGGCAGAGAGGTGAACGTCAGGAGAGAAAGGAAAGAAAACAGAGTCAAGACGGAGAGAACAGCACATGCAAAGGTCCTGAGGCCCATGAATTAGAAAGAAGGTAAGTGTGGCAGTAGCCCAGAATTGATGATGTTGGGCATTGCTAGTTCTGGAAAAAGTACCGAGTTCATCTGAAGAGTAAGGGAAGCCACTAACAGTTATGCATTTGGGGGACTTAAATAGAAAAGTCCACCTCCCCTTCTCTAAGAAGCCCTACCCAGGCCTGAGCTTCCTCCACCAATGGCATGGGCTGAATCAGGGAGAATCTTGACCCTACAGCTCTGTCCCAGGTAGCTGGCCCTCAACCGCTTCCTTTCAGTTAGTCAGAAAGAGTCAGTAACTTCCTGAACTCCAGGGCAAAAGTGCTCTGCAGTATGTCGAGAACTCTTTTGTCATCTCCCAATGAGGACTGGGTATATAAAGATACAGGAGAGGTGTTAAGCCTTCAGTAATTACCACCTCTCGGGTGGGAGGAGGGAGTCCAGGTGGGGTTATGAAGAGAGAGAGTTTATTTTCTCTCCGAATCCCGGTGAATTCCACATTTTCAATAAGTCCCGAGGCCTGGGCTCAGGGTGTGCTCGTGAGTGTGTCCCTGGGTTCGAAGGAAGGGGGGATGGTGCTCCTCTGCCTGGTTTGTCCAACAGAGGAGCCAATCTGGTACCCACAGAAGCAAGTCAGTGTGGACACATTCAGGGTGACTGCGTTGGGAACCTGCTCGCGATTTAAACAACTATGTTCATTTCATTGAACTGGAATAGCCTCTCCACCACATCTCTGTGAATCAAGAACACTTCCTCCCAAGCCTTAGTTCCAGAATAAGCAATGTTGATGTTTCCCAAACTCTATGAGCTTCAGTGAGTCTGCCCCAAATAACTCCAAAATGGCCGAGACACAGACAGAAGAAGACTGCAGATTTTAGCACTTTCTATCCTAAGAGCCTATTAATTTAATGGGATCTGGGGTGTTACGAGACCCAAGACTCAGGTTTGAAAACATCCTCTCTCCTCTAGTCCCCAGAGCCCTTTTACTGGGAAGATGGCAGGAGCAAATGTCTAATTTGTCTCCCTATGACCACTCCAGGCCCTTCCAGTCAGTTCCATGCCTTTGCCTGGGTAATGGTTGTTTTAAAATCATCATTATTATAATTGTTACTGTATGTTCTGGGCTCTTTAAACATATTGACTTATTTGGTTCTCTCCATAGTGCTATTAAGTGGACACTGTTGTTATTTCTGCCTTATAGAGGAGAAAAGAGATTGCGGTGGAAATTCGGTGAAGCCGCTAATTAGCGACAGACCTGGAATTTGAACCTAGGTGGTCTTGACCTAGAACTCTGCCATCCAAGATGGCAGCTACCAGCCACATGGGGCTATTAATGCAGGAAATATAGAGAGTCCACGTTGAGATGTGCTGTGAGTGGAAAACACACATGAGATTTTGAAGGCTAGGGAGGAGAGAGGTAATATAAAAGTTCTCATTCATTGTTTTTCCTCTTGATTCCATGTTAAAAACGAGAATACTTTGGATGTCTTGGGTTCCATAAAGTAAGTCATTAAAGTTCACTCATCCTGGTTCCTCTTTTTTTCTTCATGTGGTTATTGAGAAATTTTTAATTGCATGACTCATCCTGGACATCCATGACTGGACTCTAGCGTTGGACTAGAGTCAAACCATTACGCTCTACCGTCTCTCTCATGCCTGGAGCCCCTGGTACTCATACATTTCCCTGCCATTAAAAGTTGATGATAACTTGGCCTTCATGCTGTCCCACGCTCAGGATCCTGCCTTCTTCTATCTCCACAGCTCCCACTGCCCTCCCCACTCCCTATCCCAGATTCACCAATCTTGTGCTTACTGGCCTGAGTCACTGGCCAGCAAGGCCAATGTGCCTTGTTCTCTTTCTGCTCTTGTCCATGCTGTTCCCTGACTCAGAACACTGTTCCCTGCCTTCCTCTAAGGCACTAACTCTCACTCACTTTCTTCTTTAGGAATGCTTTCCCTGACTGCCATGTTCCCCATCTATGCTCTCATGGCCTCCTGAACCTTTGATGGCACAACCACCACTTTATAACTACATTTATGTGGGATTTAATGATTACTAGCTTCATCATTCAGAATTCAATCAGAAGACAGAAATCTCCGGCTGTTTTCTTTTCTTTTCTTTTCTTTTTAAAGATTTTATTTATTTGACAGAGAGAGATCACAAGTAGGCAGAGAGGCAGGCAGAGAGAGAGAGAGAGAGGAGGAAGCAGGCTCCCTGCTGAGCAGAGAGCCCGATGTGGGACTCGATCCCAGTACCCTGGGATCATGACCCAAGCCGAAGGCAGAGGCTTTAAACCACTGAGCCACCCAGGAGTCCCACTCTAGCTATTTTCATAAGAAGAGTTTAATATAAAGAATTACCAACCCAGGAACTGGGAAGATCACACAAAGGTATTTCAGAGGGAGCTGCTGCCACCCCTGGGACTGGGGAATCACGGGAAGACGGCGGCATCATCGGAGTTTAGAAGCTTCGAGGAGGGACCCCCATGGAACTTACACTTGCCTGGTCAGGATGAGCTTGTACCCTCCATGAAAGCAGGGGTTGGGCTCAACTGCTCTTTTTCCCAGTTTCAAGAACACAGCCACTGAAAGATGGGAATAAAAGAACAAAAGCCTTAGCCCGGGAACGGGGGCCTAAGTGAAGTCACTTTCCAGTCCCAAGGCCCATCAGGAGGTTTGCTTTGGGGCTACACCAAGGATGGCTACAGAAAGGTCAGAATGATAGATTTTGTCACTGGGTTGGACGTCACCATGCAGGGCTGTCCCTGACTGTAGTGATGATACCCAGCTACCGGGACCACCTTTCCTATATCTAAGTTGGGGTCATTGGACAGACTAAGGAGAGGGCAGACCACTTGCAATTGAGACTTGATCAGAAGAAACGTGGACAAGAGTGGATACCACGGCTTCTGCCCCATCTTTCCCAATGACTAGCACCTACTCGATGGCCGATAAATGTTTGTTGAATGATAAACAGATCAAAGAATGAGGACTCTCTCTCCAGGAACACCCATCCAGAGAGACTCCTGCCTGTTCTCTCCACGTGTGGACAAAACGCTGGATAGATAGAAAGACAACAGGGCTCCATACTGATAACTCACGGAATGTTTTGCAGATTGGGAAACTGATCCTCAGATTCCTGGGGTTGGAGGGAGGGGGGCAGAATCCAGCACGCGTCAGCTCTCAGCTTTATTACCAGTATTATTATTTTCCAAATAAACACTTCATGCCTGTGAAACGCTCTGAGAATGGGACTTTTAATAATGTAAATATTTAATTCACTGTTGCCCAGTTCAATAAATAATGTAACAATAGTTTATTTTTAATTCCAAATGTTAAAAAATTATGCTCATTGATTTTAACTCACTCTTTACTTGTTGTCTTTAAGTAAGTACCTGTCAGAGTTCTAATACATATATACATGCACGTATATTTTTCCCCATAAGCCAGCACGAAGCTGGTAAGCGACAGCTAAGAAATTATAAATCATCAGGAGTGGGCCTATAGCTACTCACATTAATGTCAAGAATTTGGGGGTGAATTTAATTCTCTTCTCACTGGCTCTCTCACAGGAATGGACTGAAGTTAGATTTCTCCTGGTGACTCAGAATGTCTGTTAAATGCCCGGCACAAGCTGGCTGACCTTGGGCAAGCCGCAAGACCTCTTTGGGCCTCAGTTTCCCAATCTGTAGTGTCACATCACCTCCAATGTTTCTTTCAGCCATACACAATCCTTCAGGTAGCCGGAATCACCGACCCCCGATTTAGACCGTTTCGCAGAGTCTGTCCATAGTCTCTAGATCTTTTTCACCCCTCATGGTGCAGACACAGTGATTTCAGAGGCCCTAAAAGGA
>NC_081564.1:11970141-11999482 GCF_022355385.1 Mustela nigripes
AATGTTGGCAGCCTACGTGCCCTAATAACGAAAGAATTGGACTCCCACGCAAAGGAAATGAGACTCCCAAGAAATGCCCCCGTTTATGAAAGGGCAGAAGGAAAAGAGAGAGACTTTTCATTCTGCTGAGGTTTAAACACTCGAGAACATTACCCAGGCATCGGATATCGTGGGACCTGGGGAGCCGGCGTCCCGCTAGGTTAGCACACATATGGAAAATGTTAATGTTGGCAGCCTACGTGCCCTAATAACGAAAGAATTGGACTCCCACGCAAAGGAAATGAGACTCCCAAGAAATGCCCCCGTTTATGAAAGGGCAGAAGGAAAAGAGAGAGACTTTTCATTCTGCTGAGGTTTAAACACTCGAGAACATTACCCAGGCATCGGATATCGTGGGACCTGGGGAGCCGGCGTCCCGCTAGGTTAGCACACATATGGAAAATGTTAGACCAAGAGGTGAGCGAAGTGCGAGTGTACATGAGTTCAAGAGACATCTCGATTTGTTTCTGGGAAAGGAGGAAATTGGCGAACACGGCAAACAAGCCAAAAGGTTGAATTAAGCTAAATCCCAGCAGAGGAAATCGGCACAGACTGGATGGGCCAGAGTATATATATTTTTTCTTTTCCTCTTTCCTTTTATGTGTGTGCATGTGTGGGTCAAAAGAGGGGGACCATTGCCATCACCCCCTTCCGCACAGTACAACCTCTCTGTTCAAGATACTTGGCCAACACACCCTAGACATGTAGGTGTCCAGTGATCTGATCCTGATGTCACCACCAGCTTGCAGGGTGACCTGCAGGAAATTTCTCAGCCTCTAGGGAGCCCAGAGTCCTCCCATGGCATCTGGTAGGGGCTTTGCTTACACAGGACCGCAGGGGTAGAGAGCCGGAAGATGGGACTCAGGACCCAAGATTTTGCTAGAGAGGCCTGTGTTACCCACAGACCCAGCTGCACGTCCAGAGTCATCCTGAAATTCACCCAATCTCCCCGAGGAGAAAGACGGACCCAGAGCCGCCCTTCCGCACGGTCCATGGGTAGATTGTGCTGCATTTCAGAGACAGCGCTGCAGAATTCTTCAGAATTTGTAAGAGCATCTTTTTTCATTTAGAAGATACAGATTATATCTCATCACAGCATTGCCCGTAACAACCAAAGAGAGGGAGACAACTTATGTTGCAAACCAAAGACAACTATTAAAAATAGATCCTTATACTGGAACACTGAGCAACCATTAAAAATCAGGTTTTCCCAGATTTGGCGGCTAGAGAGGATTCTCATACACACAATTGTAACTAGCAGGAACCAGAAGAGTACAAATACTTTATATTATAAATCTAAATGTATAATACATATGTCAATGCTTGCAAATATTTAGGCACCGTTTCCGGAATGGGTAAACACCAGCCCATAGGTAATAACCAATTCACTGATGCTTTTCAAATAGCCTGTGAGCTAAGAATGCTTTTTGTTTTTTTCTTAACATTTTTTTAAAAGATTTTATTTATTTATTTGACAGAGATCACAAATAGGCAGAAAGGCAGGCAGAGAGAGAGGAGGAAGCAGGCTCCCTGCCAAGCAGAGAGCCCGATGTGGGGCTTGATCCCAGGGCCCTGGGATCATGACCTGAGCCGAAGGCAGAGGCTTTAACCCACTGAGCCACCCAGGCGCCCTTTAACATTTTTATTTTTAATGATCAAGAGAAAAAAATTTTAAAAAGAAGGTTTCACAGCCCATGAAAATTCTGTGGAATTCAAGTGTCAGCATTCCAAAATCAAGCTCTATTGGGACACAGCTATGCTCATTTTTTCAGGTAGTTATCAATGATTGCCCTCACACCACAATACCAGAGCTGAGCAGTTGCCTCAGAATTTGCAGACGGCTTTGAAGCAGAAAGAATCTCTAGATGGCTCTTTACAGAAAAATTTTGCTGACCAAGCACTGAAGGACAGCCAGTTCACTGTGCAAGAGTTGGCTTGTATAGGCTTTTTATTTTACTCTTAAAAATTTCTTGCAATCTCTACTTTTTCCTAATAATGACTATTCGGTGACTTTTATGCTAATCAAAACAGGTCCTTTGGAGTGCCTGGATGGCTCAGTCCTTAAATGGTCCTGGGATGGAGCCCCACATTGGGCTCCCTGCTTGGCGGGGAGCCTGCTTCTCCCTCTCCCTCTGCCCCTGCTTGTGTTCCCGCTCACTGTATCTCTCTCTGTCAAATAAATAAATAAAATCTGAAAAAAAAAAAAAAAGGCCCTTTTATTTTAAGTCCTGCAAATAGGGGCACCTGGGTGGCTCAGTGGGTTAAGCATCTGCCTTCAGCTCAGGTCATGATCTCGAGGTCCTGAGACTGAGCCCCACGTCGGGCACCCTGCTCAGCGGGGAGTCTGTCTCTCCTTCTCCCACTCCCCACCCCATGCTCTTGCTCACTCACTCTCTCTTGAACAAATAAAAAATATTTAAAATAAAGTAAAGTAGAATAAAATAAAATCCTGAGAATAGTAAATCTTTGATTTGTTAGAAAAACCTCCTTGCGGAATGGGATGAGCAGGGAAATGTTCCAAGGGATGCCAATAAAACTAGGTTCTTAATCCAAAAAGCACAACGACAGGACCACTCTCCTTTATTGAGCGCCTATGACGTGCCAACATTGTACCGTCTTTGTCTGCAGAACCTCCTTCACCTTTTACAGCCATCCTGCACGGGCACTGCCACTACCTTCCCGCTGCCCAGAGCCCCAAAGCTGCTTGTTTGAGAACGCACGATGAGGGAGCCGGAAACCCAGCATCTTTCTGACCGACCCCAGAACCCAGTGTGGAGCCAGGAAAACCCTGCCTCGCCATGGAGGCAGAACATGGAGGGTGCAAGTCTGGCTCAGACCCTTCTTCCTCCAGCCGGAAGGGCAGGCAGAACTCTGTAGAAGGTGATGACAAGAAGGTGATGTCCGCCTGCAGGGTGCCCAAGAAGGTCGTGCCTCCGTGTGTCACAGTTGTTGTGTGCTATTCTAGCATTTGTCCCGTAAAGCTCTATTCAGCGATCATATTGCTTTTCCGTGTAAGAGGAGAAAAAAAAAAAAAAAAAAAAATCCCAGCCACAAATTGCAAGCAACGTGCTGAGCTGCTGACCAGATGTGCCAGTCTTCGGGCACTTGACCTGCTAGCTCATAATAGTTAACACGGGCCCCCCTAGAAAAGCCTGTAGTTAATAACATCCCCTTCTCTGTTCCCCAGGGACCCCCTGCTTCCTCCACTCTTATTACCAACACCCCCAAGGCAGGCGAAATGCCGAGGATTCTGAAAACAGAACGGGCAAATGCCTGCAGGCGCATGTGCCCATTTGGCCTCTACACTAAGGGCCAAGAACAGGGGGTGTGGTCGTGAGCGGCGGGAGGAGGGATTTGGGGAGGGGAGCGGGAAATAACGGAGTGCCAAGAGGAGGCTGCGCACTGGACTGAGAGGAGGGCAAAGAAGAGGCATTCTGGCAAGAGGAAGTATCCGGTGAGGTTGACGTGCTCTGGTTCTTGCAGCAAAAACACACGTGGGACCAGTCCCAGATCTGCCATGTGCAAGTCCTGGCTCCCCGGGTTGGTCCCTTAACCCGTTAAAACCTCTGTTTCCTCGTGTCAGAAGATAATGCCCGTTGCCTCTTCCTTGCGATGGCGTGAGAACGAAATGGGGAACGCAAGGAGGGAGCTCAGCCCAGAATGTGGCCCAGCATAAGACCTCGAACGGGAGCCCTGCTCTTACTGTCAGTCCTCTTGTGGTCACTATTATTATGGTTGTGTTGACATTAGGCTTTTTGGGTTTGGGGATCATTTCAACAGTCACAGTTCCTCCCGATTCAAGCCATAAGGTGAAAGAGAGAAACTCCGGAAGCCTTTGAGCAAGCGTGGAGTGGCGAGTAAAATGGGCTTTCGTACCGTAACCTCTGGCCGTGTGAGCCCCAGCTCTGCACCAAAGTGGGAAGGACTCCCCTCTCCGAATCTCCGTCTTCTCCACTGCAGAGCAGTGACCCTAATATCTCCCTCACGACATGGTTCTAGAACGTGCAAAACAAAGAGGAAAACGAAGGCTTCTCGCCACGTGGGTTACTGCCTGGCGACAGGACATGAGGCGATTTGATCAAAGGGTGAATGGGACAATCGTATGGCCTGTGACCTCCCCCCAGACCTCATAAGCCATCACCCATCTCATCTAACCCCCACCTCGCCAGCGCTCCACCCCCACCACGGCCAAGGTCTCAGGGGTCCCAGAGCAGTCTCCCCAATAGAGCAAGGTCTCCGTTGGGCTGGAAGGGACATCCTCTGCGTAGGTCTCCTTGCAAGCGTTGCCTGGCCCCGGGAGCTTCCCGCTGGCTCCAAGAGGAGGTGCCGAGGTGCTAATGAGAACCAGATTTCTCTCCTTCTGGAGCTTCTCAAGGTTGCAGACTCCTGGGTTGGTCTGCCTTTTGTATCCTGAATTATTGGGCCAAGCTTTGGCCAACAAAACAAAATTGTTCGAGATTAGAGCAAGTGCCCAGAGAGCATGGAGGTAGAGAAGGGTGCATCTTTCGGACCACGTTTCTCGGAGCTGTGGGGGGTGGTGAGGGTAGATTTGGCCGGGCACTGGGATCAGGTTATATTTGAACACTTGAGTCCTTCGGTTCCGGTGCCTTGAATAGCACCGAGGTGCTCAGTAATCATTTGTCTACTGAATCATCACCCCCAATTCTCAGATTCCTTGTTACGTCAAGGGATGGACAGACACGGAGAGCAGGGAATGTGCTCGTCACCAGAACACCATGCGATGAAGCAGGTATTAGTTATGCTAGACCGCTTAATGGCAAACTATTCTACAAAGGGCCAGACAGTAGATATTTTAGGCTTCGCGGGCCATATGGTCTCTGCTCAGACGATTCTACTCAGCCCTTGCAGCCGTGGAAGCAGCCACAGACAACGCACACACGGAAGGGCCTGGCTGGGGGCCAACGCAACTTTATTTGCAAAACGAGGCAGCAGGCCGGATTTGGCCCGAGGGCTACAGTCCGCTGGCTCCTGCTCTAGACCACAAAAGCAGGATCTCAACCTGGAATGCAGCCATCAGGCTCTGACAGGGCAACAGAAACCAAAGATGTTTTGGGCTTCTGGGTCAGGATCCTCTGAAAAGTAGCCCCAAAGATGGGGTTTGACGTGCAAGCAATTTACTAAGGGAAAAGTCCATGAAGGATTAAGGGGAAGGGGAAGGAGCAAGCAGGAGGGTTCTGCACCCAGACGCAGGGCAGACCCCTCTGGAGAGAGCGGGGGAAGGAATGGGAGCTGGCTGATGGTGCGGATGCTTTTACTATTACTGTTGTTTTAAAAACCTTAAGGTAGGCTTGGGGTTGATGAAACCCATCCTCATTCTGGAAGATCCTGTAAGGGTGAGAACCGAAAGCCTTCTCTGAACAGGCATGATTGCCTTTCCCATATAGACACAGCCATGTTTCCCAGAGTGTACTCTGCAGAACCCTGACCTACAGAAGACTAAGGCAATGGATAGGCTACTAAGGCAATAGATAGGCTGCTAAGCCAAAGAATTCCACACGCAACGAAGTTTGAAAAACGTTTCTCTAAATAAGACAAAACAAGCTCCCTTCCTGAAAACCCTCTCAGAGCCTTTGGTCCAAGATTCTGAAAATTTCCCAAGCTGAACTTAGCACAGAACTCCCACTCAGTGCATCCAACTCGGTAGAAAATCATCCGTCAAACGTAGTGGAAAACCCAAGGTGGAGATCATGGATCTATGGCGAGTCTGCAGAAATGATCTCATTTGGTTGTTTCTCTGTCTCTCACCTGGATGTACATTTGCCACATTCTCAAGGAATATCCAGATAACAAGAATAAACACCAACGTTTGAGAGTCTTCTAGAGAAGCTGTCCGGCATCAAGGTTTAGAGCATGGACTGGGACCCAAGCCTCAATTTTCCCCATCTGTAAAATGGGGATAACAACAGTCCATACTCCCACTGGGCTGTCGTAAAAATACAAAGAACCATCAGGCATGAAATCACTCGAGATAGTCACTTATAACCGAGTGCTTAAGTTTGAGCCACTCCTGCCTGCTAGGCTTCTCCGTTACTCCCCTAAGAGCTCCTAAGAAATTGGCTCAACATGTTCACCAAAACCCAATTTCATGTTTGGGACTTTGAAAAGGTTTCAGTGAAACCTGGTACCTGAGCTGAGGCAAGATGATTTCCTGGAGGAAAAATTACAGGTCACAGAACCACTGGAGTACGTGTTTGCGGTCTGACTCCAGGTGGCGCCTGGACAATATTCCCTCCCGGGGCCCAGATGCGTCGGGAACTCTGCAGGGACACGTGGGGAGTCCAGAGCTCAAGCCAGACTAAGTGACATTCCCCAGGATCTTTCCAAAGTGTCAGAGGATATTGGAACCCTTCTAGAGAGCGCGGTGTAGTTTTAAACATTGCGAAAATTGGCCACTTTGGAAACAATTTAGATCTACTCAGCGTATTAAATCATTTCCCCGTTTTATGAGTTATGTAGAAAAATAATAATAAATTATTTCCCCCCTGAGGTATTAGGAGAAATTGTGCTGCAGCATTAGGTTATGATCTTTTGTACCATTTAATAGATATTCAAGGCTGTTTTATTCTAATACACAAATATAGAGATTCAGTGGGAGATATAATGGGAACTACACGCTCTTGGATCATCGAGGTTTTAGCACTGGGGACCCCTTCCCCCTAACTCCATACACTAAATTATACTTCAACGAGAGGAGTCTTCTGGGGACTACCGTGTCCTCTGCTCAGTGGGCATGGGCTAGATATTTAGGGAAGTTCATCGACGAGGTTAGGGGGTATTTTACTGACTTCTAGTCCGAGGACCTGGAGGGTGGGGCGGGGAGATCTTTTCATAATCATCTCTTGCTTAAAGGAAGGAGCAACAGTAATGAGGATCCCACAGAACCCACCGTGACCCCGAACTTGACTCAGGTTAAGTCAGGAAAGTGTATCAAATAAAAAGATCTTTCTTCCCTCCCACACTGAATGCGCCGTGTCAAGTGGAGGCACGGAGGGAGATGAGCCAGAGCAGTGAAAGGAACAGAATGGGGGCCATGTTGAGAGCACCTGGTCTCTGTCGAGTGCCATGAATGAAAAGCACAATAGTAAATAAAACCTGGTGTCTGGCAGGCGACACGATGCTCTGATGATGGCTGGCAGGTGAGACGGGAGATGGTGCTCAAGACACCTGCCGATCGTGGTCCATAGACTTCGACAGTGGCCCTCACCTCAAGTAGCCCCACACCCTGGCGTTCACCACCTCATGTGCTCCCCTTTGATTAAAACGCTTCTAACAGCAGACAGCATGATTGGAGGCTAAAGTGAGTGTGAACTCCTGAATATGTATGAACCTTTTGGACATGGAGAGAAGGACAGAGATAAGAGGTAAACCACCTTGTAGATGAACGGTCACAGATGAGGCTGCCCTCACGAAAGATCCACTTCTCTGGTGCTTCTCGATTCTGCAACTCACCTCCTGCACTCACATACACACATGATCTTGACTCCTGGGGGAGAAGGGTCTTCACGTCTTGCCTTGAACCCCATCTTTGTGGCCTGATCAGGAAGCCTTCCTTGACCACGAGTACGCTGTGCCGTAGGGATACACACTCAGCCAGGCTTTGGCCATTTAGAACCCTTTTCCTCCCCTCAAAGCCTGTACTTCCTCTGGGAGAAGGCAGAGAGAAGATGGTCTGGCCACTGGCTGCCTCCAACCTTCTAGAAGCGCGTGGGCTGCATCCAGCCACGGACACCAATAGCCCCGCTCTCAGGATTCCAAGCACAATGACTTCCACAATGGTCATTTGGTGGCAAATGGTGGGGAAAACTTAGGAGGAGAAATATATGGGATTTGAAAGAGCAGAACCAGAATTTGGGTAAAGAGAGAAAGAAGAGCTAGATGGAGAGTAACTTTGGCCTCAAAATATCATTGCCGGTTTGGCTTTGGGGTGTGATAACTAGGGTAGTATTTAACACACTGTTCTGGGACCTTCCAAGGAGCAAGGGAGGCTTTGGGATGGTGTCTTACAGTGGTTTTCAGAATGAGTTCTGAGCCAGACTGATGGTTAAATGCTGCACCTGCCACCTATTACCCATGGAAACTTGGACATGTTCTTTGAACTTTGGAAATCTTTTTCTTTGTTTGCAAAATGAGGATTGGGGGAACACCTACCCTAGTGAAGCTGTGTGGTTTAAAGGAGATGATGTGCTTAAAGATGTTGTTTTTAACCAGCACATCATAGGTGCTGAGATAGTGCTGATGACTGTTCTGGTGGGTGGGCATCAAACACAGGGTAAAGGATCAAACAGACCCATTAAGTTCTCCCTACCAGTTCGGACAGGCTTTGCAACGGGTGGTGTCCATTGGACAGGCTCCTTGGAAGTCCTGAGATGCTCAGGGCTGGGATAAAGGTGAGAAGCCAATTTCTACCACACTTGGAAAGGCAGAGCGATGTCTGCAATATGGAGCGTAAAGTTGCAGTATCACTCCCTAGGACCTACCCCTGGATAGAGTTCGGAGAGATTTACCTAGTCTCCTTGCCCAAGACTGGGGGAATCAGAAAGCCAAGGGATGACCTGAAGGCCAAATTGCGCAAAAAAATCTAGGTCACAATTGAAAAGATCCACTGGGTGTTAGAACTCGGGCTCCAAGTCAGGGATTGAAACCAAGAGCTGGCAGAGGTAAGAGGACAGTGAGGAAGAATCGGAGTGGGAAGAAGTCTGAGCCTATCATCAGGAACCCAGATTTTTTTCTGTGTTCTGCCATTATCTGAGGATTGACGTGTCCTCTTAGGCTGCTGAACATGGCTCCAAAAGGTTGCTCAGGTCCAAGCATTATGGAAAACAGTTTCCAGATATGGAAAAAGGAACATCCGTTCCTTGTATCTCATTTCAGGAGTGAGATAAAAAGAGTTCAGAAACTGCCCATCAGATTTCCCTTGGTTTCTTATTGGTCACAAGCACACCACATGACATCATCTAAACCAATCACTGGAAATCAGGAAGGAGCCACTATGATTGGCGTAGAGCGGACCCACCTTCTTGCGCCACTGGGAGCTGAGGTGGGACCCATGTCCTCGTGAGGCACAGGACTGACCAAATGATCTGTGGAAAGCATTAGAGCCCTATTTCTGAGGCAGAATGGACAGAGTTCTCTGTTGAAGAGACGACAAAGAGCATCTTCTGTCTTCACCAAAACATGGTCCCTCGTTGAGACTTTGGTCTCTGACCTGCATTGCAACTTCAGGTAGCCAAGCTAAGAATCCCAAGACATAACCTCGCTTCACATCAATAATTATGAAATAAGTACCATTTCATCCTCATTTATTGATGGAAAAACTGTGGCTCAGAATGGTGAAGCAACTTTGCTAAAGTCATCTACCAAGATGTCAGACTCTCGAAATGGACAGACCACAGGGCTCTCCAACACGGCTGTCACTCGCCACACAGGACTCTTTAAAATATTTAGAATTAAAACTGCAGGTCCCAGTTGCATTTCAAGTACTCAACTTGACGTGACGTGCGGGCCAGTGGCTACCATACTGGATAGTGCAGACATAGAACATTTCCATCATCACAGAAAGTTCTGTGGGACAGTGTTCCAGAACCCAAGATCTTAACCACTCCACTAAAATGGCTCCATGTGACGCACACTGTGGGCTGGTGGTCTTTGTGGAAGTCGCCAGAGCACCACCACCAAAGGCAGGAAGATTCCCATCTCCTTTCACCCCACTTCCAAGAGAAAGGCTCTCTGACAATGTGAGAAATTCCTAAACAGCCAACCTAACAGGGGAAGGGAGACATTGAAAGGCCTTTCTCATATCCTGGGAGTGACTCGGAGGAGGAAGAACTAGAAAAGCAACAATACAGTAGTACCCTTTGAACTTGGCCACACTCAAAATTGCACTGTGGTTACTCTGTTCGCCCACACCCGTACCCGGCAAAACCCCTGCTAGATCCATGGCCTCGCTTCACCCAGTTCTCACCCGAACTGCCAGTTGACGGCAAACGTGTTTCCCAATGCATGACAAGAAAACATTGTGTCAAAACCAGGTGACAATGTGGTATAAGGTACAACACCCGACGAAAACCCAAAATACTCTCATTGTTCCGCCCTCGCAAAAATTCCTCAAGGGCCAGCGCTCATGAGTCAGTCTGTGGTTTGGTTAATCCAACTTTCAGACACTGGTGAGTTAGGGTTGGGGCACGATCCCCTGCCAAAGGTGCTGTAAGAGCCGTGGAAATATTTCGGGTGGCTCACAAGTCTGTCCCTTTATTCATCTCCCCTTACCGCTTTGCTGGGTGCCAATGTAGGGCTGCCAGGACTGAAGTGCCTTCAAGAAAATGGGTGGTGTCCAGGAAGAAATATGTACGGAGGATGCCCAGATGTGGGCTTGATCCTTCCTCAGCCATGTACCTACCCAACCAGAAAGGAAAGTCACTAAGCTTTCAAATCCCCTCTCTATAAAAAGGGGCCAAAATGCCAATCCTTTAGGATAGTTGTAGGGATCAGGAGAGGTGACTGGTACTAAGTGTTGGGCACTTGCAGGTCTTCCAGTAAACGTTGCTTCCTTCTTTCCTCCAATTACTGGATACTTGCATTAAAAATCTGGGTGGAGGGGCACCTGGGTGGCTCAGTGGGTTAAGCCTCTGCCATAGGCTCAGGTCATGATCTCAGGGTCCTGGGATCAAGCCCGATATCAGGCTCTCTTCTCAGCGGGGAGTCTGCTTCTCTCTCTCTCTGCCTGCCTCTCTGCCTGCCTCTCTGCCTGCTTGTGATCTCTCTCTCTGTGTCAAATAAATAAATAAAATCTTAAAAAAAAAAATCTAGATAGAGGGACACCTGGGTGGCTCAGTCGGTTAAGCATCTGCCTCTGGCTCAGGTCATGATCTCAGGGTCCTGGGATCAAGACCTACATCAGTCTCCTGGCTCCACAGGGAGTCTGCTTGTCCCTCTGGCCCTACCCTCCTGCTTGTACCCACACACTCTTTCAATCTCTCTCAAAAAATCAATAAAATAAAAAAAAAAAATCTCAGTAGAACTGGAGGTAAATTTAGAAAGCATTCTGGACAGGGAACCAGAAATACCAAATTCTGACAGTAAGACCTTTCCAAAGAGGTGTCATCAAATAACAATGCCAGACAAATGGAAAGAAAACAGCCTTGTGTTATTACAAGGCTTTGGTGCCAAATCCCAAGGCAGAGCAGGAGAGTCACCCGGGCTGGGCCACACCATGTGGAAGACTTCGTTTCTAAGCTTGGCGTAGTCTACACAGCCCCTGGCCAGAGTCAACCTTGAATCCAGCTGTCCTTCGCCCCTTCTTGCCTCACCTGCCACCGAATATTTAGAGGTGGGGAGCAGTTCCTAAGACAGGAAGCAGGCGCTCCGGGCTACCCAGACAGAAAGATGTAAAATATAGGAGAGGAAAAGACAGACCGATGCAGGGCCAGGATCCTCTGCCCTGAAGCTCCCACCCCAGAAAATGAAACCTAATCAACATCCTCAAATATCATAGATCACATTCAAATTACTCCCGGGGCCAGGGGTCGCATTTCTCGCCATGGATTGTGATGAAGAGCAGGGTGGCGGGGGGGAGACCTGAAGTACCTAGTACTCAGAAGTACTCAGAAGTACTCAGAAGTACTCAGAAGACTAACCAGATTGCGTTGCCCGCACAGTGATACCTACAGACCCATCCTGTCATGACCGCCGGCTTTACAAGATCCAGGGGAGGCAGGCGGTCAAGGTCGAGATGCCTGGGTCCAGCATGGAGCACTGGCCAGCAAGTCCAGAGTGGGCCCCATGAACCTACATCTTGCCAGTGGATGTCTAACAGGGTGGGGAAGGCTCTGTGGTTGTTGACTTTTCCATCTGGTTGTTTGGGTCCATTTCCTGGTGGCTGGTCTACTTCTCGGGCTGTTCCCATTCACCCTCCACCCCAAGTCTTGCTACTGACACTTCTGTTAGTGAATTCTGCTTCTTCTCTGCCCCCCCCCCCCTTAAAAAATCTCTCTCCTCCAACCCACTTGACCTTCAAAGCCACCGACAAAAGTGGGTCTTTTGTCAGGGAATGGTATTTCCACACTGGCGTATTATAATGTCTGGCTGTGTATCTCTGAGAAGGTCTTGTGGCTTGGCCAACTTGTGTCCATGTGATGATGGGCATGTTGGAAAAATCTGGTAAGAATTTATCATGGAAAAATCTGCATCTTCAGAGCTCAAAAGTAAGTTAAAGGATCAAAGAATCACAGGCCGTTGTGTGGATTCACACATGCACACACAGAAAATACAACCAAAATGTGGAACATTGTATGCACACACACGAGACCCATATGGACCCATCGGAAAAGTCAATACATCCGTTGACCCACATTTCTCCAGGCAGGCTGCGCTCCCTCAAATGCATCTAGTTCCCTTCCTCGGAGACAGGATAAAACAATGGGCTATCAATAGGCAATCTTGGCCAACGTCAAAAAAGTGAAACACCTTAGACTTTTCTCCAATGGTCCAGCCCCCAGATATTTGACTGCGTCCAGGATAGTGTCAGAGATCATCTGTGGTCCACAATGGAAGGTGTACAAGGACATGTTTTAAATTGGACAGTAACATCTGAGATGGGAAGGGGAAGTGTAAGGTATTGCACATGTGTGTGGTATGCGTGCCAGGCCTCCATGCTGTCAGCAGAGTTCCAGGGAAGGGCTGGCTGGATACCCATGGCTCGTCCTGTGTCCATCTGCACGTACACTCATTCTCAGGGCCATAGAGAAGACACTTCTCTGGTCAACCTATACTGGAATGTGTTTTTGCCCAGAGGTCAAGTTCGGCCATAGTGGTACCTTCATAGATTTCCAGAACCATAAAAAGCAGAAACTGAGAAGCATCAGCATGCCCCAAAATGTGTTCTAGGAAACAGCTGCTGCATTGGATGTAAAATGGGGTAAAGGTGGGGAGCAAAGAGATGAGAAATTCTACCATGAATAAAGTAAACCGTGTTTAGGTTTTTTGTTTTTGTTTTAGTTTTTGTTTTTAATTACAGGACTTCTCAGAGCCTTTGGTGTCCACACTCTCCAAGCTGATCTGGACACAGAATCTTTTTTTGAGAAGCATCTTTCAAGACAACTGTTCTGAGACACATTTTGGAAGGAAAACAAATCAATCTGACTCTTTACATCCACTTAACAGATGGGAAAACTAAGGCCCTAGAGCAAAGGGATTAACTCTAAGTAGTATACTGGTTAGCAGAAGCTCAGGTATCCTGACTTCAGCTCTAGGGTCTTATCGCCATACATCTGTGGTGACATATCAGGTTCTGGGTGAGGAATTTAACTTGTTCATTCATTCAGTGAGTATTTCTTAGGCACCAATTCTTTGCCACCTTCTGGGCTGGTTGCTGGTGATAAAGGACCAAAAAGCCATGGCCCTTGCCTGCAAGGAGATAATAATTTACTGGAACCACATAAGTAAGCAGTCGGTGACAGCTCAGGAAGTCTCTGCTTTGTATGGTTCCAAGATGCCCATGACTGCACTTGGTCTATTTTTATTTTAAAAATCTCTCACATGGCTATTTCTATGTGCCAGACACTGTTCTAAATGTTTCTTCCACTTGTAACGATGCTTTGAGATAAACTCTATTATCAGCCCATTTTACAGATGTGGAACTGAAACACAAAGGCATTAGGTAATTTTTCCAAGGTCACAGAGCTGGTACATGGATACATTGGTATTTGAAACCCACAAGGTATGGCTCTAGGATTCCTGCTCTTCACCATTATGTTCTACTGCTTCTCACGTTTAAGTAAAAGGAAGCAGTGATCTTCAACCTCCAGCTCCCTATACCCTTCAGAGATTGAAGTGAAGGAGTGTTCAATAACCTGAAAAAGTCTTGTGTTAAGCCCAGAGTAAACTACAAGTCTGAAATGGTAAATGAACCACCCCTCTAGTCTGCCCTGTGTCCACCCATTCCCCCGATTTCTAGCCACGGGTTCAAAGAACAGAAAGGAAAGTGGGACCAAGAAAAACAGAATTCTCCCACTGCTCACCATCTGCAAATCATCAGTAATGGGATAAATCAGAAAGCAAAGCACCCCGCCAAGCTACAAAGGCTCGTAGCAAAGATGCTGAGAGCCATGGGCTTTAATGCTTGTCTTCCAACAGGTGATATGGCGGCTGATCCCCACAGCATCTTGGCATCGTGTCCCATGTGTTCTGTTCCAGGGTCCTGGGCCTACACAGGGCACCTTTGCCTTTGCTCTTTGAGGCAAGCCAGTCTCCTCCTGGGAAGACCTCGGCTGGTCCCATGGATTCAGTTAGTTACCAGTGTTGGGGACTGTCCAATCTTGATCCAACCCAATCACCCTCCTACCTTGAAGTCTAACGAGCAAACACCCTCTGGCCATTTCTCCTGGATATCACACAGGCCCTTCAAACTCAGCATGCCCTAAACCAGCCCCATCATCATCTCCTTGCCCAGATTCACCCTTTCATAAGCAGTCTCCCTCTCTGGGGAAATGGTACCACCTTGTATCCAACCACCCATGTCACAAACCTAGGAAGCATCTTTGACCCCTTCTTCTCCCTCATTTACTTTTCTTACCTTCATTCTACAAGTCTTGCTTATTCAACTTCCTAAATATCCCTGGAATTTCTCCACTTCTCTCCATTCTCTTCACCCTGTCCCCACTTGAGGCTGCCATCTTGCTTGCTTGGACAACTACAGGGATCTTCCAGCAACAACAGTCACCTCCCCCTAATCTATTCCTAAAGGAAAATCTTTCGAAAATGCAAAGCTTATTTCTGACCCAAAGATGCTGACATAACAAATGCTTGTTGTCTCAAGCTATTATATTTTGGAATAATTTGTTATGCAGCAGCAGATGGCAGAGAAAACTCATAGACTCTTATTTCTGAGCAAAGGCACAAGGTATGTTTACCCAACTCCTGATTGCTTTTCCCACTCCTTCAAATGCCAGTCCATTTCAGCAAATTCCAATTCATTCTCAGGTCTTAGGGGAGATGATACGACCTCCAGGAAGTCCTCCCTGACTTTCTTCATTATAGCACTGATCATACCAGACAGTAAGCTCCGTGAGGGTCGGGACCACGGCTGCTATCACTCTCTCTGGATCCCCTGTATCCACAAAAGGCCTGGCCTTCTATAGAAGATGGGATGTAAACATTTCCTGAATGAATGGAGGCCACAGAAAGTCTTCCTCTCTCTATGCTCAGCTGAATTTTCTCTTTGTGCACGATTCCATATCATGCAGATATTAACTGTGTCCTGAGTGTCCAGAAACCATGCTTTTCATTTGCACTATCAGCTATTTCCACTGAGCTTAAACACCTCTTCTCATTCCTTCTCCTTTTCCATTTTTATGAAAACCAGGAGAGACATCATTACCCTCATTTTACACATAGGAAGAATAAGACAGAAGGAGTTGAACAAGTTTCGTTGACAACCAATGCAAGAATCCGAGTCTCAGAACTGGTTCCCAAACCAAGAAAAACCAGCCTAGAAGTGCTCTCAGAAGGTACATATTTGAAGACCATACACCTTAATTACAAAATAATTTTTTTTTTTTTAAAAAGGCAGATTGCCTCTGCACACATGACCGTTTGTTTCACTTCATCACCCTGGCATCTTGGTAAGCAAATAAACCATACTATGAAATTTTTAGTCTCTTGGGGGAAAAAATAGCAGAATCAAGGAAATAAAGCAAAATCTAATTAAATTGGATCCGGAAAAAGGGAAGTTATGGGGGAAAAAATCTGTAAAAAGGAAAGCATTTGGAAGGAAATTAGTTTTGATGCTTTCAGATACAGATTAGTAAGGTTATAAATTATTAGAGGAAAAATCAAGTAGTAATAAGCAAAGAAAGTTTAATGGTTGGGTGGGGATGTGGGGGGGGGGAGTGTTCACAATAGGCTACTTTGCAGACCAGCACATCTGATATGACATTCCAGGCTGAGCTTCTCTGAGTCGTCGTAAGACACTTGGTTTGATTTTTATTTCAACTCCGTAAGGATCCTATTCACCATGTGTGAGCGACATTTCTCAAACCACAGAGTTCTGAATTAAATACAATTCAGTGAGGGGGGAAAACAGTCACCATAATGCCAGTTTCAGGCAAAGGACTTTACAACCAATGGCTTTGGCTCCTTCAGTAACTGAACACCTGTGGGTAACTCACAGGCAGATCCACTGAATGCTGAACACCTGTAGAGAACTATGCAACTCAACTATAGAGAACATTCTAGAATCTATAGCAAAGATCTTTGCCAAGACTGAGCTACAGGCCAAGGGAAACCTGCAAGCATGCTTGTATGTTCTTCCCCGTATTTCTTAGTTGTCAGTACTGAAATACTAGAGGGCGGACATAAAATCCAGATTTCCAGCACTGGTTGGCCTACATCTTCACACGGCAAATGTCGGCCTGAATTCAGTAAGGGTTCCCCTTACCCAGGGCATGTGGTCTCTATTTCCTCTATGCCCTGTCTGCCTCTGGCGCTTACAGTATTTTCCTGGCCCCTAGGAGCATAAGGTTGAGACCTATGCCCCTAAGGCTTCCACTTTCTTAGATTTCCACTGGCTGAAACAGAGAGTCACTCAAATGATCTTTAAGAAAGGGAAACTCTTTGAAAGAAAGCGGTACTAAGATCCCACCACCTACCTTTTCTTCTTTCACTCTCTCCCTTACCTTGCCATTATGGCATTTCTGCTTCTCTCTGTGTCTCTGCACCTTTTTTTTTTTTTTCTCCTGGACTGATGTCGGCTTCCTCATAACATTGGTTGTGAGAAGTTTAGAATAGCCAGCCTGACCTAGCAGCTACTTCCCGGGCTCTCCACTCGGCACTCAAAACTCCCCTGGTCCCATGTCTCATTTCCCAGATCCAATTTGCCCAAATAAGAATCAGATCGGTGTACTCACCCGTTCAAGTCAGACCAACCAATCACTGGCCACAGTTGGGATGAATCACGGTGCCTGAGGCCTTGCAAACAAGGGGTGGGGGGTGATGTAGCATAAAATAGGGCTTCCCAGGGCCCAGGGCATCAGGGATTCTAGGTGAGACAAGCTTACTTCAAAGACAGGTAGGCCATGACTCCCAACATCGCGACAGCCATCACCTTCCCCAACAAGACGCTTAGTCTTAAGCAATTTGCCTCTCTGCTCCCACAAGGTGTGACCTGGCCGGGGCCTGGTTTCCAGAGGGCAGAGAGATACATAAAGGAATGAGGCACTTCGCTCAATGGCTGAGCCCTTGGCCACAAGCACAAATGGAAGCAGTTAGTTTCTGTAATGAATCTGTACTGCTCCTTGGCTTGTTTCCTCTCGGTGCCTGCTGGTCTTTCAAAATCGTGTGATTCCACCATAGAACAGTAATCAGGCCCCCTCTTAGCCATTCCAGGGGCTCATGCCTGCTGCAACTCCACCCCCACCCCCAGACACTCCACCGCACCTCCTCTCAAGCGGCCATAGCAAATTTGCCTTCATTGGCCCAAATTTGGGAACTCCCTGTTATTTGCCTCTGAGACCAGACAAAGAGACCCTCTATTTTCTCTGGCTCCTCCCAGCTCCGAGGTAGCCGAGAACAGAGCATGATTCTCAGGCTTCCGTTCGTGCTGCAGAAACGAGGAAATTCTAGCAGCACGACAGGCAGACGGGCCTGGTTCCTATCCCTGCTCTGCAGTATTAAGAGCTGTGTGACCTTGGACAGGTAGCTTCACCTGTCCGACCCCCACTGTTCTCCATTTCACTAAATTCAGACAGTAACACCTCCTCTGTTTGCAGAGAGGATGAAGTGAGAAATATAAGCCACCCACACAGCTTTGGTCAATATGCAATAAACATACATTATCCCCCCCATCTCTTCTTCCAAATTCCCTCTTCTAAATAGGAATGTTAGACCCTCCACAAATATTTATGGGGTAATTAAATTGTTCATCACCTTCAACTGGGTGCCATAAAGATGATAAAGTCAGAGCAGCTCAGCATTCCCGTTGGGCCCAGTCTTAGCTCTGGTATTTTCTGGCTGTGTGTTCAAGCCAAGTAACTTAACCTCTCTGAAGCTCATGTCTGAAATGGCCGATGGCAGTTAAACTTGCTTTTTTTTTTAAAAGATTTTATTTATTTATTTGACAGAGAGAAATCACAAGCAGGCAGAGAGAGAGAGGAGGAAGCAGGCTCCCTGCTGAGCAGAGAGCCCGATGCGGGACTCGATCCCAGGACCCTGAGATCATGACCTGAGCCGAAGGCAGCGGCTTAACCCACTGAGCCACCCAGGCGCCCCAAACCTGCTTAATCAAAGGGCTGAGGCCTTGTCTGTTATTCGCACCATTGTTTTTCCCCACCCCTAGTCAGGGCTTGGAACGCAGAAGTTGACCCACACTAAGTGAGGGCCTCAAAGAGTAAGCGGACATTTTCTAGGGCAGAGAAGACGGGACAGATACCCTTCGTGGAGGGAACTGGAGGAGAAACGCTAAAAGGGAGTAGAGTCTTTAAGTCCCAGGTTGGGGATCCTTTTGTGGGGAGGCGTGGAGATAAACCATTTGAGAATCTGGTGAATCTCTTGGATCCATCCCAGAGGTGGACACACAAGGGCCAGACACAGACTTGCGAGGACTAGAAAAAATGAAATTCAAGCAACCAGAACACCTATGTGTTCAAGGGGGACAGATGGAAAAAAAAAAAAAAAAAACCAACAGTGATTCAGAACTTATTATAGAAAACATTTCTTTTGGAAAATGTGATCATCTTAGAGATCCTTGAAATTAAAAACTTTTTAAAAAATTCTTTACATTTGGTAAGATGTTTCAGAGGAAAAGCAGAGCGTTGGTTCACAATAAGGGAACGTGATTAGCATTCTGGGCTGGCCTACCTTTGCTAAAACAGCCAGCCCCCTACCAGCTCACAGCGATCACGTGACATGGCCTCTTCTTCCTGGTAGGCCACCTTCCCTCTCCTTTGTGGATTCCATAGTTGTTCCAGAGTTCTTTGGTCTGGAGAGAAGGATTACCGTGAACCGCAGTTTTCAAGTATAGATTTTGACCTTTGTTGTGACCACCAAGGAAAGATCTGTTTTTGTCTATTCAACTCATTTTTACCAATGATGCCAAATTATCTTTTGATGGGTGAACACAGATTAATAATTAACATTTTCCATTGGTTCTATCAGCGTGGAATCATATTCCAAGATTCAAGCAGTGACCAGCAAACAAACTTCTTCTACAATTTGTATGCAAGCAAGACTTAGGGATCTTAAAATAAAACAGTGCGTTTTCACCTTCTCCAAAAACCTTTGGTTCTTTTTTCCCCCTCCAGGCCTGTGTGCCCTGGAGAGCCCACCAGACTAAGGCAAGCCATGTCAGGTTTGTAGGCAGCAAAAGAGATGTTCATAAGGTTGCTGGCCCTGCCGTGTGGCTTCAATGTTACATGCATGAGCTTTAAAGCTAGAACCAGACCCAGGTTCAAGTCTAGCCTTTGCTAAGTATCAGCCATAGGTCTCCATAGTTTAGTCTTTCCTATCTGTAAAATGGGAATAATAGAAATCTACTTTATTTTCTTGTTTCAAAGGCTCGGCGGGTCAGGTTGGACACAGGGCGAAGGCTCAGCCCCATGGTTAGGCTGGTGCCCGTCACTCTAAGATAATAATAGGTTAATCTGGAGGGAGCCACATTGGAAATTCTCAGGCAGGAAGGTGTGTTAAGAAAGGATGAATCTGAGCATCTTCTGAGGAAAGGGGAAGGGGAGCCCGTGTCACGCTCGGGTCACACCAGCTGCTGTCAGCTCCCATGCCAGGTGCCCAGATATCCTGACGGGCGAGGACGCATCTGTGCCGCCCACTCAATCCTGTTGCAGGCTCCAGCCGTCAGTATTAACCTCCAGAGCCCAAGGAAAGCTCCACTGGCTTCCTCCCTCCTCCCTTTGCTATTTGTGGCCCTTGTACCGTTATAAGGGACCAGGAGGTGATGCTGTTCCTTTCCGGCTTACATTCTCCTCGGGAACAATGGGAATCAGGATGTTCAGCCCATCAAAACACCTTATTGTCTCACTCTTCTCCCAGAATCCCAGGACAGAGAACCTTGCTTGGCTCAGCACTCCATTAATAACTGTGCCCGCGTGCTGGCCATAAATGAGGCATTTCTCGACCTCCCATGCTAATTCGATTCCAGCCTTGATGAAGGCCATCATCAGTTGCTCAACAAACACTCAGGGAGGCCCAGTACGGGGCAAACGTGTTCTCTGGAGCCATGGTTTGACCACAGCTGCTGGAGATGGGTGTCAAGTTTCTTGGCCTCTCTGTAACTCAGTGTCCACATCTGGAAAATGGGATAATAATAATACCACAGCGTGTTGTAAAATCCTTAACACAGCATCTGGCAAAGAGGACATGTTCAGCAAACGTTACCTATTACTACCAGCGTTATTCATTTTAAAATTAGAATGTCTAGCACCTCACATAAGACACCCTTTCATTATATACTGATTCGTGGGCCATTATGAAAGTATAGAGCACCAGCCCAAGGGGACATCTTACACGGCGATGAATATTAAGATTGAGACTCTGGAGGATATGTATTAATAACTTTCTCTTGTTCATATCCCCCAGCGGAGGCCAGCTTCGGGGTTACACGGGATCCCATGATCGAGGTTCCCCGTCTCGTGTGGTCTATGTTAAATCGATGGTCTAAGTACATGAACTTCAGGGGGACAACAGGGCATGCCTTGAGGTTCACATCCTAGGCTCTCGCGCTGTCCCCCCTCCTCGCCATGTTCACCCTACAAATTATGCAGCTGGTACCGCACCCCCCTCTGACTCGGTAACCCCGCCTTGTGATTTTGCTCACAGAAGCTCTGCCTCTTTTCTCCGTGTTCACAAATCCCTCCTTCCGTGTAAGAGCGAGGAGGGGAAGAACAGACAAGCAAGAGAATGCAACGGAGAAGGAGGGACATCTCATCCTGCCGGCCGCATCATCCCTGGCAGCCAGGGCTGGGAAACTCCACTCCAACACAGGAGTGACTCCATTTACTGCTCGGAGGCCCAGTTTCCTCATCCACAAAGTGGGTATCATGATGGAGGCTCCCTCCTAGCCTCCTCCGGAGAATAAGTGAGATGGTGCTGGGCTAGTTTCTGCGGGTGGCCTTGGGGAAGTGTCCGATAAATGGCATTTTTATCCTTCAAATAACAGTAGTCATAGTATCGTAAAAAACCCACTCCGGTTTCACTGACTGCATAGACAGGTCCCAACATTGGATTGAAAATGTCTTCTCTCCAGGCTCCACTTGCAAATTGGTTCTTTTGCTCATGAGGGATGCAAAAATTTTCATTATCTGTTGCTATGATCCTCTGGCTCACTTCCTCTCCTGGGCTGCCGTGCTTTGCCCCAGAGCTCCCTGGCCCCATCTTGTCTGGGCACTTGTGCCCCTGGCCACGTCAGTCAAATCCTGGATCCTTATCACACAGACACTCCCCAAGCCTAACATTTGCATCCAGTGCCCCAGACCGGCGGTTGGCTGGGTTCATATTATTTTTTATTATGATTACTACAACCAAAAAAAAAAAAGATAATGAAAATATATTCGAATTTATGAATTAATGGAGAGATGCGTCAGGCTTGAGCCCTGAACTCGTATTTCTGAGAGACAGTGACTCAGCAATCCCTTTTTATGGCTGCAGGTAAGAGGGAAGCTGTAGCCCAGTATCAGTGATGGTGAATTCTCAACCAGGAATGAATTTTCATGTTCACTCATTCGTCTGGTCGGAGGACCTGAGATCTTAAGGCTCTCCCTCTCCTCCGACTGCTCTTCTCCCTTCTGCAAATCGGAATGAAATACACCCACGTTAACTAATAACAAGATACATCAACGTGCCCCAAGGGGCAGGGGCTTCCGTCCACTTCTCATGGGAGTGTAAATTCAACCCCGTTTGCAGGGAGTAACTTGGGCAGGCCATTGACATTGTCCCCAACAATGTCCAGACTCCTTGGTCCACCAATGCTGCTGTTGCAGAAAACCTCACCTTAAGCCAATCCGCTGGAAAGGAGTAAAGATGACCGACCCTACCTTTTCATTGGGGTTTGAAGTTCAAAAGTTAAGAATTAAAAACGAGATTGCTAATGAAGGCGCTGTTCTGATGGTCTCTCTGGGTGTGTTTTTAAAAAGAATCCTATAACTTAGGGGCTTAAAGCAGCCGCAATTCCTTGTTTGGCTAATGTGTTGGCCATGTGGGCAGCTTTGGATGGGGATGCCTCCCTCTCGGCCACGCAGGGCTGGGGCTCTGCTGGTGGACACAGAAAGCTCAGGGCTGAGCAGTGGGGAGCTGTGGTCTTTGACATGGCGTCCTCAATACAGCAAGCTGGGCTTGGGAGGCTGGCGTCTTCGGTGGTGGCTCAAGTCTCCCAAAGCAAATGTTTCAAGCGACAGAAGGAACGAGGCTCAGTATTACTTCTGTCTTCATCTACTGATCAAACTCCCAGAACAACACACCTCGATTCAGGGCATGGGGCCAAGACTCCTTGATGGAAGGTACAGCTAAGGATTTGGGGCCATCTTTAGTCCCCTGTGATCCGTTTTGTTGTAACCATACAATGCCATGTTATGGCATCAGTAAAAATAAGGTTAATGAAGAAAGTTGAAAGGCACAGAGGAAGGTTTAAAAGAAGAAAGTTCTAGAACAAAACATTTCTAGACAACCAGATCCAAATACCAAGATGTGATCTCTGAGGAGGAAGCTTCATTGTTATCTTCACATTTTTTTCTGTCTTCTAAGACTTTCAGAGGCTCTGCCCAGCCCATAGGCTTGCTGGGTCTGGCTCTCACCATGATTCTCAGCTTAAGAAAGTCTGTGTTCAAATGAGTTTTTTCTGCCTTCTACGAGGAATTCCAGCCATCTGCAGCACCCGCTGACTCGTGGGTTACTGACAGCCCCTTTGGGGCTGGTGTAGACTTCTCAGTTCGCCATGGCCCCCAGCAGACCTGCCTCCTGCTTTTATGGTACCTGTGTGCCCCCACCCCTGGGAGGGTGCGTTTGGGTTTGCAATCACAAAACCATATTTGTAACTGAAAACCGGCCATAACAGCCTCATAAAACAAATCTATGGGGAAGCACAAATCTATGGGGAGAGAAGAAAGTCACCTTTGGATACAAACCAGCCGTGATTTCCCTACAGCTTGTCAGACGGGTCCTGATCCAGTCTCCTGCTCCCAGTATCGTCGCCGGCTAATTGTGCCGCAGACACAATATTTAAATATTTCATACTGTTTTAACTTGTTTTTAACTTTTTATTTACTTATTTATTTATTTTTTTAGAGAGACAAAGAGAGCATGAGCAGGGCATGGCAGAAGGAGAGAGAGAATCTCAAGCAGGCTCCCCGCGCAGCCCAGAGACGGACACGGGGCTCGATCTCACGGCCCTGAGATCAGAGCCTGAGCCGAAACCAAAAGCCCAACACTAAACTGACTGCACCACCCAGGCACCCCTTAAGCTGATTTTAAATGAAATTCTCTTTTAACTCAGTTTTGTCCTGTGCAATTCCATCTGAGAAATCATGGGGTTTGTAAGCGGTATGCGTGCCTGCACGCATGTGTGAACAAGACACACACACACACACGCACAGATGCACACATACACACACACACACACACACCATAGTGCACTAGAATGGGACGCAGAGCTAATGAGAGCCACTGTTCCCTTTTCAACGATCCTGGGAACCAGCTGTTACATACAGCTGTGAGGAAAAATTAAGTTATATTAGCTAGCAATTGAGTAATTTTTTTTAAAGACTTTTATCTATTTATTTGATAGACAGAGAGAGATCACAAGTAGGCAGAGAGGCAGGCAGAGAGAGACGGGGAAGCAGGCTCCCCGCTGAGCAGAGAGCCCAATGCGGGGCTCGATCCCAGGACCCTGAGATCATGACCTGAGCCGAAGGCAGAGGCTTAAACCACTGAGCCACCCAGGCGCCCCAGCAATTGAGTAATTTTAAAGACAAAGGTAATAAATACTCGGAATCCATCCTTTCCTCATTATCATGCCCCATTTTATTATTATTATCCCCGTGTCTGAGGTCGACTCCACCTGTTGTATCTGTGTGATGGAAATACTTTATCATAGCATGCTACAGCACCTTTCTGGGTTTGGGTTTGGGGACATAGCGACAGCGTGAAGCCGACCATGGAAGTGGTATTTATACCCTGGACTTCGGCAAATGCTCCAGACCAGGGCTTTTCTTCCCCTAGAGAGAGGATTATTATCTTTTTTTTTTTTTTAAATAAGATTTTATTTATTTATTTGACAGAGAGAGAGGCAGCGAGAGAGAGAGAGAGAGAGAACACAAGCAGGGGGAGCTGGAGAGGGAGAAGCAGGCTTCCTGCTGAGCAGGGAGCCCCATGTGGGGCTCGAACCCAGGACCCTGGCATCATGACCTGAGCCAAAGGCAGACAGACGCTTAACAACTGAGCCACCCGGACACCCCTGGAGAGAGGATTGTTAAACGTTTACCAGCACACCACATCTTTGAGTAATTCTTAAATACACACTATGCATGTAGAATAATCTATAATATGAATATATTTCCCCTAATACATACTAAAGCCACAAAAGGCCACAGATTTTAAAATATATATATATACATGCATGCACATATATATATATAGATATATAAGTATATCTCTCTCTATATATATAGATATATAAGTATATGTCTCTCTATATAAATATATATCTATCTCCATGCATATAAATATATGTGTGCACAGACCTGTGTGTGTATACATACTCCTACACACCTGTGTGTGTATACATACTCCTACACCCCATAGATCGTGGGTTCTATGAGAGAAGATGGGCAGTATTGACACTCACCTGCCTGATAGTCCTTTACTAGGGAAACAAGCCCAGAGAGGTGAGTGAGCTGGCTGAGACCACACAGGGAGAGCAAGACCAACCCCAGCGCCTGGGTGGCTCAGTTGTTTGAGCGACTGCCTTCGGCTCAGTCACGACCCCTGAGTCCCAGGATGGAGTCCCGCACTGGGCTCCCAGCCTCATGGGGAGTCTGCTTCTCCCTCTGACCTTCTCCCCTCTCGTGTTCTCTATCCAATAAATAAATAAAATCTTTTTTAAAAAGACCAACCCATCTTCTGTCTGGGGTGCTCCCTGCCCCCAGCCTCACTTTCTTCATTTCCCTCTGTCCAATACTGCCTCCTTCCGTGGACCCAAGTCACATCCCTGAAGCACGCTGTTCAGAAATGGCTAGAACAAGAGAGAGCGGCCCGAATGAGGGCGGAGGGGAGGGTGTTGGGGGCTAAAAGGGTCATTAGAAATTCACACAATTAATTACACAATGCTGGGGACACAGCCGTCCGGATAACCCATTGATAAGGATGGCAGGGGGCCTATTCCCCCCTGGGGCCCCTGTGGGTTACCGCAAGCAGAGCTCAATGGTCCACCTCCCCATCAATACCCACCCCAAACCCGCGTAAATATTTGATGCAAAATTAAAGCCCGTTTCCAACTTGTATGAGCAGTGCGGCATTGTCTGCTGCTGCTGCCGCTGCCGGGCGCCCACCGCCTCCACCATTTCCCAAGGAGCCCCCCGCCCTCGGCCTGGGCAGCCTCGTCCTCCATCAAGCCGAGTGCATTAGGACAATTAGCACCAGCCCACTGGCGCCAATTAGCAACCAATAGTGTCTATATTATGGAGAGGGGGCGGCGGGGGCGCCTGTGTCTCCAGCCGGCCTTCACACTCAATTACATTAAGTGGAGGCTCCGAGCTGTGGTCGGTCGGTCGGGGGACGGTTGCTGGAGTAACTGTCTTCTCCGGGCCGCAGGTGATCTTCTCCCTGGCTCCCGGATCCGGGCCTGACTCCCCTCCTTGTCCGCTTCCATCAATACACACTCCTTCAAAAGGCAGAAGGGAAGGAGGCACGGGGTGGAGGCTGCTGTGGTCCGGAGAAGCAGGAGAAACTCGTGGCGCTAAATCACGAGACGGATCATTCATTCATTCCCTCGCTGGACAAATATTCACGGAGGGCCTCCTGGGTACCTGGCACGCTTCCGTCGCCAAGTTTGGCTGCATGATTGGCACGGCTCAGTGCAAAAATGCAAACAGGAGAGTCATTATTCAAAAATGACTAAGAACTTCAAAACGATGGCCACAGAGCATTAAGCCAAGTGCGGGGTCCTTCTGAGCAGGAGAGCTTCCGAGCACAAGGACCCTCAGCAACCACACAGCTGTGTCATCCGTGAAGCCAGGCCATCTGGGAGTTGGGGTACAGGAGTGAACAAACTTGAACAGAAATGTCCGCCTTCAGGCACCTCACATTTTAATAGAAGGAGACAGTCAGTAAGTAGTAAACACAACGGATTGGTATATTAGCTAGTTCATAAGGAAACAGTAAGCGCAGGAGAAAAGGAAAACAAAAACAGAGCATGGGAAGAGGGGTCGGCGGGGCCACAAGGAGGGATTGAGGGACAAAATTAAATGAGTCCTGGAAGAGGTCTCCTTGAGACAGTGAGATTCAAGCAGAGATTTGAAGGAGGGCTCACAGAGTGAGTCCTGTGTATATCTGGGGAAAGAGCTTTCCAGGAAACAGCCAGTGCAAAGGCCCCGTGGCAGAGGTGTTTTTGTCACATTCAAAGAGTGGCAAAGAAGTCAGTGTGGCTGGAGCAAAGTAAATCAGAATGGAAGGAAGTGGATTATACAGGGTCCTATTAGCCATTATGAGGACCTTGGCTTTTACTCTGAGTGGCTCAGGGAGCCTCGAGAAAGGGCTATCAGCAGAAGAACAAATGCACTAAAAGGATCCCTCACAAAGTTGTGTTGGGACCAGACAGTAGGGAGGGAAACAAGAATATAAAGAGACACATGAAGAGTCCACCCCAGTGGCTGGCCAATGTTCTCTGGAAAGGGCCAGATACCAAATACTTCAGGCTCTGTGGGCCATACTGTCTCTGCCACAACTGCTCAACTCTGCCCCCTATAGCACAAGACCAGCCAGAGTCGCTATGTGGACGAATAGGTGTGGCATTGTGCCAATAAAACTTTACAGACACTGAAATTTGAATTTTGTATAACTGTCATATGTCATGAACTATTATTATTCTTCTGCTTTCATCTCCAACCATTGAAAAATGTAAAAAACCAGTCTTAGTACACAGAGTACCAAACAAACAAAACAGATATGAAACCCCCTAAATGGAGAAACAGCGGGAGGTGACAGTCTGAGGGAGGGGCAGGAGAGGGAGGTAACAATCCTAAGAGCTGTTTATTAGTTATTTAACGGGGTATTTCATATGTCCTCATTTCTTTATGAACATCATTTCCCTAAGTCCTTACAGAAATGAGATCGACTCCATTCATGCCTCAACCCATTCCACAGATGTGGAAACAGAGTCTGAAAGGGGTAAAGCATTTATCCAAGATCACCAGCTCAGAAGTGACAGACACAGGCCTTTCCCACTCCAGAGCCCATGTCCCATATAGTGTTAGTGACTCTCCCCACACTGATTCCGAAATCTTATCTGAAGCTGGAAACTTTAAAACACAAAGTGGAAGCCTTCCCAGGTGCACATTTGGGCTTTCACTTTAGTTTCAATATGGGCTCAGGGGTGCGTGTTTCGACAAGCCTCTCCCCCGCTCTGTGCCTCAGTTTCCCCATCCCTGCAATGCAGCGCTAGAACAGGAGCCTTTCCTAGGTTCCTTCCTGCCCTCACATTTGCTGACATGGTGATGCTTCCAGCTTATGAGCCAAGCAGCCTGGGCAGGGACAATGTAATACCCTTAGGAAAGAGTCAATTCTCTGTGAAATGACTGGAGATTATTTATGTCTTTACACAGTGCTTGATATCATTAAGTGCTTTCTGATCCTTAGACACCAATCCCAGGTGGAGGCCAGAGGCCTCCAAGAAAGCCCTTGTCAAGCGGAGGCAGCAATCCGAAGAAGCTGGAAGATCCGGGGCAGGGATGAGTGTCTGCTAGAAGCTCAGTCCTCCCCCTGCTCACGTCGAGCAGACTCTCCAACCCCACGCCCCCAAGAACTGCCACTGGGTCACCTTGTGCTGGCCTCCGGTCTCAGGAGGAACCAGGCATTTGCCCACCCCCCATGTGCACCTGGCCAGGTGGAAGGATGGGGCAGTACAGGCCCGACAGGACCTGCTGCCCTGGCGGAGCATGCACACCAGCGGCGGGGGATGTGACTTACGTGCAAGCTTGGAATCAGCCCCCGGAGCTCCTCAGCGATGGCCCAAGGCCAAAGGGGGTCAGTCGTGGAGTCACTCAGCATGGGATGGCCACTCTGTGCCAGGCACTGGAGGTCACGTGGTGACCAGAGAGGCAGGATCTCCATCCGCCTGGAATGTTCTGTCTGGTAAAGTCTGTGGGGGTGGGGGACACTGGAGATGTCTTCTCAGGGAGAAGACTTGAACTTGGTTTTGAAGAAGGAGCCCTTCATGTGTCCACTTATACGAAGCACCTTTGATGTGCAGGCGCCGTTCTAGGTGCTCCGCGTGGCCGCGGTATCATGGGTCGATGACCGTGAACCCTAGTAGGAAAGACGTGTATTCCTTCTTGGCCTCCCCCAAAGGAAACTAAAAGCCACACACTGAAAAGTGACTCATCTACAATTTGTCAGTAAGGCCTCCATGTTCTGGGGCCATCTTTCATGCGGAGAGGGCAGGACAGCTGGTGACAAGAGATGGGGAGGTAGCATGGTCTGTAAGAAAGGGGAGTTCACATCTTGATGTCCTAGCGTCTCCTGGTGCCTATGGGCAAGACTCTACCGTCCCAAGCCTCAGTGTCTTCATCTGTTAAATGGGAAGAGGAGAACTCTCCCCATTTGGGTCACCTGGAGAAAAGACTAAAGGAAGGTGGCAATTTTAATAATACTCGTTGCGGCTTTTGCTGAGCACCTAGGATAGTCAGGTACCCTGCTAACCTTCCCCTGCCAGCCGCCTTTCCAGGGGAACTTGGATCAGCCCTATTTTACAGATGGACAGACTGAGGCTCTGCAGGGTAAGTGCTTTGCCCAAATTCCTCACTCAGCCAGCAAGGAGCTCAGCCAGCATCCGTCAACCAGAAGCCAGAACCCGTCCAGCCTGACCCACAAATGCCACAAAAAAGACTCAAGTGTTTAAAAAGTCCTCTTGGGTAGGGGCGCCTGGGTGGCTCAGTGGGTTAAAGCCTCTGCCTTCAGCTCAGGTCATGATCCCAGGATCCTGGGATCGAGCCCCGCACGCATTGCATCAGGCTCTCTGCTCAGCAGGGAACCTGCTTCCTCCTCTCTCTCTACCTGCCTCTCTGCCTACTTG
>NC_081564.1:11999582-12015165 GCF_022355385.1 Mustela nigripes
TGAAGCCTCTGCCTTCAGCTCAGGTCATGATCCCAGGATCCTGGGATCGAGCCCCGCACGCATTGCATCAGGCTCTCTGCTCAGCAGGGAACCTGCTTCCTCCTCTCTCTCTACCTGCCTCTCTGCCTACTTGTGATCTCTGTCAAATAAATAAATAAAATCTGAAAATCATGTTTGTTAAAAAGGCCTCTTGGATAAACGACTCCTGATCCGGGTACACAGCCTTCACCTGACAAATGTCACTGTTCATCATCTGCTTTTGTTCCGAGTGTTAAGTGTGGACTTTTGGGGAAGTCACTAAAAAGTGCTGTTGGCTTCTCAATTCATTAGGAGTGGAGAGAAGGCGGCCTCCAGCCGGGACACTGTTCTCTTCACTGGCTGTGTTAGCTCTAGTCCTCCAAGATGCAGGTACCAAGAAGATAGAAATCACAGTAGGATTTTTTTTTTTTTTTAAATCTTCGGGGAGAGGTCTGTGAGAACAAAAATCAGGAGGGAGCACGAAAGGCTGAGAGCCACTCAGATGGAAAGCAAGCCTGACCCTGCATTGGAGATGAGGAGGGAAGGCTGGGTAGCTAGACTCCTGAGCACTCTGTGGAAGCTTCCATGAGGTATGTGAGCCAGGATTGGCTCCTGGAGCAGTCCTGGGATCTTTGCAGCTCACACTCACTGGCTGGGAGCAGCCCGTGGGTAGTGTGGCCTCCTGCAGGTGTGACAGTGGACGGGGGGCGTCAGTGATGGGAGCTCTGCACGCACCTGCCAGGGCCCTGGGGATGCCAGTGGGTTTGAACCCTTGCGGCCATGCAAAGAGCCAGCAGTCTGGGGATGGGAGAATGATCCTCTCCCTCTGGCCTGATGACAACAGGTTTACCCATGATGCCACACCTCTTGTGCCTTCCTGGTGCAGACACACCTTTCCTTTCTTCTGGCTACATTCCTAAAATTAATGCAATCTTGGCTCAAGAAATCTCCTTCAGCCCAGCCAGGCAGGCACCTAGTGAGGTCACGCTTGGTCCCTTCCGACCCTTTATCAGACAGCGGCTTTCCAAACTGCGCAGCCTTATAAATCACACCACAAAGGAGCAGCTCCCAGCTTACCTCCAAGCCTCAATCTTTCCACATGAGAAATGGAGCCGTGCAACCAGAAAGGCAGGGGCATGAGTGCCTGATGGAAAATGTCAGCACAGAACAGCCTCTACCCCTGCCCCCAATCGGGAATTCTGGGTGTTCCTGAATATTTCTTTCTTAGAATGCATCCCATTTGCAGATGGTGGAGGATCTGTGCCACAGTTTGTTGAAGAATCCAGTGGCAAAGGTTTGGGCCTCTCATGTCCTCCCACCTGGGTTTGTATACCAGTGGCGTCAACTCATCTCTCTGTGCCTCAGTTTCTCCATTAGTCAAAGGAAGCGAATAGAGTATCAGCTTCATAAGGCTGCGGTGAGTCAGCTGGGGTCATAGGAAGGGCAGAGAACAGACACTCTGTAAGATAAGTCCTTCCCTGTTAAAACGCTTGCTGCTCCCCAGGAAGAGATAAAATCCCAGATTCAGTCAGACGGAGTAAGTAGTGTGACGGCAAAGAGGCAGCGGGAGTAATGCAAGGGGGGTGGGGATTTCAGGCCGGAGCCCAGGCAGGCTTCACCTCCTTGAACTTGGGCTCCCGTGGATCCCAGGGGCGTGGGGGCTGCCCTGCTGATCCCCACTGCACTCCCTTCCGCCTAAAGCCTCTGCATTCTCAAACGGGAAGATCCACTCTCCGAGCCCTGGGCTCACCCGGGAAAGGGCAAGCGGATGAGACACACCTCCTCCTCCCCCAGGACAGAGCCTCGGATGCCTGTCCTCTGACCCAGCCCGGGCTGGGGACTCTCCAGCACTCTCCTAGCCAGAGCCCCAGATGCGGCAGCTCACTCTGAATCCCAGCTTCCTGCTCAGTTTGGGATGAATACTCATTCATCCCACCTGTGTGTCTTCTGTGTATCAACGGGCTTTGTTCAGCACCTATTTCTAACTCCCCACAACCCCGGGGAGCTCTACCATCGCCCCTTCTACACCTAACAAAGCTGTTACTATAAAACAAGCTAACCTGATCATGTAGCCAAAAGCACGCTTTTCCAGCTAAGAGCGTTACCATCCTAATTATAACATGGAAGAGGAAGAGGAGCCCTGGGGTTCTTCGTGCTTATTAGGTGCCAGGCACTGTTGTAGATGTGCCTGCTGCATTGTCTCGCTTGAATTTCAGAGCAAGCAATGCACAGGAGAAAACTGAGGCTCAGAGAAGTCAAGTAACTTGGCCAAGGTCACACGTGTTTCCACTTCTGGCCAAGTAGCCAGGCTTTCAGCCCCAAAGGCCTCCGACAAAAGGCTGATGGACTAAGATGTCCCCGTCGGACAAGGTCTTGGCTAAACATCCATCCCCAAAGGCCCAGCAGAAGGAGCTGGTGGGCAGAGATGCCCCAGTTCAATCCAGTCGAACTTCCATCTTGCCTTTGCAAGGACTCAAGGCTCAAGGGCAAAACACTGGCTAACTCTGCAGGCCGGGGCAAGGACAAAAGAGAACTAATTAAGATTGAAAGCAAGACAGGGACCCCGAGCACTGCCTCCTTTTACTTCAGAGACACCCAACAGCCCTGAATCTCCCCGGTTCCTTCACAGATATCCCCCATGGCATCTCCAAGAGACTTGGATGCACCACAGTAAGACCTTCTTGTCCAAGTCGAGGAAGGACCCACCCTGAAGAGAAGCTCATTTAAGATTAATGAGCAAACGCATGTATTAAAATCAAACGTCATCCAATGCTAATATCCGTGGGTGTTAATGTCTGATGATCTTAGTTGCTCCAGGATCCACATCGGTCTTGGTGGGCATCAGGAAGACATGTGATCCCAATGAATAGCTGTACCGATCGTATGGACTATGGCCTTATTCAGTCACCGAATGGCTCATTCACTCACTCATCCTCAAGACAATGTCCAATTGTTTCTTTCTTTCTTTTTTTTTTTTTTTTTAAAGAGAGCCAGGGAGCAGGGATTTGGGGGTGGGGAAGGGTGGAGAGGGAGAGAGCAGGATCCACACCCAGGGCAGAGCCCAACTTGGGGCTCGGTCTCATGACCCTGAGATCATGGCCTGAGCTGAAATCAAGAATTGGGTGCTTAATTGACCAACTCATCCAGGTGCCCCCCAATTCCTTCCTTTTTTCATTCATTCTCAAGACTTATTCCCAAACACCCCTTCCACGGACTTTATGTACAGTTATAATTTTGTAATAACAAAAAAGACAATATTCCCTAGTTTTCCCTGCTGGCCATGGGGTTCCATTCTGGCCAATAGGATTTAAAACAGATATCTGCTTTTTGTCCCTTTTTGTCCCTTTACCCCCTCACCCTTTTAGCCTGGGAAGCAGATGTAATGCCTGGAGTCACAGCAACCATCTTGTGACCATGAGGCATTAAGAACAAATGACATATCACGGGGGATTCTTGAGCTCCTAAACTAATTCCAATACCATCTCCTTCTGGACTTCCCATTATGTAAGGAAAATAAACCGTTGTTTATTGAAGTCATGTAAGAGTTGACTCTTCTCTTAATTGTATCCAAATATACTCCTAGTGTAAGTGCTTACTAAGCCCTTCCCCCTCAGGGAGCCCCTGATCTAGTTAGGAGAGAGGAGAAAGAAAATAAAAGAAGTAACAGTAAATTAAGTGCCATGCACCTATGGTTCTGTTGTCATCATCCAGAGAAACAGAGACAAGGTGCCAAACCCATCCCAAAGTTCTTCTCATTTCCTTATCCAAAAGTCCTTGATTGTAAGAGAGCTCCCTACAGCTGAAGGCTCAGACTGTCCCTGCTCTGGTGTGCACAGCCTGCTTCCCTCCTGCCGTGACAAATTCCAGAGTTCAGACCACATGCAAGGAAAGTCTTTCTAGATTATCACACACCCAGGTTGATTCAGGCTTTTGATGCCTAAATCCACTTAGTACACTTCTCTTGTCACATGTTCCGACCTGGTCATTTTCTTTTCCTCCTCTCTAATCGAGTGACAATGCAATTTCTCCCGTCTCTACTGGCCCACGAGGACAAGACATCTTTCCATCTGAGCCCCAGGTCGGTCCCTCGGTTCCAACAAGTGAGGACCCTTCTTAAAGTCACAGGTAGGAAAAATGATCACGGTTGCAGATTTGGCACCCGATAATGAGGAGAGAAATGGTGATGACTATCCCTATTTTAATAATAACCACAAACATCTACAGAGCAGTGCCACGTGGCCTAACCCAGCAGAGCCCTCACACTCCTGATCTCCCAGAGAACGTGAGCTCATGGCAAGCGGGGCTTATGCATGTCTTCTTCACACTGTGCACCCTGTGCCTGGCACACACTAGGTCCTCAATAGTCACCTAGCAAGGAAATCCTCACCCCAACCTAATGAGGTAAATATGCAGATCAGCCCCACTTTACAGATGAAGAAACAGACTCGAGAGGAAAAGGAACTTGCTGAGAAAGTCACAGAGCTGAGAAGTGGCAGAGCTGAGATTTGAACTCAGACGGTCTGTGCTCCAAACACCAGCATCACCACCGGGGCTCAGGGCCATGTTTTAGCATGTTTGCTTGAGCTGGGACACTTTCAGTGAAATTTAGGTCCAAAAAAGTACAGGGACCATGATACTAGCTAAGGGCCTTTATTTTTACTTGACTGAAACAAACAAACGAAAAAAGATCATCGCGAATTCTCTGCTGCTTTTTGTAAGAACATCCCAACATCCCAAGCCACAGAGGGAGGGGACATGCCACTCAGAAACTGGGATGCTGGGAAGCTCACTTTTTCAGAGCTGAGTTGAAGGCAATTACCCAGATGATCAAACAGCTCTTCACAAAGGATTCTGTGCAGGCTTCGTTTGAATAGCAAACCCCTATCCCTCTGACTTACGGATTCATTCATTCGATGCATGTTTTTCCAGCCTCCCCTGTATGCTAGGAACGGTTAGAGGCACAGAGGCTAGAACTGTGAGCAAGAGGGACAAAATCCCTGCCTTCAGAGTATTTAAACCCTAAAGGGGGGAGACACATATGTGGCAGGCTGTGGAATGTCCCCCGCCAGAGATAGCCACATCTTAATTCCTGGCACCTGTAATGTTACCTTCGATGGAAAAAGGGGGAGTCTAGGTGATTAAGTTAAGAATCTTAAGATGGGGAGATTATCCCTGGATTATCTAGGTGGGTTCTAAACACATGCATCGTAAGAGGGAGACAGAAAGGGGGATTGTACACACACAGAGGAGAAAATGACATGAAGAGGGAGCAGAGAGCTTCGAAGATGCTGGTCCTGAAGTCCGGGAGGGATGCTGACCCAAGCCAGGCAGCCACCGGAAACTGGGAGAGGTAAGGAATGGATTCTCACTTTGGCCTCTGGAGAAGACCCTGCGGACCCCTTGACTTTGACCCCAGATCCTGATTGTGTATTTCTGACCTGCAGAAGTATGAGAGAGTAAGTATCTGCCGTGTGAAGCCAAGTTCTGGCAATTTGTTCCAGCAGCTCTAAGATGTGAATAGAGAATTTTAAAAATTCTGATAGACTCACGGCCCAGTGGCAGGTGCTGTTTAAACAAGTCTCAACGGGCATGCGTCTTTCCAGAAGAATCCCCCTGCAGAGGGGACGCCCTTTATGCACTGGAAAGTCCAGTGGCAGCTGCTCAGCCCTAAGGAAAGGCTTGACCCCCTGACACCACTTTACTTCGCTCCTTGTGGCTACAACCCCAAGGCCACGGTGGAGCCTGGACGGGGCCTTCCGCCTGCTTCCTGTTTAAGCCGAGTGACTTCCCTCGCCAATTAGAGGTTTCCCCTTCAGCTGGTCCCGCTCTCCCCACACCTGCCGAGGGAAGCACGTGTCCGCCATTAACCTCCTTTTTGCACCACCGCCTTGTGTCACTTCATTGTTCCTGAGTTGGCCACCACTCTGCAGAAATGACCCCAGTGGGGGATGTCTGGGGGAGACTGAGTGAAAGACCCACACAGCCCTCTTCTGGGCAAAAAATGGCGGTCATCATAGCGATCATCTACTGGGCACCTATTTCGTTCCCCAGCAGCTCCAGGAGTGGCCCAGGCACTTGCGGGGCACGGTGGGTGGGGGGTACATGCTCTGGGAGCTCAGACAGGAGCACTGTGGCCCCCTGTTTCCAACCTGCAGACTCAGAACCTATAGTTTAACAAGACTGCCTAGCGGGTCATAGGCTAGTGAGGGAAAGGGTGTACTCAGAGCCCTGCCAGGGAGAAGACAAGAGCCTGGGGTCCATGCTTTCCTTTCATGGGTCAAGGCGATTGGTAGTTTGTTTATTTATTTAGTTTAAGATTTTGTTCATCTATTTGAGAGGGGGGGGGGGGGGAGGGGGGAGAGGGAGAGAGAGAATCTCAAGCAGGCTTCAGTGAAGCTTGATCTCAAGACCCCAAGATCATGACCTGAGCTGAAACCAAGAGTCCACACTCAACTGATGGAGCCACAGAGGTGCCCTGGAGATTGGTAGTTCCGATGCATCAGGCTAAGGGGAGCTCAGGCCAACACTGCCACGGGCAAGAGTGTGTCAGTTTTGTCATCCTCAATGTCCTAGGTTCCTGGTGGTCTTTGAAGGACTCCCCTGTGTCCACTCCCCACTCTTCCAGGAGTTGGCCTTTCTTTGGGGATCAGGACATGCCTACCCCTAACACTTGGGGTCTCAGGGCTCAGAGGCCAGGAACATGCCTCTTGAAGACCTCTAACTACAAGCCATGAAATTGACCAAGGGTCCCAGTGCTGTCTATGTGCTGGTGTCCAACTCTGCCCTCTCATGGAAGCCCCATTTCCTGGGGGCTGCCTCTAACCAGTGTTTGCGGATGGCAGTCACACTCTGGTAGGTCCACTCTCGGGAGGCACAGGACTCCAGTGACCACCAGATTTGGCCAGAGGACTTTCCCATGGCCTTGCCAAACTTCCTTAAACTCTCCGGTGGTCTAAGACCCCTACACCCGGACTACCCCCACCTCTCACACTCCAAGGCCTCAAAATGCACACCCATGGACCTTCTAGATGATATATCCAACCTCCACTGAGACCCTACCATCCCCGACCAACCGCTCCTCAAGCCTACCCCAGAGGAAGACATGGAGCTATTGAGAGCATGGAATTTAGGAATCTAGATACCCAGAGCAAAGCCTCCCCTTTGGCTTTGTGGGCGTTTCCTCTTATGGGAAGGGACACAAACCAGAGTGGCAGAGTAGAGCTTTCTGAAGAACAGGGCCAGGACTAATGGTGGCATCAGATCCAGTTGTCCCTCTGCCTCAGTCCATGAAGCCAGCATAAGCTCCCTCTACTAGCCTTAAGGACAAGAGTATAGGCTAGGTATTAGCCGGTCAGTCTCCAAGTCCATCTCTGACCACAGATTGGCTACAGAAAGTCCTGTCTGGGAAAGCCAGGGGGAAAGTAGGTGGGATTGAGTTTCCGAGGGTGTTGACACCATCTTTCCTCAAAGAGAAAAGCCCCTGGAGCTGCCAGGGCCAGCCTAGCAGAGCCCCGTGATGAAGCTGACTCTGCGGGACACAGCACCCACCACCAGGAAGCAGTTAAAGCAGCTAAAGCCACTACTGACCTAGACCCTCCCATCACATAGGTCCATCAGTCCCTTAAAACAGACTGATTCCAAACAATCATACATGACAATAGAGAACAAAGAGGTGGTTGGCTGTCCTAAAACAAACAAACAAACAAACAAACAAGCAAACAAACCAAAAAAAACCCAAAGCTCACCAAAGAAGAGATTGGACTGCCAAAGAAGCAAAAGAGAGGATGCTCATCGTTACCAGTCTATGGGAACTTCAAGTTCAAAACACCATGAAATGCCGCTATACACTTGCTAGAAAGGCAAAATTAAAAAGAAAAAGAAAAGAAGAAGCTGGCAAATATGAAGCCATGATGGGAGCAAAGCGACCTTCAGACGCTGCTGGTCACAATGCAAAACACACAGCCACTTCAGGCACCGGTCTGGCTGTTCCACAGGTGGTTAAATGTCCTCCCATCAAGGGCGCTCACAATGCAACACTTAGGTATTAACTCAAGAGGTGTAAAGCAGATGTCCACACAAAGACTCGCGTGTGAATGGTCACAGTGGGCTCATTTGAAATTTCCCCAAACTGGAAACAACCCAAATGTCCATCCAATGATGGAGGGATAAACAAAGTGTGGAATGGCCCTTATAATGAAATATTGCTCAGCCATGCATAGGAACACAGTGCTGGTACCCACAACAACGTGGGTGAACCTCAAAAGCCTTACGCTAAGTGAAAGACACTGAGCACACAGGGCTTCGTACAAAACGATCCTTTATATGACCTGGAAAAGGCGAAATTCTAGGGACAGAAATCAGATCAGGGATTGCCAGGATGCTTGGGACCCCAGGTAGGGTAGGAAGCATGAAGGAAATTTGTGGCAATGATGGAAGTGTTCTGTATCTCGATTGTGTTGGTCACATCATATAAATATCTTTTGGAACTCGTCAAACTCATCAGTGGAAGGATATATTTCACTGGATGTGAATTACACATGTATACGCTTGACTTCAAAAAAAAAAAAAAAAAAAGATAAACCAAATGAATCCTACCGTGTTCATCTTGTGTTCTAAGCCCTTTCCTGGAACTAACTCTTATCCCTCCTAAGAACCTGATCGGTGACGCACTGGTACTCTTACCATTTTACTAGATGAAGAAACAAAGACACAGAGAGGTCGAGGAACTGGCCAGACATCACCCAGATAGTAGGTAGTGGGTCTGGGACTTAATCCCAAGGAGCACAGATCTAAACGCAGGTTCCTAACCACTGCCCCACCATTGCAAATGGGGGACGTGGATGTCAAATCATTTGCTACGCGCATCCGCAAAGTCAGGGAGGAGAGAAATGAGAGCAAATTGGGTAAGATTTTGCTCCAGCCCCAGAGATGCTGTTTCCCCCCAAGTTGCCGCTCCAATTCTTCTGGCTCATTCTTCAATGCCAGCCAGCTCCCTCTGGGCCCCTAACTAGAAAGCCAGCAAGATTCTGCGCGAGAAAATGACTGCTTCCTAAAAGCACTCGGTGGATTTCCCCGACACATCTTGTCGGCACTCAGAATGCCTGTGACAGCTTCTCCTGAAATATTTTCCAGGTGAGCTCTCCGGCTGCCCCGGCCGGCCGGGCCTCTGATTACCCCCGTTCCCACGCGGCTCGAACCGCCTGTTGACAAGGCTTTCACTCTTCCAAGGCCAGAACTGACCTGTCCCCACCTTGTTAGATCAAATGCAGGAGAAGGTGCTTACAGAGGGTCACTGGATGGTGTTAAAAGCCGATTTCTCCTCCTCTCAGCAATGTGAGCTGGAAGGTGGTGACCGGAGGGGAAGCATTAAGAGCAATGTTCCTCTGGGTGCCATTTCTACTCAGTGGGCCTGGAATCGAGGGCGTTCCAGAAGCAGGAAGAACTCAGTGGGGGCGGCCCACCTGGGCTCTGGGCCTGATGTGTAGGAACACTGAATATATCACTGGGTCTGGCTTCAAACACTGGAGCTTTGGGACAGGTCACCGATGTCTACACTGAAATGTTCCTCCCAGCTTCAGCTGGAAAGATTTGCCAGACTCCACCCAAAGCCTCCCCCCAGGAAGCAGCTGGATCCCAGCTTCAGGGACCCCTCAAGAATGACCGGAGTGAGAACATCTTCCAAAACGGGGAAAATACTGAACAACTCAATAGGAGATTCATCACTCTGCCCCAGGTCTGTCTACTGTAAGTCTCTTAGAGCAGGGTGTCAGCCTGCGGTGGGGAGGAACTGGAAATTCTAGTTTGAATGCCATTTTGGACTTGTCTAATCTCAAAATATTTTGTTTCTACTCTTTCTTCCTATAATAGAAAACACGTTTCAGTTTGAGGGCCACGTCTGAGGGATTGGTTGTGACTGCTTTAGGTTAGGCAGGACGCTGGGGCATGCACGGACTTGGGGGAAAAGAGTCTTGTGATCGATTAGTGATGTCTGCCATGGGTGAGGCAATGGCGGATCACAGTAGGCCTGACGCACATTTTCCATTCCTATTATATATACAAAAGGACATGACCACAGGAGGAGGGCTTCAGAAAAAAAAAAGTCCAAGAGAAATGTAATTTGGTTCCCTGGAAAGCACCAGAACTCTGAGAACTTGTGCATGAGAAGAAGAACAGGAGATACTGACTTCAGCTCAACCCCAGAGAGTTCGTAAGATGCTCAACCCATGCACAGTACAGTTTTCTTCTGAGAAGGACAGTTTCTTCTGCATAAAGATGTCATTATTGTGATCAAGGATCCTGCTACCTGGCGGCAACAGATCCATTAAAACAAAGTTGACAAGCTACAGGTACTTGGTCTTGTAAATAAAGTTTTATCACAACACGGCAGTGTTCATGTGTTAATGTGTGATCTAGGAAGGCTTTTGCGCACCAGTGACAGAGTTGAATCACCATGACAGTCACTGAATGGCCCACAAGGCCTGAATATTTACTATCTTGCCCTTCGCAGAAAGTCTGCTGACCACCGAATTTAAGAATTGCCACTTGAGCTAAAAGCCATTCAGAAAAGGCTATTTGTAATAGGAGTTAGCCGTCTATCAGTTCTCTTTGGGACAAGGAGAACAGAACAATGTCCTGTAAAGGCACACCGTATCGACTGGCAAAGATTTATCCCAGCTGGATTCCCTTTCTCTCTGTCCCCTCCTCTTGGTGAATGTGAGATGCCAGAGGAAATAGCTAGAATGACTGCTGGACCTGAATGGAAATGAGCCATTGGTCCAGTTCTCCAGGAGGCTTGCTCCGTACCTTGGTCTTAGAAGCATTGGGGTACGCGTGTCTCTATGGCTTCCTATGCTTCCACACTTCCCTGCCCTTCTCTAAAACAAACCCTCATCACCTAAAGGGTAAAGGGTCAGGTTATTTCTCTCTCATGTCACCTCTCTTAGCACCTGCCTCGTCCAGCATCTTCAGAAAAAAAACCTTCATGGGACGCCGATGGAAAGAGTAGAATGATAGATTAGTGATGTCTGCTATGGGCAGTGGTGGGAGAGGGAACAATGCGTGCTGTCTGTTGGACAGCAAGGGTTTCAGTGAATCGGACGTGTCTCTTCTTTGCAACCAGTTTGCTCACCTTCTCCTCACCTTCCCTCTTCTTCCTTGGAAGGCAGAGTTTGACACACATCCTTCTGTTCTTAATAACACACCCTTGTGCAACTCTCTCTCCCCCCCCCAACACCTGCTCTTTTTCTTATTTGAAAAGACTCATGCTGCAAACACCATGCTAGGCTCATAGAACTCCCTTAATGCATCCATCACTAATGGAGCCTATAATCTGGGGATTGGACTCCCGCCTTTCCACTTAGAAGCTGAATTTTCCATCGACTCACACCAACCTTGAAAGAGACTTTCCTTTCAGCTAATCTAAACTTTTTCCTTTAACACTCAACCCCCTTTATTCTCATGTAGCCCATTACGGAGATGCAGTGCGGAGTCTCTGCCCAGGGAGTCCAGCTGGCTTGGCTGTGGGCCACAGGACTGCATGGTCACTGTTCCACAGGGCCCAGTGACTATCCACAAGAAGCTGAAATTACATTTTGTTTCCAAGTCCTAATCCCAACCTGTGCCTGCTTCCTTCCGGGCCTCTGGTCACATGGAAGATTACCTCCCTGTCCAGCCCTTCCCCCACTCTCTCGGTGAACTTTCCCTCTGAAATCTGACTTGCAGAAGACCTCTGTACAGCACAGGTGCACCATATTGGTTGCAAAAATAATTCTAATCCCCCCAGTTCTCCTGGCTTCCAGAGCTTTATGAGACTACACTAATTTAAATCTCAAAAGTTCCTGGCCCTAATACCCTCAGCATCACCCCTCACTCCCTACCCCCTAGGCCACTGTCTTTCCTGGTTACTGCTCAAGAGTACACAGGGGGAAGCCTCATTTGCCAAATTTATTCATGATCTTCCCTTTCCAGGCCCTGGATCACCTGGGCCCTAAAACAGAATTTCTCAGGCCTCAGGAGTCCCCCCCAAACCCAGAGGAAATGCAGTAACTTCTCTGAGGAAGAAGGCAGAGAAGAATGTTTAAGGGAAGGATTTGACAGACACAAAGCTGGATTTAAATGCAGATTTAAATCTGCATTGGTGGCTCAGTGGGTTAAAGCCTCTGCCTTCAGCCTCTGCCTTCAGCTCAGGTCATGATCCCAGGGTCCTGGAATCCAGCCCTGCATCAGGCTCTCTGCTCAGCAGGGAGCCTGCTTCCTCCTCTCTCTCTGCCTGCCTCTCTGCCTACTTATGATCTCTGTCAAATAAATAAATAACTTTAAAAGCAGATTTTACTGTCTACCAGCCATATGAATTCAACTCTCTGAGCCTCTGTTTCGCAAGTGGAACATTAATATGGCAAGAACTAACAGAGAGTTTGCTTCCTACCGCTACTGTCACAAACTACCACAAATAGGGTGGCTTCAAACAACAGAACCTGATCCTATCACAGTTCTAGAAGCCAGACATCTGAGATGGAGGGGTTGGTTCCTTCTGAGGGCTGTGAGGGGGATCAATGCCTCTCTCCTACAGCTGGGTGAGTGCCAACAAACAATCCTTGGTGTTTCTTGGTTTATATACATATCACTCCCTTCTCTGTCTCCATCTTCAAATCTCCTTCTCCCGTGTGTCTCTTATTTTGTCCCAGTGAATAATTCTTGTCATCCACTATGCTGATAAAACACTATGCTCTCATTTCAGATCCTCAGTTTAACTCTACCTGCAAAAACCCTTTTTCCAAATCAGACCATATTTAGAGATTTCAGAAGCCAGATTGTGTCTTTGGGGGAGCACAATTCAACCCACTACAGTAGGATTAAAACAGATGAGGCATGTGGAAAATGGTTTTATTGTCATCAGTGCTTAAAGGGGCAGAGCTAGGCCCTAGATTGTGGGAAAAAAATGATCCAAGTTCTCTCCGGGGCCCAGGCCTCTCTTAGTTGGGAATCCGCCAGAAGTTGTGCCTGAGATGAGGACTTGGAAACAGATAGTTGTATTGGTGATGGGGCAGGATGGGAGCCAAGTCGGGGCGGAGGAGGTCAAGGTGATTCTAGGACTCAGGTTCAAGGGAGTGGAAAGAGCTAGACAAGGGAGAAGCAGAAGCCATGACAAGCATATCACTGAGGAGCTGCTGTAGGGAATGGGATTCCAATTGCACTGGAACCTCTGAGAAGGGTGTAGAATGCATCCCAGAGGGGTCCCTTCAGAGGACCAAGGGAAGGCATTTAACCTCTGCCCCCATTAGCCCCTCCCATTGGTTGAAGGTTGCTTTGGGACGGTCACTCTTCCCTTGGCTTTTGGGCTACTCTTACTCTTGGCCTGAGCAGTCCCCGCAGCTGCACAGGGGATGTGGCCCTTGCCGGAGCAGGATGCTGTCAACTTGAGTCCCAGCTTACCGAGGACTGTCCCTTGTTCAGAGATAGGCCTGTGGGACGTGATGCGGAACAGTCCAAAACTCCCTAACTCCTTATCCAGTGCCGGTGCCTACACTCCTTCCATGATGGACTTACTTCTTCCATGATTTGATGGGGTTGAATTTTGTGCGCCCCCCCCCAGTTAGCCTTAACCCCTAAACTTGTGAATATGGGCTTGTTCGGAAATAGGGTGTTTGCGGATGTCATCCACGTAAGAGGAGACCATCAGAGTGGACCCTGATGCAGCATGACTGGTGTCCACAGACAGACTTGTACAAAGAGAAGCCGAGGAAGACCCCCACGGAGCGTGCCATGTGACAAGAGAGGCTTATTGGCAACCCCAAACACTAAGGGAAAAGCATGGAGCACATTCTCCCCCCAGAGCCTCCAGAGAGAGCAAGGCCCGGATGACACCTTGCTTTGGGACTTCTACCTTGCAGAACTGCGAGAGAATAAACCTGGATTATTTAAGCCACCCCGTTCCTGGCACTAGCGCTACGGCAGCTCCAGGACACTGAGCCACATGCTCGGGACTCAGTTGCTGCGGTGCCTCCCCAGGGAAAGGGCTCACCAACCCATCACGTAAGCCAGTTTCAGAGTCCTGGAGTGGTTCAAATCGAGCTCCCTGACCTCACTGTTTTGAGTGGTAAAAGGGAGCGGTGTTGGTTGCAGTTCCCCATTCCTACCCATCAGTGTTCTGCCCTCCCACTCTCCCCCAGCCCTGTTCCCGAGACACCTCTGCTCCCTGCACGGCTCTTAGAGTTCGAGAGAAGGTCCTTCCCTCGGCAGGAGCGTCTCTCCATTCTCACCCCTTCAGGGCACCTGCTCTCACGGTGAACAGGACTTTGTGTCCTCCCACGCTGGGCCTGTAGAGCATGTGGGCCCTTGGGAGTATCAAAATCTGTCCTTCCCACTTTCCACTTGGAGAAACGGAGCTTGATCATCTACCACACAGACCTGGGTCGTGCTCAGAGGTGGGGCAAGAGACCTGGCTTTTTCCCTCCCACCCCATCTCCTGTTCCTGTCTCCTTTCTGTCCTTGGCCATACCCTCCTTTCCTTGGACCTATTAGGGTCTTCATACCATCCCTTCAGCTTGTGGCTGGCGTATCATCCAGAACGTAGGCAAGAGATCGCCACCAATGCCGAGGGGCTCATGAGAGCCGTTGTGCCTTCTTGTGAGAAGCAGAGGTGGGCACCTTGCCTTGGGGATTCGGACATTGTCTTTACCTAATTCCCACAGTTCCTCCTGCTCTCAAAGACAGCCGACCTCACCCCGAACTCAGCACAGAAATGCGTGGAAGCATGAGAACAGGAAATAGGAGATGAAGGTGCAACCAACAGGGCAAGAGATGGGAGAAGAGGAGGAAAGAAATCTGCAAGAACATTTGGAAACTTCCATGAATCTGCTGGTCCAATGTAAAGGATTGCCCGTTCCTGTCCTTTTTTGCAGACCCACGGTCTACAATGTTGCAGACATTGGTTACAACTCCTTTTGGTTCTTTGGGCCCATGCGGTTAAGCGCTGCCCTCCACAGTGAAATCCACAACTACTCCCCAAAGCTTTTGCACCTAATTGCTTTGACTGGGTCCTTCCTCCAAGGCAGAAGATCACTCTCCCACGTGACTATAAAGCTGCTCCCGCAAACGGACATTTAACTTTGCTGCCCCCTCTTCCCAAACAGAGAAGTGTTCCCAAAGGAAAAAGAAGGGATACATGTTAAGAAGAGACTATATCCCATCCCTGTCCCCCCACCCATCCCCAGAACACACAAGGGGATCCTTGTCCTCATGGTGCTGTCCACGCACTGCTACAGGTGCTAGCTGGGGAATACCCGGTTCTGGGAATGACGCATTACACCAGCGTCTTCTTCCTGAGACAAAGTCCTGGACGCCACGCCAAGTATAGAGAATGAACCAGATGAAGCATTAGCTGGGCCAGATTCCGGGTTCCCTCACGCACTCTTCCAGCTTCCTGTGTAACCCTGTCCAAGTCTCATCGCTGCTCTATGCCTCAGTTTCCCTGTCTGTAAAATGGGGGGGGGGGGATTAATGCCTACCTCACGGGGCTGCTGTGAGAATTTAGAGAACTACCCCCCCACCCCCCACTCCCCCCCCC
>NC_081564.1:12315265-12564385 GCF_022355385.1 Mustela nigripes
ATTCCTGCCTGAACAATGCACTGTAACTGGAGAGCACACAGTCCCTTTAAATGAGGCATACTCTTGGGCGCCTGGGTGGCTCAGCTGATTAAGCATCCGCCTTCAGCTCAGGTCAAGATCCTAGGGTCCTCAGATGGAGTCCTGCATCAGGCTCCCTGCTCCACAGGGAATCGGCTTCTCCCTCTGTGTCCCCACTCCCCATCTCTCATGAAGAAATAAAATTTTAAAGAAATAATAAATAAATGAGGCATATTCTTAAGAGTTCCAACAAAGACGCTGCTCTCTCCTACTGCCCCTCAGGATGACACTGACCATCAGTGATGCCAAGACTTTTGCTTTACCCAACGCAGGTCATCCACACATTGTTTACCTGGTCCTGACAGAAATTTGAGTTTATGGCCTTTTATTTTAAAGCATTTATTTTTTCAAGAAATTATTAATCACAGGGGAAACGGAATCTACACTGTTGACAGACTACTATTTTTTGACAGAGTGAAATGTGCTCAAGCTACAATATACACCCCTTTTCCTTCCTCCGTGTCATACCAGCCCTGTTGCTGCTTTCTTATATGACATGGGTCAGTGTCAGAGAAAGTGTCTATGCTAACACTTCATTTTAAAGTGCTTGACGTGGGGCGCCTGGGTGGCTCAGTGGGTTAAGCCGCTGCCTTCGGCTCAGGTCATGATCTCGGGGTCCTGGGATCGAGTCCCGCATCGGGCTCTCTGCTCGGCAGGGAGCCTGCTTCTCTCTCTCTCTCTGCCTGCCTCTACATCTACTTGTGATTTCTCTCTGTCAAATAAATAAATAATCTCTAAAAAAAAAAAAAATAAATAAAGTGCTTGAAGTAAGCACATTTGGAATCACCAATTTGTATAAATCAAATACTTACCACCATTATCCAAATAGTATTACCAACTCCAATCTAGTGTTTGACTCTGCGGTCGACATGGATCTGATACTGAATGAGCATGCACACCATGGTCCTCTACCCAAATAACCTTAATTTATCCATGTACATAACATTTAGTTAGAAAATATGCACATTTTCAACACAAAATAATGTGCACAAAAACATGAATGGCCAAAAAAGGGAAGTTTCAAATGATATGCTGATGTCATCATTTTAAGTAAATATTTCGTTAAGATCAAGACCACATTTCATAGGGCGAGTAACATAACACAGTCCCTGCACATACTTGTAGCCATCTCGATTGAAAATGGCTGCGGGTGGCATGGGCAGCTGTTCGATTTTAGGAGGGATCGCCCATGAAGGCCGAAACAGACAGGCATCAGGTATCTTCAGAGGTAGCAGGCACTGGCTCGGCAACATCTTCAGCGGAGCAAACATGGAGGACCCCACGAAAGGCTGGAAGGTGGGAGCTTTGTGCACATATGAGAAGTCCTGGGACAACAAAGGGGGGGGGCAGTGATAATGCCGGTGAACAACTTAGGACATACCACAACAATAACAAAAATGACTGCAAGTCAGTATTTTTCTCATCTAATCAGCAGAAAATGCTAATACCAACATTTTAAATTAATCAAGACACTATAATTAAAATACCAAGCAAGGTACCTCATGATCCAATTCAGAGGACTGTTAGAAACTTAGGTATATGTGGCATATAGATAATATTATTTTGAGGAAAATGTATATGAATCTGCTTGAAAACCACCCTGGCTCGATAAAATTCATATACTGGCAATTACCTTTACTTCCTCTGGTTTAGGACTTCCTAATCCATCTTCTACTTCCATTTTGAATTCAGTGAGCTGTGTTGAAACCATACTGACCATAGGGCTCTCCATCATGCCTAATGCTGTCACTGTCTCTGAACTGATTCCATCTTTATAATTCATTACAGGAGAAAATGCAGGGTGCTGTTCCAAGGAAGGAGGAGTGGGGAACATCCTTTGTAAGTCTGCAACTGCTAAAAGAGAAGAGAAGAGGAGAGAAAAGAAGAGAAGAGAAGAACAGACAACAATATTTATTTTAACAGGTAGGATTCCAAAAAAAATCCCAGTTCGTAGGCAGGCACCCTACCTGTCATTAGAAATAATGCTAACTGAATGGTTGTATCAGTTACACAACAGAATATTAATAATGGAAGTCTCTAAGAAGGCCATCAGCAGAAAATTATCCTTTTCTGGAACTTTATCACTATCCCCTTGATGCTTTATGATTTGGCTTCACATAATTAAGTGAACGAAGTCTACGTAATACATTTTTCTTCTAACAAATGATTGCCTGAAGAGTATAAGAAGACGAAAATAAGTAGAAGCTGGAAGAAATTAGATGGAATAACTTTATTAATATAGTTCTATCTCTGCTTACAAATATTTCAGAATTACATAAAAACGTGCTATAGTAAATTTTACATGGAAAATTCACCAGGTAGTTCTACTACAGAAAATAAAAATTGATTAGAGCTAGAATGGTGATTTAGATGTAGTAGGATTACTTAGCTAGTTTGAAAAATCTACCATATTCACTGCTCTTCGGGGAAATGATTCCGTATTGACATTAAATGCTATCCATATTGTACCCCTGGGGATAAAAATATATGTTTATAAAAAATAAAAAATTAAAAAAAAATGCTATCCATATTTATATTAAAATGAAACTTCACTGTTAGGTTTAATAAACCTACCTTGAACCAAAAGACAATTTATTAAAAATCCAGCTAGTAAAAAAGGTATCATTTAAGAAATAGTTAAAACAGGGATCCTCAATCTTTTTTTAAAAAACATCTTAATATACGTGAGGTTAGCCATCATCATTAGCAGGGGCTCATTAAGGCAGGGATACTGAAAAGTAGGAGCAGATGTAATGCAATCAAGTTGTGCTTGCGAAATTTGGCCACAAGGGGGTGTCCTGTACAGCAAATTTATTTACAAATTTAGAGCCTCGAGTTTAAGTCAGTCAGTGTTCTGCAATGGTATCTGATGTGCCATTTTCCAATCATATTGTTCTTTCTAGCAACTTCAGCATTTAAAGAGGCAAACAGTAACCACTGACTAGGCTAAGATACGAACTGTAGCTCTGAATCACAAATGAAGAAAGAATAACCGCACTACACTATGCCCTGGGCTAGCATCTGAGGCAGAGCCCTATAAAGAAGCAGCACCCAGAGCAGTTCCACAGCTCAGCGCTGCTACAGCCCGGTCAGGTCATTTCCTCCCTGGGGGCCTTGGACCCTTCATCTAAATGGCTGGACTAGATGTGTGATTCTCACCAGGCTTACTTTCTTTCCTTTGTTTATGGGAGGATGGGGAAGCTTCCACCATATGGAGGCAGAAAAAAAAAGGTGAGAACCTCTGCATGAGATGATCTTTAAAACACATTTCCTAGTTAAACAATTATATAATCCTGAATAATTTACCTTCTCTTGGCCTCCAGTGCTTATCTGTTACAAGGGACGGAACAGGCCAACAAACAGGATCTCAGATACCAACTTTCCCTCTCATTAGAGAAGCTCCACTTCCATTTATTTCCTACAGTAGGATTCTGTATAAGACTTCATTAGACAAATGGTGCCTGCTGCCGCCAAGAAAAAAAGAAAGAGAAAAAGAAAAAGGGGGGGAGGGAAGAAAAAAACCAACTCCCCCGCCAAGTAGATCTTCAAGGTACCTTCTTCCTAGGACAGTATTCTACCGTTAAGGAATGGAACAATTCCTAGAACTAGGGATATAAGCCAACAGAGAACCAGTGGAGTCTGAGGAGGAAAAACGGGTCTTAAAATGTATTAGCAGTGAGATCAGTAAGTTCTTTAAAACAAGAGTGAAGACTTTAATACTGAGTTAGGTTCCACTTGAAATATATACATCACCTTTATCTTTCAGTCCCTACTCCTTTTCCCAAGCCAAAGACCAGCTCTGGGTCAATTTTAATATAAAATTAATGTTTAAGTGTAACATTTAAAATCCTAAGTCTTCCTCATAAAATCTTCAAAATCCTACTATAGTTCTTAATCATCAAGTTACTTGGAAAATAAACTGTACAAAATTCTCTTTGTGTTAAAGTATTCTGGCTATGGTGTAAAATTTTACCAAAAATTATTTTTATTAAATTAGCTACCAAATTTTGTCAAAGAAATCTAATAAAGGCGTTTCTCACTTGTAATAAAGACATTTCTCATTCTCAAATTCTTTGATGCTATCTAACACAGTTGTATATCTCAATTTTCTTTTTTTTTAAATAAACATTTCTCTTTTTTTAAGATTTTATTTACTTATTTGACACAGAGAGAGATCACAAGTCAGGAGAGAGGCAGTGGGGGTGGGGAGAGCAGGTTCCCTGCTGAGCAGAGAGCCCGATTCGGGGCTCAATCCCAGGACCCTGAGATCATGACCTGAGCTGAAGGCAGAGGCTTAACCCACTGAGCCACCCAGGCGCCCATGTGTATCTCAATTTCAACACCTCAGTCTGGTATTTTTTATCAAAAGTAAAAGAGAACACACAAAAAATTACGGAAAAGACGATTCCACCTGCCAGAAATTCACTTTATAAAGTGGCTTTCACTATTCTTATTAGCAGATAGTTGGTTTTTTGTTTTTTGGGCTTTTTTGGTAAGAGTTTATTTTTAAGTAATCTCTACACCCAACCTGGGGCTAGAACTCATACCCTAAGACCAAGAGTTGCATGTTCCACTGGCTCAGCCAGTCAAGCACCCCATTATCAGATATTCTTTTTTTTTTTAATATTTTTTATTTATTTGACAGAGAGAAATCACAACTAGGCAGAGAGGCAGGCAGAGAGAGGGGAGGAAGCACGCTCCCTGCACATCAGAGAGCCCGATGAGGGGCTTGATCCCAGAACCCTGGAACCATGACCTGAGCCCAAGGCAGAGGCCCCAACTCACTGAGCCACCCAGGCACTCCCCCCATTATCAGATATTCTTAAGAAAGACTCTTAACCTCGCTAGCTTCAAGTTCCTCATCTGCAAAATGGTAGTAATATCTACTTCATATTTTTTGTGCACATTAAATAAGATACACATAGAAGAGAACACTTCACCACATAACATCTAAACGTTCAGTAAGTGGTGAAGTCAATAATAATTAGCCCAACCTCCCCATTTTTGACTGGGCCAAAGATGAAAATGCTGTTAAGTTACAAGCAATTTCTGAGAAAGATACAACCTTAAACAGGTATTAAGATAAAAGAAGGAATTGGAGTCAAAGAAAAAAGACAGAAGCCCAGAGAAACATTCTGGTCCCCCAAAATAGAAAACCATGTCTTGCTTGTTCGATTTTCTTCTTATAAATGCTAAAGTAAGGGAGAGAACAGCTACCAGCATGGGCTGGAGTTGAGGTATATTATTGTATGTATCATTCTCACACAATACTACATTAACACAGACTTGATGCCAAATCAAACCTAGTTATTACTGTATGTTGCTTTCTTCACTAAAACTACATACACGAATGAATAATTATGGACCTAGTCTCTCAACCACAGTATCCACTAGCCACATATGGCTATAGGGCACTCAAGCCAAGGGTTGTCCAAACGGAGATGTGCTGCATGCATAAAATTATACACCAGATGCCAAAGAGTTAGTACAACAAAAAAAAGAACGCAAAATACCTCATTATTTTCTACATTGATTACATGTAAAAATGACACTATTGGTTATATTAAGTAAATATATTATTTAAATTAATTTTACATGGTTCTTCTTTAATTCCTTTAATGTAACTACTAGAAATTTTTTTTTTTTTAAAGATTTTATTTATTTATTTGACAGAGAGAAATCACAAGTAGATGGAGAGGCAGGCAGAGAGAGAGAGGGAAGCAGGCTCCCTGCCGAGCAGAGAGCCGGATGTGGGGCTCGATCCCAGGACCCTGGGATCATGACCCGAGCCGAAGGCAGCGGCTTAACCCACTGAGCCACCCAGGCGCCCCACTACTAGAAAATTTAAGATTGTTTGTGTATTTCTATTAAATTGGACAGTGTTATTCTAGACACTAAATTTTATAATATGTCAGCCTCTCTGCCTCAATGTACAATAAAGCTCTTGCAGAGATGAGAACTTCTTGCCATGCTATTTTATGGTCATGCCTGGGGGAGGGGAATACAGTGTGTATGTCCATTTACACACACATACACACATTTGCTCTGTATACTTTGTGCACTATGAAAGATCCTCTTCACGCTTCTATATCTGTACTTTCCTAATGCTTATACTTTTGCTGTATTTCAAATTAATTAATTTTTATAGCCTGTACTTTATCATAAAATTTTGATTAACTTCTTTTTGAAACAATTATTTTCAAAATAAAAATGAGCAAAAGAAGAGAGTACACCGTATGCTTTCCTGGCCAATGATACTAACTAGCAGGATAGTTTGTGAGTGCAATATTGTGAGTCCAATGATCTTGGACAAGTTATCAGACATTTTAACATTTAACATCACAACATATCACTTCATGTCAAAAAGGGCAGAGGATTAACTGGCCCAATACAAGGAAAAGAATTCATTCATCTGACCTATTCATATGTATCTGCTTTAATATTGTCTCTTTTAATCTGTGAATTCCATGTTTGCAAAATTCTGCAGTGCAGAGTAATAAAAAAAGAAAAATGTTTAATTAAAAAAACTACAGCAACTGGCTGGCTACCATTATTCATTTTCATACATGTCATGCTTGAGAAAGCGTTGCATATTTTAAAAAGCTATGGATCTACTAAAGCTGTCAAAATCCAATCTCTGTATACTTCACACTTCTACATTTGAGTAAATCAGCACACATTTATAGGTTCATAAAACTTTTTGACTCATCCCTATGACACAGTGGTTTTTCCCCTCAATTTGCTCTCATTACCAGCTGAAATTAATGAGAAGGTATTAAAGAATGATTTGCAATGGAATTATGTTTCTGCTTCAGAGTACCCATGTAAGCTACCCTATCTTTCTCTTGTACAATACTGTAGTTTCCTAGGGTGAAGAGTAACTTTAAAAAAAAAAAAAAAGAAGAAGTTTCTCTTCTTGTCATCATAGACAATTAACTATTTTACCTCAAAAGGAAACACAAAAACTTCAGTATGAATTAGAAAAAGGACCATGAAGAAACAAATATTCCTCATCCTTAGGTAAATTGAATTTTTTGAAACATCTCACACAAGCTCTTATACTGGAATATCACTCTAAAAATCACTGTGTAACATTTATCCTACTAGGAAAAGGCTATTAAAGAAACAAACAAAAAACAAATTTTTCCACATTCTAAAGCATAAGAGTTAATTCATAATTTGAAAACAAAAGCAAAAGAAATTTAAACTAAGATGGTCTCTTAGCTGTCTGCCCCATCTTAGGAATTCCAACTTATATAAGGCTTTTTTTTGTTTTGTTTTTGTTTTTTTTAAATTCACAGTTAACATTTTTTAAAACAAAAAGCGGGGGGAGGGACAGAGGGGAACCTCAGATAAGGCAGCACTGAGTATGAGAACATTTTGTGTAAGTTATAAATAGTAAACCAAAGCTCCATTTCCTTTTCTTACTTGGTGGATAAGGAACAGCAGCTCTTCCATCCTTCCCAAGAGGCCGGTCTTCTGCCCCAACAGCAGGCATTTTTGATGAACGCAGTGCAGGTGACACAGCCTAAGAAAAGATTATTATTGAAAAAGGGCAACACATGTGTATCTAAGTAGGGCAGTAGTCGACTATTTAACATATGCCTACTGATATTTTGGAATAAAGGTGCTTCCTTACACAGTGTTTACAAGTGAACTTCTAGAAATACTCACAGACTGTGAAGCCAAGACAGCTACAAGCGTATCCAGAATGAAAACCAGAGTGACCGAGTCTTGTCTGCATGGATCTGCTAAGGGCAGACTGTACCATCAAAGCACAAGTTGGAGTCCTTAAGCAAATCTTCCTCCCAGGTCGTTAGAGAAGTGGTTTTAGGGACACAATAATTAAATTAGGGTGGTGTCTCCAAGGAGTAATTGGCTATCAGTCTGCCTTTCCTTCTGTTTGGAAGCAGGCAGTTAAAAGAGGTGACCTCAAGCCCGCCCGAAGCATGATATTTCTCTTTTTCACCACAAAAAAGCCATGTATCTTCTGCTCTTACTTCCACAGTTACCCTTCATCTTCATAAAAAATAACCTTATCACATAAAATTATTGAAATATGCAGAGAGGGCTTTTCTTTGAGTTGTTACTCAAAATAAATGAAGTCCTTTAATAGGCAAGATTATCTTTAAGAACTCAAATGAATAAGTGGCAAGATGAAACAAAGCAAAAAATATTCTCACAAATAGAAGGCCTTTTATGTATGTATACTTATTCAATGTCACAGGGTTGAAGTGTAAAATTAAATTCAAAGACATTTGAGATGAAAACTTGGACAACGGCCTCACAACACCAGTTATCAGTAAGATGAATTAGCAAAAACAATTCTAAGGTAAGTGATTCTCTTGATTAAATGTCACACTAGAAATCAGAGTAAAGCAGAAACAATCATTTCAGAGAAATGTAAATTAGATTAAAAATGTCCAACCCTCCTTCACATATTAACATTACTAAGAATATATTCAAAAACCAAAGTAAACATACCCTCATTTAGTTCCACAGTAATACATAATTTATACAGAGATAAGTACAAGGGCTCTGAGCGCCAGTACAATCACTGGGGATGACGGCTGGGAACAGTCCCAGCTGCCCCACAATGCTTGCTTTGCCCTCTTTCTTATTCCTCTCTTTCTACTTCTTTCTGATTCCGTGTCTTTTTATGTTTTGTCCTACCATCCCCACCAAAGCAGCTAACCAAACCCTAAGGATCATTAAAACCAATCCTACATAACACCTGACGTTTAGGGAGATAGTCAAGTTCAAAAAGGCTCTCAGATGCCTGGATCAACGCTAAAGAAACATGTCATTTCTTTTCTTTTTTTTTTTTTTTAAAGATTTTATTTATTTATTTGACAGAGAGAAATCACAAGCAGATGGAGAGGCAGGCAGAGAGAGAGAGAGGGAAGCAGGCTGAGAGAAGGAAGCTGGCAGAGAGCCCGATGTGGGACTCGATCCCAGGACCCTGAGATCATGACCTGAGCCGAAGGCAGCGGCTTAACCCACTGAGCCACCCAGGCGCCCCCTTTTTAAAGATTTTATTTATTTATTTGACAGAGAGAAATCACAAGTAGATGGAGAGGCAGGCAGAGAGAGAGAGAGGGAAGCAGGCTCCCTGCTGAGCAGAGAGCCCGATGCAGGCCTCGATCCCAGGACCCTGAGATCGTGACCTGAGCCGAAGGCAGCAGCTTAACCCACTGAGCCACCCAGGCGCCCAAAACATGTCATTTCTTGTACTGCAGTTTTTCTCACTGTCATGTCCTTTTCCTTCATGCAGCCACTGCCTGAATTTCCATCCCTGTGTTTTAATCCAATAAAAGTTACCAAACAGTACTCCTGCTTTCTGTGTATGAGGCTGGTGAAAACCAGCACTCGCTTCTACCAAGTCAGTTCCACACTCAGCAGCCTTCGCAGAGGGACACGTTATAGGCAGAGTTCAAAGTTCAAAGCCATAAGAGTGGTCAAAAACCTTCCTAACCCTGTCTTTACCCACTACTCAGAGAGCAGACCAATGGTCTGTTTCCCATCCTTCCAACCCTCAGCTGGTTCATTCTCTTGCTTAACCAAGGCTCATTCCCGGCTCAAACTAATGCCTCTCCCCCGCCTCTCACTAACCCTCTTTCCACCTCTGAAGTCAAATCTTTTCTTGGAGGCCATTATGATTTCATCATCTTCTAAGTACTTAACATTGGTATAATGGCGTATAATATCTGTTAATGAGATACATTTTTATTTTAAAGTGAGAACAGGCTTTAGAATTCTGATTCCTACTTAACCTTTAAGCGTTAACTTAAACACTCCTCGCCTGTCACTTTGTACTTGAACGTCCAGCATCTTTAGACACAGGTCAAGTTACTGCACTCACAGTAATAAGTGCACATGGGTGTATACATTTTTATATATTTTTAAGTACATTTGTAACTTTCTTTATATGCACTTCTCTGGAGGTCTGTGAGTACCTTAAGTGTCAGGGCAGGATAATAATACCTGTGACCTCAGGTACACACCACAGGAAGTGACCATCAAATGAGTAACAAATACATGGGAAGTGGACAAAAGGGAGGGAAAGTAAGTACATACGTGAAAGAAAAATAAACTAATAAACTTATTTCCTTGAAGAGAGGGCCTATCTTACTCATTTTTTGGTCCCCTAAATGTTAACAGGTACTTCTTTTTGCTTAAAAGTACAGAGCTGGTTAGGAGGACGGGGACATAAATTTCCTGATTCAGAGGAGCTCAGCTGTTCTTCTAAGAAGAACAGCCTATAACGTGTCCCTCATTCTTATCTGTCACATCATGTCTTAAATTATTTAACTTGTATGTACACAAGTCTTTTCCCCTACTATAGTGCCACAACCCTAAAAAGTACAGATCATACTTGTTTATCTCTCAAAATGTAGGCTAAGTTCTTACTGATGACATGAATAAAAAGTTACGGGGGCATTATCTTTATAATCAGAGCTAAAGGGACTACATAATATACTTCTACTAGTCTCACGATATTTAGAAGGATTTAAAAACTGAATGGGAAAGATTTTAATATTTACAACAGGAATAAACTAATAAAAGAAGACATCAACAAAGGGAAACCAAGGGGCGTTAGAGACTACAGTGACAACTTTTAGAATCCTTACAAACATTTCTGCAGAACATTCTGAACCTGAAATAAGGGGCCCCAAAACTGAGTAGACAAAACAATAAGGAAATACTCCAATAGTGACCCAAGTTCTCCCATGTAAGGAGATTTCTGTTTCGGTAACTATGGCAGACTCACCCCAAGTTCGTCATCATCAGAATTATCAAAGATGTTGTCTAAGTCATGCAGGGAAGGTGCCAGATCTGTCACCTGTGTAAGGCTACTGGAGCCAGCTCTGCCAGCAGCATTATCCTGCCGGACATCTGCGAGAAAGGAGGCAAAGATGCAGAATAAGTGACTTCATCCATAGAGAAGGAGTGAGAAAAGGGAATGGATCTCAATGCGCAAGACCTGCCTGTGAATTTTTCCCCTAGGTTTTGAGTTAAATTTAGAGACAATTATTTCCAAATATGTTTATCAGTTTTGAAAGTAACTGAAAAACAAACTATGAAAAATTAAAGATGGGATCAAATTACTGCTATTACAGTAAAATATAATTCTAAATTGAGAAGCATCTCCCTTGCATTTTACTTTAGCAACAATCCAAGTGAGGCAAATAATCATTGTACACACCTGTTTTAGTAGCAGAACTGAAAATAGACATGGCATTTTTCCCATCAGGCACCGGCGTGGAATGACCTGGTGTAGTGACATCCTTGGTACCAAATCCATCCTCTGACTGTATAATAAATTCAGCCAAACAAAACACATGAACACCAACCCAAAGTGTGGAATATGAGGGAGAACACAAAGAATTAGAGGGTAGAATGGAACTTATTATGAGCACAAGTATGATAAACCATGGTCTATGCAACCAAGGGAAATAAAAGATATGTCCTTTTCCTTGAATTTAAACAGAACCCAAAACTCCCACACTGTCCCTCCAATCTTATGGAGTATTCTGAGTCAATCTGGACGTTATGCCTAACCAGTACTGGTGGCATTTGATTACAGACCTGCCACGGTGTTAAAAGCTGCCTTTAATAACACCATAGATACTGAATTATGGTTCGAGCTTTCTGGATCTAGATAGATCTCTACAAAGGAATCTCTGAAGCATTCTCCTGAACTGTACAGGCCTCTTTTAATTGTCTATTTCCTCTATTCTTAAGAATACCTCTTTAAATGGCCCAGGATTTTGGAATGTTTTAAAATTTGAGGCTAAAGACAGCACACACCCCCAGTACTCACTTTTATGACAATGAAGCCACTAAAATTGATACTGACATAATTTAGGAGTAGTGTTGATAATAATTCAGATAGATATATAGGTAAAGCGCTTGGTACAGTAACCACATTAAGCGCTAAATAACCAATAGATATTGTTAACAACATTTTTTTCCCTTACATTTTGGATATTTTGAATAATAATTAAAAAGAAATAAGCAGGGAGCATAGGCCAACAAGAATTAGCATATGAGAGGAAACATGCACTGTAAGCTATAGCCTGGAAAATATGAGGCTTCATTTATGTTCAGCTGACTTTTAAACAAAGGTGAGCCATGACATAAAAAGGAACAATACGTTGTTTCATACAATAGTACCAAGAGCATGAATATGGGGACAGAGCAATCAGGCAAGACTACCTCAAACATTCTGCCTCAGAAGTTTTCCCACACATGTTGTACTGACATAGATCAAAACCCACACCATGCTGGATACTCTCTATGTTAAATAGTACCTTATTCTTTTTCAGGGAATCCTTCTCCGTCCCTTGTTTGCATTTCTTGTTTGCTGTAAAGATGTATTTTATGTCGCCATCCTCAAAGGTATATGGATCATTGACTTCTCCCAAACTGTCTCCAGGTTGTTGAGCTAGAGGCAATGGGTCAAGGAAGTGGAGTGGCTGCATCTGGGGCTGCTTTTCTTGCCAGATTTTAAACCGTTTGTTAGGTTGTGCTAAGAGTCTAAAAGGGAAAATAAATGATAATTTAAGCAAGATAACGTAAAAAGATTATCTTTTTTTAAAAAGCAGCATTTATAATTTAAAGCACTTGCAAAACTTAAACTTAGAAAATTTATCTCTATAAAAAAGTTCTTTTAGAGAAGATGTTCACAAATAAAACTTAGTAGGTCTTTGTGAAGAACATGTTTCTGTCTCTGATTCCATGGATTCCAGTGAAGAGCACAGATGGGCTCTAAGGACAGAATGACTAGGTTCAAGTTCAATCTGTGTCATCTTCTGACTGTTTGACCCTTGCTTCTTTCTCAGCTTTGAAAATAAGGTAGTAATACGACTGTGGTGAAGATGAACTGAGATGGTCTGGGTAAACTGTCAAGAATAACGGATAGCTCAACAGCACTAAAAATAGTATTACTACCAGATGCAGGATACATACCTGACTGCATGCAAAGCCTTCCTTAAAAGTGTCAACATACAAAGAAGGCACTGACCACAATATGAAAAGTCTCATCAAGCTACATCCTTTGACTAACAAACAGCAGGCCCAAAATAAATTAATACCAAGTCCTAAATGCCACAATGAAACCTTTATATGGCAACATGTTTAAATAATGACACATGTGAAACCTGACTAAGGAGAAAGCATTGGACTTTTCAGCATTTTCCAAACGCAGAGTCCAGAATGGTGAAGAAAAGCGTGTTTCATTTTGGCTCTGAAGGGTGAACACGGGGAGATGAGGAGGAAAGCCCCGACTGTCAGGACCCTACGCCTTGGTCAACAGGCATCAGGTGAGTGGTACGCAGAGTCGCCTTACCTTTGCAACGCAGTGCTCTCTGAGTTTACCTCCATTTTGGCATCACATCTGTCACCCTGGAGCTCTGGGGGCCGGAACTCAGCATCATCAATGCGGGGGAGGCGGTAACTGTGCCACCACTTGTCTGATGACTCAGGGTTCGAGGGCCTAACCCCACAATATAAGGCTGTCTCGCTGACCTCTGCCATCAGAGGCAGTCTTTGGCCTACGAGGACAGTTCTGTCATCCAGAGTCGACAACTGCTGGAGTTCTAGCCCATTTCCATAGAGGGCTGGGTTCACAGGAACAGATGGCGGGTCCAAACTCTCTGTTTCCTGACCTCGTGGTTGAGGGCTGAGTGTTGGCGGCAGAGGGGAAATAGGGGAATGAGGTGAATCCATAGGATTCAGATTCATTTGCTTGCTTGTATTTCTGGAAGGCACGGCCATTTGTTTATCATACTTCCTACTGCTAGACACCTCTAAGGAGGAGTCTATCCCTCCCAAACCTAGCTTCTGTCCTGGTGTGTCCTGCTCCACACAGAACTCATCAGCCACAGAGGGCCTATGGTGAAATGGTATCAAGGGTCTCTTTTGCAATTTGTCTCCCTTTTCTGGTCTTTCTGTTGTTTTGTGCTTAGACGCAGGAGGTGGTAAAGAAGAAGATGATGATGGTCCTGCACTGAACCCTGGTTGAGATATTGCGGGAGGTCGATTGGGTCCTACTGCACAACGTTTTAAAAGTTTATGCCTGAAATGAGAATTAAAATAAGGTCAAGAAACAGATCTGAAATCTAACTGTTACATATAATATGTATGTAATATAATGTTGTAACAGTATAACATTACTACATCATTATAACATTACAAATAGATTGCAAATTGCAAACATTACAAAAGATTACAAATAGATATAACATTACAAATAGATGGCTCTGATAAGGTTTTGTCTTTTAAGCACACACTAGATCCCCAAATCACTGAAAAGGACTCTAGGTATTAATTGTTCTTATAATGACTAAAATCTGCAACACTGATGGAAAGTGGTGAATCAAGCAAACATAAGTTAAGCACATAAGAGATGGACTTAACAGTGCTAACCCCTACCAAAGACTGATGTGAAAAATCCTCAAATCTTTCAAATTTGGTGATGGCCTCAGAAAACGTATTCACACTGCATCTTAAAACCAAGAGTAATGAGATCATTTGCCAAGAGAGAGAGAAAAAAATCTTCTAATTTCTATCTTACAACACTCTACTAACTCCAATATAGAATGGCTTATAATAGCTTGTACTGTTGTAAGTTGGGAATAAAATAATTGTGATTCTCCCCCAAAGTGTGAAAACAAGAAAATGAGGGTCAATCCACGAATCTTTAACAGAATAAATAGACTAGAAATCTTATATGCCATTCTTATCAAAAAAAGAAGGAATAAAAGACAACTTTGGATCTTCCAGACTCACAAAATTAGACAGATGTTTAAAAAAAAAAAAAAAAAGTGGTGAGTGAATATGAAAACAACAAACGCAGCTGTACCAAGCAGGGTAGCAAGTCTGCTCACATCCTAACACACTTCTTGGCAAGCACAGGTGTGAGATATTGCTCAGGAAGGGCCCACTAGATGATGCCAAGGTTTAATCTGTGCAACAAAGTTATACAGTAGGTCAGCCAGTTCCTCCCAATATATAAATCCACCCAGGGAAAAAAACCTGAGCTCTCCTGCCCATGCAGCAGTAACTCTCTGAGGCCACTAGGGTGGCATTAAATTACTGCTAAATATCACACTCAATGGTACCCTAGTGAGCAGTAAAACGGATTTGTGTGGCATAATGGGATGGTTTAGTGGGACAGGAGGATGGCCACCCTGCCCCATAAGGCCATTAAATAGTGTGAGGAGTGGACCGTTCCATAACGGGTTTGGTAATCTTGCAGTAGATAATCTGAAAAGACTCTTGCTGAAGTCTTTGCTACTCTTTAAAAAAAAAAAAAAAAAAAAAAATCAGAGTTTAAAGAAGGTTGTTTAAGCATAAAGCTACTGACAATAAGGGGGAAATTGCACTTTAAATCTCCAGGGCACAGCAGCACACTAAGAGGTGAATGTCTCATCTGAAAATAATCTCAATCACATCTTGGAAGGGGCTTATTTTAAAACAGTTCAAAGAATCTTTTTTTTTTTTTTTTAAAGATTTTATTTATTTGTCAGAAACAGAGAGAGAGAGAGCGAGTGAGCACAGGCAGAGAGGCAGGCAGAGGCAGAGGGAGAAGCAGGCTCTCTGCCGAGCAAGGAGCCTGATGTGGGACTCGATCCCAGGACCCTGGGATCATGACCTGAGCCGAAGGCAGCTGCTTAACCCACTGAGCCACCCAGGCGTCCCAGTTCAAAGAATCTTTTACATAAAACTTTTTCACTTGGATTTTCTCTCTCAGAGCATTTACCCACACCAGTCCTTTGATAGATATTTTATGGTAGCCTCTTCAAAGTAAGGACTTTTGGCAAACCAGAAAATCTCATAAAGTCATTTTTTTTTCAGTTGTATTTAATGACTCGGCTACATTGTGAAATGGTTACAATCAGGGATACACTAGGGAGTACCAGACTATCAGACTATCACAGCAAATCTCTGATCAGGTAAGAGGCCTCAGTGAAGCAAGGAGCAGGAAATCAGCCTCAAAAGGCTAACTATATGAGTGGTCCAGTGGTGGGAAGGAACCAGAAGCAGAGCCAAATAGTGTAGAAACACAAGGTGACTAAAAGAACGAGGCAACTAGAATTACTATCATAGACATTTCCAAGGACATCAGTGTGAAATGCAAGGATAAAATTCGTCTATAAAATGAAGAAAAATAATAAATGATAAAGTTTCTAGGCTGAAAAGGGGAAACTGTGATAAAAATGACTGGAACAAGATACTTGACTTGTGAGAAAACACACATGTCAATATTAAGGATATTTCTTAAAGGCATCCCCCAAAATATAAGACCAGAGTATGTATGAGAAGTCAGGTCTAGAGATAAATACTTGGAAGTCAATGGAATGAAAAGCATAACTAAAAAAAGACCTGAAGCTATAAGAATCTGGTCAGGAAATAGAGGAGTGATTCCAAAGGACAAAAGAAAAAGTGCTATTTATTTACACTTCAGGTAAAAACAATTCAAGGGAGCAAATAAAAATGTCACAGAAATCAACAAAAAGGTTATTTTTAACAGCTGAAAAATCTAGATTAAGGAAAAGAGGAGCAAAAATAGGATGAGGGCATAAGCAAAGCTAAATACACCAACATTTTTATCCTAGGTACGTTCTAAAGGTAGACCATAACTTGGCTATGAGCTACTTAGAAATAAGAATTAATAAGAAAAGGCTTTCTGTCACACAAGTTACAATGGCCTAGAAACAGAAGGAAAACAGGTATTCAGCTGGTATACCACACCTATCCTGAGACAAGAGGTGCTCAGAGAGGATCCTTAATGAACAACTTCTTCAAAAACACCCTCCTTAAAAAATCAATAGTGCACATTTCATTAGGCTAATATTTACAGCATCTCTCAAAAAAAAAAAAAAAAAGCTGACTAGAGAGGCAGAGCTTGATAAAAGAGAATCAACATAAGGGACAAGAGAGGAGAGGACGGGAATACGGTGTGAAAACTGCTGTTTAAGCATGTACAAATACACACACACCCAGTTTGTACATATTCTCAGGGGTCATTTGACTGCTTCCCTACCCTGAAGCCAACTTATTTATGTCACAATAAGAACCCCTAAAAAACTAGGGAAATGAATGGCCATTTTCTTAATATATTTTATCTCAAAAGAACTTTTTCTAATTGTTGAACAGTATCAAATGGGAAAATATGTACTTTGGAAGCAAAGCTACTCTAAGTTGCTCATTAAGTGAATAATCACCATCACATCCTCAACAGTCACCTGAGCTAGGGGTGAGGCTGATATACACTTAAAAAATCTAAGAACACTGGGGTACTTGGCTGGCTCAGCTGGTTAAGCATTCAACTCTTCATTTTGGTTCAGGTCATGATCTCGGGGTCATGAAATCAAATCCCGCATCAGGTTCTGTGTTCAGTACAGGGTCTGATTGAGATTCTCTCCGTCCCTCTCCTCCTGGCTCTCCCCCTGCGTGAGACCATTCTGCCCTCTCACATACGTGTAAAATAAATAAATAAAATCTTAAAAGGAAAAAAGAAAGAAAGAAAGAAAGAAATCTAAGAACCCTAATGAAAGCCCATGACAATAAGACTCTTTACTACTACAAGGAGTGATAACTCAAGGTAATATACAGGGGAGCAAATATTTTCTACAGAAATCAATTCAGGGTTCTAATTCAAGTATCTAACTGAATGAATAATTTTAGCTTCTGGCAGGTTTTATTACTAAATACCTACCTCAAGCATCAAAACATACCAGCACTGACAACAAGACAAATTATCTATGGAAGGTCGATTTAATCCAAATTCTATGAACTCTAGCCAACTTGTTTAGTACTTACCTCTATTTTAAAATTAAGAACAATTAAATAAATTCATTTAAAGGGGAATAGACTGTCTTATCAAATGCCTTTTGGTTTTGGAGTAGTTACCACAAAAAAATTTGTGGGAGCAATTTGATAACAGGGCCACAGTCACAGTTGTCAAATAAAGCTCTTTTTGAGTCCTGACAATAAAACTGTTATCATCTGTATAAAAGAAAAGACCTATCTTTTCCTTCTCTACTAGAGGAGGAAGACTGAAAACAAAACAAAACAAAATAAAATGATGAAGAAGAAGCGGTCTGAGAGTCCACGAGACAGCCAATACAACAAGGTCCCAACATTTTATCTGACCCCTGTTCTGCCTTGTCTACTACCTACCTAGAACAGGAACAGCTGACTCTTTGGGTTGGATCCACAAAATCCCAAGTAGCAGGATTATTAGCAGGCTCTTCTTCAAGAGTTGGAGTTGACATTTGGCTCCTCCTAAAAAAGGTTAAAAATGTGACTTGTGTAAACATGAGAAAATACTTATATCTCGATGGGGGAGGGGGGTGTTTTAAAAGACCTGAATACATTTCCCATAGTAATGTTAGCTAGCTGATAGTGCTGAGCAATCCAAGGTTGGGGGCGGGGGTGGGGAGAGGGATGAAGGAAGAGCAAACTTGTTCTATGCACTAGAAGAAGCAAGGTTCAAATATTTCTATTTAAGTTGACTGCACATTTTAACATGGATACAAAGCACTTAAAACACTATCTGGCACTATTAGTTGTTGCTTTAAAAAGTCACCTAAATTTTGTAGAAATTAACTTGAATTTTTAAAATTATCTTTTCCCAGCATCTGTGAATTTATGCCCTGAGACAGACTGTTTAAGCCGTGTCTCTAAACTAGGAAATAATAAGAAACTACTAGGCTACTAGGAAATAATAAGAAACTGACATATCAATTCTTCCACTTTTTCAAAAATATGCTAAGGAAGGCAGGGAAGAGAGCCAGAGGAGGGACAGGGGGCAAAGGAAGGAAGCAAAGTCAGATAGGGGAAGAAAAGAATATGGCCTCTGGAAATCAACCAACAGAAGCACAGCAGGTGGCAAACACCCCTCTATCATCATTTCAGTTTAGAACTGTACTGTCATTTAAAACAGAAGACCTAAGTCGCAGAAAATGTGACAAAGAAGGTCATTTCCCTTTGCAAATAGAAAACATTCATAAATTGGTATACAGAGGAAAACCAACCCACTGACTACTGCCCTCAGCCATATGTTCTAAAAAATATCAGATGGATACCTTACCAATCTTGAGATACTCAGGAACTTCCAAATTTCCTAGATAACCAATCAAATCAAGTCAACATCTTTAACACCCTTGCATTCAATTTTGCACTATTATGTTCAAAAAGATGATCTACCAATCCAATGACCCTTCAGGTTTGGTCACACAATGGTTCAATGTGACTAACACTCTTCACATAGTAATCAAAGACATGGTGTTACTAAACCATGATCCAGACGTAATGCAAAAATCATACTTGGACTGGGTTCTGTTGAGGATGCATTCCTTCCAGACTCGATGGACCATATGATTGTGGAGTTTTGGAGGAATCTTCCCCGATCTCTTTGGACTGTGCATAGTTATCATCCCCCCGTCTTGGGAGCCTAGGTGACTGACAGCACTCTGCGTACCTCCACTGTCCCCTGGAAAAGACAGACAACTTACTTGGGAATGTGAAAATTATCTGAAAAGGTCTCCTGGTACACAGACTGTAAGCTTACTTCACAGAAATGTTTTTATTTTTGAAACCCGTATTATTCATGTAGCACCCTGGCAAGAACACTACCCATAGCTCTGAGCACAATTTGTGTGTACTGGCACTTTGGACGGTTCTTTGTCTCTTCTCTAAAATAGTTCACCACATCAACACTCACACACTCAGACAACCCAAGGGCATAGCCATTCAGAGGCATTCCGACTCTACAGATATTGGAGACAACTTAGCTATAAAGGCTTATATATCATAGTACTAAAGGTGTGATCACAAATAGATTGTTTTAAATTTTTAAATCAACAATGCAATAAGTAAGTTTCAAGGCAGAACAAAACAGCAGAGGGAGCTTTCTGCTCATTTAGCTAAAAATCTATGCAGCAATTGCACATAGCGCCCTGGGTCAGAGAAAGAACTTAATGGCACAAAGCTTTTAACAAGGTCAAATTTCAAATTTGCGTGTGGAACTCTCTGTCCTTATGCCTGACACAATTTATGAAATCTTAGTGCTAAAATACTGAAAGGTTATCTCGACATTCTGTATCAGAAGATTATTCACTAGTTTCTCTCTAATAACTCCACTTAGCTTTTCCAGCTATGGTTGGTATTAAATCCCATTTCTTTCTATTAGGTGCATTAGGATTACTGGTAATACTGGTTTTTGGTTATATGAGTATTTTACTATTTCTATCACACAAGACAAATATTGAAATTGATTTCCAGTATTAAATTCTGATTCAATTACTTTCATCTATTTAACTTCATAGATATACTGTGGGTTTTATCCTCAATAGAACTATGATACAAAACATCTTGACCAAAATAATCAATTTTAAGCACTCTGGAAACCTCCACCCTCATCTGAAAAATAAACAACCTTATACCACAAATGAGTAGTCCTGATATGCTGGAACACAATCATGTTCAGATGAGCTGAACGGTTGGGCTTAGTTCTATTTAAGACAAAAAAACATAAACCAGCATCAAAATGCTGGTTCTAAGAACTATAAATTGCTTGCTCCCCATGAAAGAATTATTGTATTAAAAATCAGATAAAGGAGACAAGAAATTTGGTCTTTTACTCCTATCTTTATCTTTAAAGTTCCCTAACTTGGTATACGGTACAAAATAATTCACTTCAATTCTATAGTGGATTTGCAAATGCTTATTATAAAACTGGGATAAACAGAGAAACAGAAGTACAACACATAGCCCTGTGCTCCCAAACACCTTACAATTTAGCCAAAGAGATTATATACCCACAGTGTCATATGGGATGAATATGATCAAAAAATAAAAGGGATGAGGAAAATAAGGCACAGTTTTTTAAGATTAAAGCTGGGTTAATGCTTTTCAGTAGCTTTTAATGATTTAATTAAAATGGAGATGATACCTCATAGGGAACTAGACAAGAGCTATACTCCATGCCATCATATACAAACTGAATGTTGTTTCTCAAAATTATCTCCATAAGTAGGAGACACAAGCAGAGGTACCTATCCACATGAGGCAAGAGTGATTTCACCAAAACCAGTTGGCCCTCCTAGGTCCCCTGCTAATCTAGAAGATTCTTTGCCATTTTAGGGGAAAAAGGGACACATTTTGTCCTATATGTAGGAAAACATGGCGATGCTCAATGTTTATCAACTGCAGAAATACAAGGCTGACCAAGACGTCTTTGTCTCTGAGATAGCATTAAGAGTCCTAAGCTATAATTCATTGTATCATGATGTAAAAATTAAAACAAATTCACTTTACAACAAAGATTCCAATTGCTTTTATCTGGTTGGCTTTAGAGAGTTAGGAGGCATCAGGGGATTTATTTACCCAGGGCTTAGCACAAATGACCTACACAGAGTCAAAGGAAGTAATGTAAAGACCTGGAGTTAGGAAGTCCACATTGAAAACCACAATAAACAAAACCTGGTGTTTCTGAATCGTGAAATTTATCGTTCCTAACTGATCAGACCCTAGGACATCATGCATACAGCAGGCTTTCAATTTTAAGTTTCAATTTTAAGTTGAATACAAATATCCCTAAGAGATACTAATTCGAGTCTCTGTATCAATATATCTTCTCTATGATGATTATTAAAAAGTCTGTAGAAGTATTTTTTCTTTTTCCTTTTTCTGGTTTTCTTCTTTTTTAATAAAAACTGAGCAAATCCTTTCACAAGGAATCATCCAAATTCTCTGCTCTGCCATATCAGAGTTGGATGTCCCTTTTTTCTTACTGTCTCAGCAACTACATGGCTTCTCAAGACAGAGGCTGCCTGCTGCCCATTTCTATGCCTTCCGCACCATATCTGAGTAACTCCTTCCAGATAACATAATCGTGTTTTGAGTACTGCTTCAAATTGCTTACGCCACCATTTGTATACTGCTTTGCTGCCTACAGAGCGCTGTCAAGCTTTTTACCTAGTATGTGTAATAGCTGTCAAGTACATAGTACTTAACAGAGAAGGAATTGGAGGCTCAGGCCAAGTTTGAGAATTTAATAAGGCCAACTCACCTAGTAAAAGCTATATAGCCAGATTTTTAAATTAGGAGCTCAATCACAGCCTCTATACTTGCGCCCGATATACTGCTTAACCATGAATATTTACTGAATCCCCTGCACATGCGAAGCACCACGTCGGAAACTGTGAAATGCCGTCTTAGGGAATCTCATGAGAATAGCCACGTAACTGTGTATCATGCTGCATAGTCTGTTTTCAGTTCAGCAGTCAAGACTTTATCTACTCTGATGCTTTCACTAACATGGCCCACGTTAAAAAGCCTATAAATAATCTCCCTTCAGCTCAAATCTGATGAATATTAATGACTAGATTTCCAATTAAAACGACGTCAACTACAACAACCAAAAAGTTAACACAGAAAATATACTACTCCAAAGATGGCAAAATGCTCCCAATTTAAACAATTTCTGAATTTTTTCATAAAGGAAATTTTTTTAAGTTTCATATGTAATTAATACTGATCATTAATGTAGACAGATGACTGACAGAACAAAGCATTTCCCTGAGAGCTCCTGAATGCCAGTCTACCTTTATAATATAACAAGAAAAGAATTATACCAGACATGTTCCTGCCTGGCAATGGCCAACTGGGCAAATGTTTCAGCTATTTTCTGATTAAGCGGTTTCCATTTGTTTTAAGGAAAAAAAGAGCAGCCTCCACCTTGTCCCTTGTTCATGTATGTCTGTGTGTGTGCACACACATACATGTGTGTAAAGGGACAGATGTGTGTATCGAACTTAAGAGAAACAACTACACTGTCTAACTGGAATAAAGACTAATAGGGCACAATTCAAATTCGGAAGCACATCCATTCTATTTGTTGAAAATTTTCCTTCTGTATTTTGCAGACTTCCCATGTCACTCTACCTCCATCTCTTGGCATAAGGCATTTCTCAATGTGAGTTTACTCATCTGTTCCATGGCAAGGGAGCTACATAGTTTTCTGTGATCTCCTCCACCTGGATGAATACATTCCTGGATTATACTCACCTATGACAGCCTGTTCTGGAGAAGTGGGAGGGGTAAGAGGCATCCCACAGTTACTTGGGTCCTTCACACTACCAAGTCCCTGCTGCCCCACTGTAATATGGCCTCCAGCACCAGCAACACTCTGAGGAACTGGGATATCATTCTGAGAGATCAAAACAAATGCCGAAGGATAAACCATCCGAACACCACCTGTAAGGAAAGAGAGCAAGGAGAGAACCAGGCCTGAGAAAAAGTTCACACCGGGATGCCAACTTTGATATTCTAGTGGTCAGAGTCAAAGCTCAATGATGAAAATGAGGTGCTCATTAGGTACTGCCAAAAGTGATGTGCTCCATTCCTTCCTAAGTTAATAGCTGTTTAAACATGTGCTCCAACATTATGATAATAGCATTTGGAAGACAGGGACCACTGGTGCTTCAGGCAAGATAACTACTCAGCATATACCACTGTATCAAGAGAATAAAAAAAAATGGGAAAATTATGGAGATTATTTTTGATGAATCTCAATGATTATCTTTTTAAATTAAGAAAGATGAAGAAGATAGAATAAAGTTCTTCAGGCAAAATATTTTCTTACCAACAATTACTTCAACAGCCACAGGGAAATCATCGTTGTATCCCAACTCTTCTTCCTCTTTCAATTCTTCTTTCTTTTTCAGCACCATGGGATAGAAATACTGCCATTCCTCGATCAGCTTACGGGTGGCTGGGTCTGACATCTTGTATGCCTGGCCTGTTAGCGTGCCATTTAAGCCATAAGGACTTACCAGTACTAAGGCAGGGAGGAGAAACATATGTTACAGATCAGGGTAATAACTCCTACTTACGTGTAAGGCCACATATGTGGTCATTTAGGCTAAAGTCCAGCCTCACTTACTAGATAGGGCTATTTCCAGACTCCTTTTACAGTCTTATTTTTTAAAAATTTCTCATTTTAGTACCTCTTACCTATATGCCTCTCAACATACATCAGTTTTTTAAGGAAATCAAGTAGGAGAGGTAAAAAAAAAAAATCAGACAGCTGTAGTAACACACAATATATAAACTATTTATGAAAGCTTCTATACACCTGTTTGATAAGAGTTTGATAATGTGAACAGAGACTCTTTTACAATAAAACCATTTAATACATATATCCCAAAACCTGCCTAGAACTTGGACACGTTTTCCAGGGTTTCTGGGAATTCCTAGGTATTTGTTGTAATTTTAAAAATACCATATAAAAATAACTTGTAATAGCAAAAAGGTCTTTATGTACCAAGTCTGAAACATAATGCTTAGTTATAATTTCAGTTACAACTGTTTTGAAGGTCATTGATGAAACAACTCTAAGCAAAACTTATTGGACTCAAAGTCCCTCTACCTCTTCCAGTGTTTGACCTGATGTTATTTTCACTGACCTAGCCACAAAAATATAGTTAACATGATGCTGCATATAACCCAGCCAGTTTGTAGTCTAGGGGAGTTAACCTTCCAAACAGTATTTTTCCAGAGATAAACTTTTTCTTAATCCTAATCTCTACAAAAATCTCAGCATAGGCATTAAATGAGATGTTCTTTCTTTGGATGGCTTTATTTTTTTGATAGCTGGATGATATATTACAATATTCGGTGATAGCTATAGACATCACATATTTCTTGGTATCTTTCAGCTGTTCCTCACTGATTCAAATAGGATAAAAATACTGAGTCCAACCAACACAGTTAATCAAAGGGAATATTTCTGCATTAATACTTCTAGGAAATTCCTACATCAATAATCAATATTTCTATATTAATACTTCTAGGAAATTCCCACATCCCACATTAATTATATTCACTAAAATTATTTACAGGCCAACATCTGCCCCAAGAATGCCCCTCCTCCACACCAATCAAGGGAAATAAGCAGGGTAACATCCCACAAAAAAGTCTTCTATCACTTGAGACATCAGAAACAAACGATAAGACCTAAAATAACTGGTTTATGGAGACCTGATATTGCTAATATTATCTTTCCCAACTTAGATTAGTTACCTCCCCTCATGATTAGGAAATCCTTCTGTTCTTATCATAAATAAATGCTTTTGTTTTCAGTGATAAAGTCTAGAATGAAGTAAGATGGTCTTCAGCACCTTCATAGTTAACAAAACACAGTATTGAATAATTCTGGTACTCCATAATATGCAAATATTGTACAACTCTTAAGTATACAGTTTGGGAACTGGGTTTTGAATTTTATAAATGTTCACACAGCAAATACCAAAAATTATGGAATGGTAAAGTACATGGTTTAAAATGTATTACAAAAAGAGGGGATAAAAAAAAAATAGGTAACAATTAGGAGAGAGTTAAATGAGGATTCAACATTCTTTTTTACCTTAAAAAAAATTTAAAAGGCTCAAATATCTTTAGGGCAAGGAACAGATGTTTTCATCAAATTAAATCAGAATCATCTGCAGGAAATCAAAAACCAATCTTACGTAATACAGAGGCTAAACACCCATGACAGGTTGTTATGTCAATAAAAATATTTTAGTTAAATCTGTTAAAAGATCAGTGTTTTTTAAAAAAATTACTTTGTATGATATTCTAAGACCATTTGAACCAGGCATCTCTAGTAATTAGACTGAACCAAAAGAGATTTTTCCAGAAGGGTGAATCTAATATTATTACATAAAAACATTATAACATTTAAAAAGTTATTCATATAAAATTCTGAACTCTAAAAACGAAACCAAAGATTTAGAAATCATGATTAGGAAACAGGGACATGGAGTTATTGTGATATAATCTAGGTGATTAGCTGAGATTTAATGAACATATACACATTAAGTTAAATTACAACCAAATACCTACAATCAACAGAGCCTCTAATTAAAAGAAATAATAAAGATATTAACATCACTGAAGAAAGTATACAACTCTAGAAAAAGGATTCTGATTGAAATTTCAAAATTAGTAATTTTCGGTAAGTCATGTTGTGCCTGAAACCATGGAACAAACAAAACAATGAGAACCTTTAATTTTTGATGTCAATTACTCATTGGATTGTATTTTTCAAATACTGATCTTTTTTTTTATAATTTTTTATTTTTTATAAACATATATTTTTATCCCCAGGGGTACAGGTCTGTGAATCACCAGGTTTACACACTTCACAGCACTCACCAAAGCACATACCCTCCCCAATGTCCATAACCCCACCCCCTTCTCCCAAACCCCCTCCCCCCAGCAACTCTCAGTTTGTTTTGTGAGATCAAGAGTCACTTACGGTTTGTCTCCCTCCCAATCCCATCTTGTTTCATTTATTCTTCTCCTACCCACTTAAGCCCCCATGTTGCATCTCCACTTCCTCATATCAGGGAGATCCTATGATAGTTGTCTTTCTCTGCTTGACTTATTTCGCTAAGCATGATACGCTCTAGTTCCATCCATGTTGTCGCCAAATACTGATCTTTTGTTCTGAAGGCAATTCTCTACATTTTATTCCTTAGTACAACTTCACCTAAGACCATGTTGTAAATGTGATAAGCTCTAAGCTTTCAGCAAAATACTAACAAGCTTTCATTGTGAATAGTAGCTTTTCCTTTCTTCTTCAGAAGTTGACCCTTACACTTAGCTTTATAATGCCCATTTAAGATAATATCTCATTCTGCAAACCTTACCGGGCAAGATGGCTCTCCACTTGGTGTGAGAGAGGTAGACAGCAGGACATTGCCATTTACTTACCTTGAAATGGTGCAGGTGAAGACTGAGCCATATGTATATGCTCCTCATTGATCAAATAAATTGGCTGGTGTTGGGCAATCTCCACACTTGTGCATACATTACTTTCCCCATGAAGAAAGAATGTGAATGCGCAGGACAAATGCTCACTAAAAAGGAAACAATGAGAAACTCAATTCTACATTTTTGGTAGGAAATGAGTGCTAGGCACAGGAACTACTTATGGGATACAGCTTTACTTTATCGATCACCCATCAAAGCTTGCTTCTGATGATATTAATAGCATAAAATTCAGTTGATTTGATCAAATAATATAACAGTACCTTGCTGACAAATTAAAGATACTAGTTATGCCACACTGTGAAATTAAGAAAGCTATTGTGCAGATTGCCTCGTTTCATTTGCATAAAGTCTCCTATGCTGACTATAAACTCTTAAGGACAGAAAAAGAATCATAACATTTTTCTACCTTCCCATGCACTTGTATATGAACTGGACTTTAATGGATTCGGGGGCAAAGATTAAACAGTTTTGCTTATGTTTGGTATGACATAACAGTAACAATCATATTTACAAGCTTACAACATTAAACATGGTTAAAATTGTTCATCTAAAAATGACAATTAAGGACACAGCTGTATGTAAGTCCCCAATATACAACTGCTAAGGTAATACAAGACTCTAAATGGGCTGGTAATATTATATTTAATTTTTACAATTTGCTTCTGATCACAAAATTTTATTAAAGCATTCCATTTCTCCATTTTCCACACAATTAGCTAAAAATTGATAAAAATGATGTGTCTTGGAGAAAAATAATTTCAAAATTACTACAGAAGCACATTCTTTCAAAGTTGTTAATTTTGGCCCTAAGCCAGTGATAATATCTCCATTTCTCAAGACAGCTTATAAGAACACTTGCCTGATGAACCAAAGTCACTGTAGGCCAGGCAACTATCATTTAAAAAATCATCTCCAAGATAAGCTTCTTCTCAAAATTTCTCTAAAATATTATAAACTGGATTCTGAGTACTACCCAAAACATTAAATTTTGCTTAGATATAAAATTCTAATGCTTTAAAGAAAAAGTGAACTAAAAGTGATAAAACTTCTACTCTATCACACATGGAATCATCTATATTCTTCTCTGACAAGTATGTTGAGATAATCTGAGAAAATGGGTATTTTACCAGAATGTGAAGTTTCAACAATAAGAAACACCTATCTTGATATTTAGCACAACAGAGTAAACACGATAATAACTCAAATTTTTTAAGAATTTTGAAAAATTTTAACATCCCTTCCCTTGACACCATACTTTTAAGTTTTAAGTTCATAAGGAGGAAATGATACCTACAATTTAAATGTATACAGGTATAAATGTAAACTGTAAAATGTAAAAATGCATGGTCCTTTATTTTTGAAAATGATATTAGAAACGTATCAGCCTCAACACACATTATGCCTGGCACATAAGAGAACCAAAATATAGGTTCACTTATTACATATGGGTTAATTTTCCATCTATGAACTTCAGTGAGGGGTCTGAGCTGACGTATCCCCATCATGCCTACTGTCCCGTGTAGTCAATAGCATGTTTATAAGAAAACTGGTCAGAGTTACAGATATTGAGCGTAGCACCGAGTATGTTCTCTATTTCACTGATTTCCAACTGTGCATGAGAAGAAATGCAACCAATGTTTATCTATCAATTAGTAAATGCTAGGAAGGTGCAAGGAGCCTAAAGTGACAACAAATAAAACATCATCCTTGTCCTCAAGGAGCATATGTATAAGCTAACAAAAGACTGATATGAATGTACATCAGACACTCATACAGAAAGAGAAGTAAAAACAAAATACCAAAGGAAGGTTAAGATGTAGTGACTTTTCCAAACTGGAAGATCCAAGTGCTTCAAGAAAACAGAACAAATGAAAATGGGATTTCAGTAGTAGAGACAAAAGAAAAAGTGAGAGAGAGAGCATGAGGCAAGGGTGGATGTTGTTAAGAACAGCATGTAGTCTGTAAACTCCAGTGGGGGAAAGATCTGACATGATGGGAAAAGAGTTTCAAAAAGAAGTCAGAGGTCACACCTTCAGACAAGTGCTAAGTTACTTCACCTTTGTGATCATAGTTTTTTCCTATGTAAAAGCAACTGTGAGCACAAACTGCTGGGAACCTCATACGTTCCGATTCAGGAGGTCAAGCATGGGCTCCAAGAATCTGCATTTGTTACAAGTTCCCATGTGATGCTGCTGTTACTCCAAGCCCAAGGACCATACTTTGGGAACCACTAAACTTGATTGTATTTATATCCCTTTCCAGCTATACAGTTCTGTTTTTTCTAAGATTATGTGACACAGGAGGGCAGAGATGATAACAGTGACATTAGAAAATAGAATTTCCCTTTGACCTAGCAACACCACTCCTTTCGATTTTATTCCATAGATAAAACTTTTGTACAGTTATTGACTACAGCATTATTTGTAATAGTTAAATACTGAAAATAGCCAAAATGTTCTTCAGTAAAGAACTGGTTAACTAAACTATGATCTATCATTCATCCCTAAAAAGTAATACTGTGCAAACACTTAAAAGAAAATTATCACACTGACATGTGGGAACCTCCAACATAAAATCATAAATATGAGGGAAAATACTAAGGTACAAAAACAATGTAATACACTCCCACTTGCATAAAATGGGAAGAAGGGGAAACATATGCATACACAATTTGCTTACACTGGCACAAAATTTCTTTGGAAGGATACACTTTAAAAACCTAATAATCCTATTTGCCTTTGGGGAATGACACGGCATGACTGGGGGAGAAAGAGAATTCACAATTCATATCCTTTTATGCTTTTGAATGTGAGGCCATATGTCACACAGAGAGTAATGGAGGCAAGATCTGAAGGAAGCCCCTGCCTCCAATCCTTGTGCAGTGTGCTTGTTGGCCCAACTACAGGCATGCACTAGAAGAATCCATGGTGTTTCATCTTGTCATATTTGGCTCTCAGTTGAAGCCTGCTGAGATCATCTTTGATTCTGATTCTGTTATCCAATGTACTGGCTATTTGATCAGCAAGCCTTCAATATCTTTACCCATGTCATCGTAAAAATGGTGAAAAAGACTACACTGAGAATAGAATTCTATGTCATCTTATCAGATAGCTCCCAAATTACAAATTCACTAGGGTGCTGCCACCCATTCACTACTTCTTGTCCACAAAGGAAAATCTAACAGATTATGTCAAATCCCTTGATAAAATGCAGATACATAACAACTGTCATATTTCTCTGATCTAGACACCTGCCTTAAAGTAAAATTCAGATGATACAAAAGCCAACCCTCCTGATTTTACAGATAAGGAAATAGGGCTAAAAAGAAGTCTGGCTTGCAAATGCCATTCTTAGAGGCACAACTGGAATTTTTTTTTTTTAAAGATTTTATTTATTTATTCGACAGACAGAGATCACAAGTAGGCAGAGAGGCAGGCAGAGAGAGAGGAGGAAGCAGGCTCCCTGCTGAGCAGAGAGCCCGACGTGGGACTCGATCCCAGGACCCTGAGATCATGACCAGAGCCGAAGGCAGCAGCCCAAACCACTGAGCCACCCAGGCGCCCCGGCACAACTGGAATTTGACTTGAAATACAATGTTCTGGGGCGCCTGGGTGGCTCAGTGGATTAAGCCGCTGCCTTCGGCTCAGGTCATGATCTCAGGGTCCTGGGATCGAGTCCCACGTCGGGCTCTCTGCTCAGCAGGGAGCCTGCTTCCTCCTCTCTCTCTGCCTGCCTCTCTGCCTACTTGTGATCTCTGTCTGTCAAATAAATAAATAAAATCTTTAAAAAAAAAAAAAAAGAAATACAATGTTCTTTGCTCTGGTGAGGTTATCTGTAAGTGGTGATACTAATTTATATCCCTACCAACCCTTATACAGTTAAAAGATGATCAGATAATGTGAATGAACACTGAAAATAAGGGACTCTACAAAACAATTGCAGATACATTATGTTAGTGTTATCATTAAGAGTTAGGAGATACAACTTATTACAAGCTCCATACCTGTACTTGTTTCTTCGCACCCATCACCTACTTTTACCTAAACCATTACTCACTCAATTTCATCTTTTCATACACTCTCATCATGTGAAAATTGAAAAGGGCTTTAGAGATGACCAAGCTCAACACCTTTCTAATTCAGGGAGAAGACTGTGCCCAAAGTCACACTTGTTTAGAGCACAGCAAGAGGAGTTCATTTCCCCCCTTCTTAACATGGTGCTCATAGTACATTCATGACATTCTGTCTTCAATCAATGCTACACTCACCCCCGTAAAATATATTCACTAATCAGTGTGATCACACACTATGCAACTTATACCCATCCCTGCATCATTTACACTAACCCTCTAATGCTGTGGATCACAAGGTACTAACAAATGAACACAGAACCAGCAACACTGCAAACTTCACTCAGTCCAACTAAACTTGGAGCCTTAGGTCATTCTCTTAAGGCACACCTTTTGACAAGTATTCTATCGACTTCTCAACTCCATTTATTCTCCACTCTTTATTCAGTAAAATCAGGTCTGATTCAGGCAATTCTTTATTTAACCTCTTTTATACCTTATTCCTTATTTAACCTCTTTTATACCTTAAATGCATCTGCAGCCACACTTCTCTCACCCCCCACCCTCGAGTCCTGGAGGACTACATATTTCCTTTTCTACGTAAAGGCACCTCCATACTCAAATTCTTTCCCATTCATGAACCGTCTTTATTTGTCCCTCTTTACGCCAAGCTCCTCAGCCATTAGAGACCATTTCTCGGCTGTGTTACTCTTTTAGGGGTACTGGCTTATCTTACTACTCCTGTTCACTAGTATCAAATAATCAACATGTAAGTAAAATGCTTAGTATAACAGTTTTTATAGTCATACCAATAAACATCTATGAATAAATAACTTTGGTGCTATAAAAGAAATCAGGTACTAGGAAAACAAGGGGGATACTATTTGGAATGGGTCAGAGAAGAACTTCTCTTAAGAAAAGGGGGAGCACTTAAACTGAGGTTTGCTTTTTAAAACAGAGGGCCATGGTAAAGACCATTCCAAGAAGAGAGAATTACATGTGCAAAGGAACAGAGTTAGAGAGTGTTTGACATTTTAAAGGAAACTTGATAAAGAGGCATTGTGGCTGCATCATTAGAAAAATGAAAAAGACTAATATAAGATGAACTTGGAAAGATAGGTCTATTTGTGTATTCTCTGCCTATCAAAGAGACAAAGATACATCAAAGTAGCTAAAACAACTAAATCCACCTATGTATGCTTACAAAAAGCGTACAAAAATAAAACCACCCCAAAAAATTGAAAATGAAGAAAATGACATGCTAGGTGAATCCAAATTAAAATAAAGCTGGTATAGAAATAACAATAAACAAAACAATAAAATACTTTTAAAACTTTGGTTCATCATTACATTATAATAAACAGAGGAATTCAACAAGAAACTTAAACAACTTTGAATGTGTATGTACACACCCACAGGGCATGCCATAGATTTTAAAAATGTGAAAAGAAAAAAACTGGTAGAATAACAAGGAGAAACTGACAAATCTCCAATCAACAGATTTCAACATATTCTTCTCAGTACTTAATAAAATAAGCAAATTATTAAGAAAGCAAAATTAACAAAGACACAGCAATGACAAAAATATATAAAATTGAATACTTGATTTATATATTTATATGCTGGCTTTCCGGAAATAATCTATTCTCTTTCAAGAACACATGCAAGAAGTACAAAAATGGACTAGGTACTAAGACACATAAGTCCTAAATTTCAAAGATCTGGTATCACACAGACCATATACTTTCTATAATGACAGTGCAATTTAGTTAGAAATCAACAGTTCAAAAGAAGAAAAGGTTAAAATAAAATCCCTTTGTCTGGAAACTTAAACATTCACTCTCTAAATAAATCACAGGTTACAATGGAAATCACAAAATATTTAAAACTGAATGACAATGAAAATAATACATGTCAAAATCTGCAAGAAAAAGTGCTTACAAAGTAATTTATATCCTTATATGCCTATAAAAAAATCTTAAAATGGGACACCTGGGTGGCTTAGTGGGTTAAGCCTCTGCCTTCCGCTCAGGTCATGATCCCAGGGTCCTGCTCAGCAGGGAGCATGCTTCCCCCTTTCTCTCTGCCTGCCTCTCTGCCTACTTGTGATCTCTGTCTGTCAAATAAATAAATAAAATCTTTAAAAAAAAATCTTAAAATGAAGTAAACATTCAAATCAAGAAGTTGGGAGCAGAGGGAGGCAAAAAAGAACTTGATGAAAACAAAGATGAAAATAATCACAAAAACAGGGAGAAGCAGAAGTAGAAGTAGTAGTAGTAGTAGTAGTAGTAGTAGTAGTAGTAGTAGTAGTAAAGTATAGAAAGGATTAACAAAATCCAAACTTGTTCTTTGAGCAAACTAAAGTAAGGACAAACCACAAGGGTGACTGAATTGGGGAAGGCAAGTAGGGAACATGCCTGTTTAAGGGGGGAGGGACACAAAGGAACCCAAAAGAGGACGTAACCACAGATAAAGTAGGACTCCTTTAATGATAAAAAATACTTTAGTAACTTTGGCCAATAAATCTCAAACACATGAAATGGATAATTTTCTATAAAAATAGAGGATTTAGAAAATATTTTGAAAAGAATAACTAAGAAATACGCCCACCCAATTCAACATCAGCTTAGAAGGTTTTATAAAACTTTCAAGGAACAATCAGTCTCTCTATTCAAACTGTTTCAACAAATGATAAATGGGAGAAATCCTTCCAAATCTTTCCTTTAGGCCTGTACAGCTTTGACAGTAAAATCGGATATTATTAGTTAGAAAAAAAGAAAGTCACATCTAACAGTTTCACTCATGAACACAGACACAAAACTACTAAATTAAATAATAATAAATTGAATTAAGAAGTGATCCAGAGATCTACAATACAACCAAGTGGGGTTTATGCTGAAATAAAATAATGGATTAACATCAGCAAGTCTATTAATATAACACAGTACATTAACAGATGAAGGAGAAAAACCAAAGAATCCATCTCAACACACAGAGAAAAAAAAAGGGTATATTAAAATTTTAAAAATCCAAGAATCGTTTAAAAAATAAACTCTTAGCAAATGGGAAGTTGAAAGGAATTATCTAACTTAAACAGATAAGGCAATTACCTTGCTTAATGTTAAAACTTTAGAAGGATACTCTACTAAAAAACCCAAGACAAGGATATCTCCTCTTATACACAACACTGTGCTGGGTGTCCAAGTCACCCTAACAGAGAAAGAAGTAAAAAATCAAGAAAGAAGAGGTAACACTACCTTTATTTGCAGATGACATAATTCTCTCAGATTTTTTTCAGTGTAGACAACAGACAAACTAATAGAAGTAACAACAAAGTTCTTAAGGTTGATAGACACAAGATCAGCAATAGCTGTGTTCCCACATGCCATGCACAAAATATAATGGGAAAAAAATACCCCCTTAGTAATAGCAATGAAAACCAAAAAGAAAATAAATTAATTAATTTATTAATAAATTAATAAATTAATAAAAGATATGGTAGGCTTCTATGGAGAAATTTACAGAAAATTTGATTTGAAGAATATAGAAGATATAAACTCTTAAAAGATAGACCATATTCCTGAATATGATTATCAGTATCACAAAGATTACAATCCTCCCCCATACTGATCTATAAATTCAATGCAATTCCAACCAATATTCCAGTAAGTTTTCAGACAAGCTGATTCTAAAATTTATACAGAAGAATAAAGGGTCAAGAATAGCCAATGCAATTTTGAAATCAAAGCAACAGACTTAACTTACCAGTATCAAGATTTATTACTAAACCACAGTAATAAGAGCAGGATAATAATAACTCAAGAACAAAGACCAATGAAATTCAACAGGGAACACAGAACCCAGGCCTCCAATGGCTTCCTGTGTCACAAAATGTAAAGCCAAAAATGCAATAAATTTCAACAGCCAGCCTCAGTTACCGTTCTGACCAAATTGCCAATTGCTCTCTTTCATTCTCTTTCTCTCCATTGCAGCCCAGTAAGACTTCTTGCTGTCTCTCACACAAATCCCAATTCCTCCTCTGGCCCACCGAACACTGCTGCTCCCCCTGCCTGGAGCTCTCTTCCTCTCCTCTCTCCAGCTCTGCGGAGGGCTCTCTCCCTTGGTTAAATACCAACCCCCCAGCAAGGCTGATCCTTACCATAGAATTTAAAGGTACGACTCGCCAGGATTCTCTTCCTCTGTTTCCGTACAGCACTCAACCACTTTCTAGTATGATCTCTGGTACACCGATCACAGGGCTCAGAGATGCCATGGAGGTAAAAACATTCTTATAAACTGTAAGGCTCCCTCTACATTATATTCTGTCTATAGACATCAGGAAGGAAATGAGATATAGGGGGAGACAGGGATGGAAGGAGAAAGGGAGAGAGGAAAAAAGTAAAAGTGATGAAAAGGAAGAGGCAGAAAGACAGGAGAAAAAATGAGAAGAGAAGGAGAAAGGAGAGAGGAAAAAGAGGAGAAGGTCATGCATGGGCTAGGAGGAGGAGACTAGACGGCAGTGGGTGTGTTTATTATGTAACTTCATCTCTGAGGTTTGAGGGTTTTGTTTGTTTGTTTTTTGTTTTTGTTTTAATCACGTTCAAGGGGTGCCTGCATGGCTCAGATGGTTAAGCATCTGCCTTCAGCTCAGGTCATGATCTCTGGGTTCTGGGATTGAGCCGCACATCAGGTTCCAATGGGGAGTCTGCTTCTCCCTGTTCCTCTGCCTCTCCCCCTGCTCATGCTCTCTCTGTCTCAAATAAATAAATAAAATCTTAAAAAATAAAATACAATAAAATGAAAATCACACTCAAGATTATAATTACACTATTGGAAAATATTCATATTATGGACTTCATAGGGGTTTGCTCTATAGCTTTAGCATTTACCACTAGTTTTGTTTTAAAAATCAACAGGTGAGAATTTTGAATAAAAGTAAAATAAATGCTAAATTATTTTATGATTAATAAACAGGGTTTATATCTGTGCAAAGTTATTCACAAGAATGTCATTTTAAGAGCCCTAGATAAACACTATTGATGATACAAAGAACACTATAGCAACTTACTATTTTCAAAATATGAAATTAATTCTTACTTCAAACCTCTAACATGATTTATACAAGCTCATCCAAGCTCAAAATCCTTTTAAGCTTCCTTTCTCCCTCCTTCCTTCTCTCTCCTCTGTTCCTCTTCTTTCTTTCTCCATTCCTGCCTCCCTAACCTCTCAATCCCTCTCCCCGCTTCCAATTCTCTTTCTCTCCCTCTCCTTTCTCCCCTTCTCTCCCCTCCCCCTTCATTCTCCCTTAGTGCTTTACCGTATTTTCAGCTATGCTACAAGCAGATCTCCAAATATTTCACCAGATGTTTGTAACTCTTTATTCTAAGCTTCAAAGGCCTATTTCCTTCAGAATTAAAGAGAGAAGCCATCAAAATATCTTGTTTCAAAATAACCCCTGGGTAAAGATGCCAGTGTCAGTCTGTAAGTGCAGGATTCCTGGTGCTTCCCTAGACATCAGAAAGTTAGGCAACATATTTATATTTCCCTAACCCAGGAATCATGAGACTATATATCCATGGAGAGATTATATATATGAAATAAGATTTATAGACATATAGATATAATGTTGGAAAAATCTCTTCTACTCTTGAATAGCTCAACATAACATACAGAGATTCCCTCCTGGCAATTAGCACAAGGAGAGCATGAAAAAGAAAATGTTCAGTGTTAGTCCTGGTATATGCTCACTTCATGAGCCACCCCCCCTTAGCCTCAACCAACCAGTCTGCTTCAGGACTAGACACTTTTTACCGCGTATGTCATGCTGCTTCAGATGTTGATGCTTTTGTTCATGCTTTTGTTCTTTTGTCTAGAATAAACTTCCCCTATCATTCCTCTAACTTCTACTCATCTTTTCCAAGAACTCATCTCTAAATTCCTAGAAAAGGCTAAATGCCCCCATATACCCCTCTGTGTATATCTCAAAGAACTTTCATATTCATACATTTTACATCCAATCCATCTGACTCAATTTTGTGAGGGCAGAAATCACATTTTATCTATCCTTCTGGACTTAGCATGGAATGTGGCATGGGCAGATGCCATATTAATGCTTCACTGAGTTTGTGATACTTTACTGTCTTTCCTCTAAAATTTTTTGGCATTTTACTAGGAGACTCAAGAAATAAGCCTGAGACTCTCAGTCATGAGACAGGGAAGACACGAGTGTAAAGCTATGATACTCCATCCTGCAATGCACTAGGTGATACTACCCATAGGCTTGAGGATTTCTGATGATCTTTCTAATCAGTCTTCTGGGGAGAGCCTGCTCTAGGCATACTGCTGACAGCTGAGGAGTATAATATAGTGCGACCCTCTTTGGGACCAAGGCAGTTTATATTCTCTGGACTAGAAAAGAGACTGGCACAAAATAAATAAGGACTAGACATATAGGTCAACAGGATATTCTCTTCAGTAAATGCGATTGAAGAACTGTGTTGACTATATTATCCATCCTAAGCAGTACAGCCAAATCAATCCTCCTAAAACACATTTGTAATAAAAATCAATACTACTCAATCCCATGTCATAGTCCCCCACTGCCCAGAGGAAAAAGTCTAAACCCCTCTGCCATCTTTCCAGACTTTCCTCATTCTGTTGCAACCCACTTTTTCCTTTTAAGTTGTATTTAAAACCGTTTCTATGTACAAACTCTCAATGACAGTCAGTTTGGAATGGTTAATGCTTTGTGAATATCCCACGTACATTCCTGTAACCCATATCATTTCCCACACCTCCATTCTCCTTAAATCCCATCTTTCATAGTCCAACATCACTTCTACTTTCTCTATAGAGCTTTCTCATATTAGCTCTTTCCATAGAGACCTCCTTCTTCCCTGCTACTGAGAGCACTTACCTCACTTGGTACCCATGCTATCAGAAGAACTCATTTAATCAACATTTACTAAATACATCTATCCACCTTGAGAGTGTCTTGTGTAAGATACTCGGCTAGATTTAAGAATATGGAAATAAACAAGACCAGAACAGCCCTTAGGCATAGTATTACTTTCCTGAGTAATGTACCTAAAAACTTAAGAAGGAACAAAAATACTAACATAAAACTACTATACTGGCCTGCATTGCAAGATCCTAAAGACATTAAAAGGTATAGCAATATCAAGATGGAGAAGTTCTGGTAGGATACCTCAGTCAAAATTGTATACTTTAATATTAAATCTTTTAAAAAAAAAACCTCAACATATAATTATAATATCTCATAGGGCTTTCTATCCTATGCAATCTTTTTTAAAAAGATTTATTTATTGGGGCACCTGGGTGGTTCAGTTGTTAAGTGTCTGCCTTCTGCTCAAGTCATGATGCCAGGGTCCTGGGATGGAGCCCCACATAAGGCTCCCTGCTCAGCAGGAAGCCTGTTTCTCCATCTCCCACTCCCTCTACTTGTGTTCCTTCTCTTACTGTGTCTCTGTCAGATAAATAAAATAAAATCTTAAAAAAAAAAAAAAGATTTATTTATTTGAGAGAGAGAGCACCAGTGGTTGGGGGAGGGAGAAGCAGGCTCCCCAGTGAGCAGAGAGCCTAATGCAGGGCTCAAACCCAGGATCCTGAAGACAGACATTTAACTGACTGAGGCACCAAGGCGCCCCTGTACCCTACGCAATCTTAAAGAATTATCAGTTTATAAAAGAATGACATGAACCTGTGGGAATGAGGGGGGGTCTAGGGAGAAAAAGTATTCCTCCTATTTATAAAATATCACATATTCCAACTTATTGTTATAATTGGGTAAAATTCTCTATTCTCAGAGATTCAAGAAGTAAAACTGAAACTGCATTCCAGTAAGAAAAGTAACATGGTTGCACTCTATCTTTCCCATACCATCTCTTGCTACATTAGTTTGTATGTCCAAGGCTTCCATCACTCCAGTGGTTTCCTTCAGAGGACCTGTCATGTTACTTATTTTGATGGTCCCCTCCCGCCCTAATGAGAGCTCCTTAAGCCCTCGGTGTTCCAGCCACCTAGCACAGCTCATAACACACAATACTTACAGTCACTGAATGAATGCAGCTTCAGTCATAACCAAAGATTAAATTACTTTTTTTTTTTTCAGAAAGTTCTACCTTGAGAGAACAAGAACACTGATACACACAGTGAATATATTTAAAGTGGAAAGAAGTTTAATTATTAATAGAAGGCAACAGTATGTAATTTCCAGGGATACGGGAAAAGGCAACTTTTAAAACTGTTTACTCAGGAAACACAAGGGACTGGTGGGGGTTGTACCACTGTAGTTGGGAAAGGACCTGCATAAATGCAAAAAAAAAAAAGAAGGACTAGTATTCCAGATCATTTTATTCTCCTACAATATTCTAAATCTTTAAAAAAAAAAAAAAAAGAATTTTTTTACTTCTTACACTGAGTTTTTGGAAAGCAAGTATTACATGTGCTTTCAAAATGCATTATGAATATTAATAAACTCCTATTCTTTTTATGGTGTAAAAAAGTGTTTTGATAACAGATTCACAATGCAGAACACATTTAGATAATTTTATCTAAATGCTTTCTGTGTTATGAACTTATCTTAAAATTTTCCAAGCTGTCATTAACCAAATCTCTTGCCAGAAGTAATTTGCCTCACTCTACAGATCCTCATTTGGGAATATTTTGCTAATGCTATTTTATCATTTCCTTTCCTTAAAAAATATACTGTTTACTTTGGCAGCTTTCACAAAGACTATGTAGAAACCCTTTGCTCACTAGCATAGTGGCATATGACCTTTCTCTTATGGGACAAGTCTTAACTTCTCTCTTTTAAAAAAGAGGAAAGCATTATAATATTCAAATAACAAGACAATTAAATTATTTCATAACACTCTGAGATGCTTTCACTGTTTCATATATCTTCCCTATAAATTATAAGTTAAGCCTGATACAAAAGCAATGAAAATGTCCAGGAAAGTTAATGACACATAATTTTTTTTTTTTTAAATGAGAGCAAGCACTTGCATTGTAACTGTCAAATTACCATTATACTTTTATGAAATCACCCTTCTAAGAAAAAGAATTACCAAGTAAATTATTATAATACAAAACTGCCTCACTGAACAATTTTCCTTCATTGTATATATACTAATAACTATATATATTTACACACACAATATATATTAAATCAGCAAGCTCTATCACTTCTCCTTTCTACCCTTCCATCCTCAAAGCTAAGTTGTTCACTGGCAGTAAATTTGGCACTGGTGCAGTGCACTATTTCTTGACAATCACAAGGGAACCATTCCTGGCACTGCAGTGGTAACAAACCAGCAGCACATCTTACATTAATGCAAAACAGTGTCCTAGTGCCCTGAAGGACTTAGTGTTTCTCCCTGGGTGCCTCACTTACTAGACAGTGCAGAGGCCATGACTCCCTATACATCTTTGATCCAATGGCTGGAAAGCTTGAGGACTTCCATCCTAATGATACAAACTGTGTAAGGTAATTTTCAAAATGCCAAAATAGACATACGAGCGGCTCTAGTCAGTGATATGTGCTTGAAAATCAGAAGCCAGCATATACAAAATTTGAGAAGGCTTATGAAAGTCATCTTACTAAAATCTCTCTTGAGGTTACTAAACTAGGCCAGATTATCTAGTTACAGTCTCTGGACAGCCCTTTGAAAATTCAATGGGAACATGCCAGGGAGAGAATACAGATTAAAGTGACATTTGTATTAGGTAACTCATAACCACCACAGTACTTTTATTGCTTGCCACGTTAAGACATGCTTGCTTGCTTTTTTCTTAAGTATTTAAAAAAACCTTTTATTCATTTTTTGGTTGCTTTAAGAGATAGTAACAAAGTTTATGTGGCGAGGGAGTAGAGCAATGAGGGGGTTAATGGAAAGCCACAGAAATTTTTCTACCATTTTTTTTCATTAAATACCGTGAAGACACTATATATTGCTAAGACCAATAAAGGATCAACTGATACTAACATAGCTAAGGGCTTTTCTTTTTTTTTTTTAAGATTTTAGTTTTAACTAATCTCTACACTCAACATGGGGCTTGAACTCACAACCCTGAGATCGAGAGTCACATGCTCTGCCAAACTGAGCCAGCCAGGCGCCCTGCTAAAACTTTCTATATCCTTTTGCCTGTCTGCCTGAGGGCATACACTAGCCCTTCTCTATTGTTTCTTATTGCTAAAATAAAATCCCCCCAAAAAACAAAATTCACTTGTATAGTACATCTTAAAATCACCAAGTTTTCTTCTGTTTACACAAATATCTAACGACGGTTGAAAGATTCTGCCACCTGAGGAGGAGCCAAAGCAGTAGTGATGGCGGAGTGACCGTCACAGCTTAAAAGAAACACAGGGACAGACATCTGACATCTACCTACATTCCCACACCCAGCTCAGAGTGTGAGAAATGACCTGACAAAAGAAGTGTGAAGCAGACGGAAATTCCAGTATGTTGCCATTCATCAGGTGAACAATACCAAGTAGGATTTCACCTACATGGTCCAACAAGCAACACCACCCCCCCAATCTGTTAACAAATAATGGTGCTAGATATGTAGTCTTCTTTGCTTTCAAAGTATTATTTCTCCATACTCCACTAATGTACTTTACTTTCCATCATACCTGAGTATCAATCCTTATTAGTTTTTCTGGTTTCAGTATATTTATTAATATGTAAACTACCTTAAATACTTCTAGAACATGATGAGGCAGGAAAAAGAAGAATCCATACTGAGAAACCATACCTTTTTCTCTCATACCCCAAGTCTATGTATGTAAGGAACTAACAGTGCTATATTATAATATGCATTTAATGAGCACTGATATACAAACTGAATAGTAGAACATTATAAAATTACCCTCTGTCCCTACTCACAGTAATGGTCACAGTTATATTTTTAAAAGGCAATGGCTACAATAAACAAAATGGAAGGGGGAATCTACTTTTTTATACTGTACTATTTCAGATCTAGCAGCTGATATTCAGCTCAGTGTGGCTTGGCAAATTCTTTAAAGGCTTTCCAACATTTGGCATTAGCCTACCAGAGAGCAGGGCCTTTTATATTCAGCACTATTGCAAAATGTCTCACTCACCAGTACTCCAAGGAGGTCACAGTTTTCCCAGCAAAGGCAAAATAAAATTGGAACTGACACTTATTTGGTAGAATGCTGTTATCAGCGAGTATTTATCTTGCATACTCTCCCCATACCACAGGCCTATTCCAGAAAGCTACGTTTTTTTTTTCTTTAATCAAAACACAGTGCAGCCTTTAATCATCAGCACTGCTTGTGATCCCAACCGTCTTATCCCTAACATAAGAAAAATAAATCTGACAGCTAAAACCAACAGAAAAATATATGTAAGATGATTCTATACTTTTCTTGGAGTCTATTTAAAATCATGAAGTCAAAGACAGCTACATGTTTTGCAATATGTTCATAAATTCTGAACAAAATTAACTTTGATTCTTAACAATTAAAAACAATTTCTCCTAATGAGGTAAAACTCATGTGAGAAGATATTTTAAAAAAAAAAAAAAAAAAGAGGAGATATAGGAACTCAGAGTTATCAGGGGCTGTAAACCTAAAAGATAGTATTTATTCAATGTAAGAATGGCATTAAAGGGACAAGAAATACAGGAAACATCACCTGAAGATGGAACACCTAAAAGTTGGTGCACAGCCCAGAGATACCCAATAAACACCCACTCTTCAAACTATTCTAATGTGCATAGTAGTTATGCATTTAATGACAATCACATACAATCAGCATCTGGTCAATGCCAAAAAAATATGTTAAGAATTATTAATGTTAATCTTTTTTTTTTTTAAGAGCACCAATTTGCAAAAGGTTTAGAGATAAGAAGACTCTGTCAGAGAATCTCCTTTCATTATCAAGAATCAGTCGTAGTTGAGGCAACTTTTCACATGCTACCATGTTTTCAGTAAGCAGTATGTGAACCATATCTTTTCATGATACTTCTCCTAACAACAGGTAAAGAGATTTTAAAAAATTGTTGTGGTGCTTTTTTCCTAATCTTTTATTGGTTTATTTTAGTGATAAAAGCTATACCAACACACACACATATTCTCTACCACTTTCATTTGGAGTTTAATAGATTAAACTGAATCTAACTAACCCATTCACATTTTCTCCTTTCAAAACTATTTCTTAAGAAGTACAACTAAGTTTAGTAAAAAAATTCACTGAAAACAAATAATGAAGTTATGAAATATTATCTGAATCAAATTATCATCTGAATAAATACATTTTTCCTAATTAGTAATCACACCTTCAAATCTGATTAATATCACAATTTGAAGCAATCACACAATCTTATGTTAAATTCAGAGATTTCCACTTAAAATAATTTCCCCTCTCATAATACTAACAAAAGTGGGGGGGGGGGATATGCTAGTCACTGGTTTTCACTTAATCTGGCCAGGGTCATTTACTCAAGTACAAGAAACTCCTTCAGATGTACTTTTTCTCCAAATGACTCTGACCGAATCTTATTTACTAATTTTAAACATGTATCAAGACTAGAAACTACCCAAACACCTGTCAATAGTAGGATGGATAAATAAATCAAGCTATATTTACACAACAGAATCCTATATGGCAATCAGAATCGGTGACATACAACTACACACAGCAACCTCAATGACTATCACAAACAGTGCTGAACAAGAGAAGACAAGCCAAAAAGTACATATTGTATGATTCTATTTACATAAAATATAAAAACTAAGCTGGTAGAATAGTGCTTATGCTTGGGACTTGAAAGAAGAATGAAGGAGGTCTTAGAGTGCTGGTAACATTTTTTTTTTAAAAGATTTTATTTATTTGACAGAGAGACAGCAAGAGAGGGAACACAAACAGGGAGAGTGGGAGAAGGGGAAGCAGGCTTCCCGCCAAGCAGGGAGCCCAATGCAGGGGCCTGATCCCAGGATACTGGGATCAGGACCTGAGCCAGAGCCAAAAGCAGAGGCTTAATGATTCAGCTACCCAGGGGGCCAAGTGGTAACATTCTACTTCTTGACCTGAGTGCACATTACATAAATGTGCTCAATTTACAAATACTTACTGACCTATAAACACTGTAACAAATGTATATCTTATACTGTATTTTATACATCAATATAGTTATACATATGCAATCAAAAAAATAAAGCAAGGGGGTGCCTGGGTGGCTCAGTCAGTTGAGCGCCTGCCTTCAGCTCAGGTCATGATCTCAAGACCCTGGGACTGAGTCCCACATTGGGCTCCAGGCTCAGTGGGAAGTCAGCTCCCTCTCCCTTTGCTTCTGCCCCCTGCCCTCCGGCTTGTGCTCTCTCTTGCTCACTCTCTCAAGAGATGAAATCTTAAAAAGAAGCAAAATGTTAACATTGTGGATTGTACAGAATTTTAGCTTAAATCTGAGTTGCAAAAGCACATTTATCTTATAATCTGTGATAAACAGCAAAATGGTTTCCTAAAAATGCTCCTGTGCTGATCCCCAGAACTGTGAATAGTTTATTTGCCACGTGGCGGGGAGGATTAAGGTTGCAGATGGATTACTGCTGCTAATCAACTGACCTTAAAACAAAGAGATTATTTTGGATTACCAAGGGCCCAATATAATTATAAGAGTCTTAAAATGAGCAAGAGAGGGGCAGAAAGGTAGTGTCATAGCTATAGTGTGTGAAAAAGACTCAAATAGCCACCGTGGCTTTGAAAATAGAAAAGGGCCACAAGCCAAGAGAAGCTGGAAAAGGAAAAGAAAAAGATTCTCCCCCAAAGTGTCTAGAAAGGAGTGTGAGCCTTCCAACATCATGATTTTAGCCTGGTAAGGCCCATTTCAGACTTCTGATACCCAGAACTGAAAAGATAATAAATTTGTAAGATAATAAATCACCATCAACTTTGTGGTAATCTGTTTCGGCAGCAAGAATAAAACTAATACATTATCCTGATGTCTTTAGATTTTTTAGAATATTACATAATTTATACAAAGTAAAGATTTTAATCAATACATATATTTTAAAAGAAAAAACATAATAGGAATACACATTATAACATTAATGGTAACCTGTTTATAAGTGCTAATATAAGGTGCCAATCTCCCCCATATTTTTAGAGGTTATCTCTACATCCTCCAATAATCGAAGCATATGTTCATTATGTCTTATATCCACTTACTCAATACATATTTTCCATTCCATCAACAGTAAAGTTAGTTCTCAAGTCTATTCATTCACGGAATCAAAAGAATTATTTTAACAAAATCAATTTCTCAATTTTCCTGAAAAAAAAAAAAATGTCTAATGAATTTTGAGTTTATCCTTTACCTCCTAAATTTAGTGAACAAAACATTAGTAAATGAATTTTTTAAAGGGAAAGAAAGAGATCATTCTGTCTGAATTCAATAATACTTAAAAGTAAAATAAAGAGGGGCCTCTAGGTGGCTCAGTGGGTTAAAACCTCTGCCTTCGGCTCAGGTCATAATCTCAGGGTCCTGGGATCGAGCCCCGCATCGGGCTCTCTGCTCTGCAGGGAGCCCGCTTCCTCCTCTCTCTTGTGCCTGCCTCTCTGCCTACTTGTGATCTCTGTCTGTCAAATAAATAAATAAAATCTTAAAAAAAAAAAAGGTAAAATAATGCAAAAATCAATTTGGGGACTTCAGCAAATAGCCGTATGACTTCTAACTTATCAGTTAGCCTCATGAAAATCAGGCCATTCCAATGTTAAGGAAGAGTCAAATCAAATGGTATTCTACAAAAAATGTACAGACTGGAATTTCTTATTTATTTATTTATTTGACAGAGAGAAAGAGGGAGATCACAAGTAGGCAGAAAGGCAGGCAGAGAGAGAGGGGGAAGCAGGCTCAAGGAAGTGAACAATCAACGTGCTCCAGCTCTATGTTAGGCCAGTAGTGTTCAGTTAATTCTGGACACCACACGTAAAAAGCATGGTAAGCAAACTGGACCACACTTGAAAGAGAATGATTTACAAATAATTTACAACCTGGCCAACATGACAACAATTGAAGCAAGTAGAGATATTTAACCTAGAATTGAGGCAATTTAGGAAGAGACATAAATAATCCTTCATGCACAACTACACTAAAGTACACCCTACCATGAAACCTGTTTTGGTCAGCATGGTGTTTTATAACTATTGCTGAGAGAGTATGTGCTACCCTCAATTGTGGCAAATATCAATTTTATACATTGATTAAAATGTGGCAACACGATGGTCAATACTTCATGGCATATCGGAGAACTCAGGCATACTGACCAGGAACCACTGATACAGGAACTACAAAAAAATACACTTCAATTCAGTGTAGACTTTCTACTTGGGTTGTTTAAAGACAATATGGGCTGGGGCACCTGGGTGGCTCAGTGGGTTAAGCCTCTGCCTTCGGCTCGGATCATGGTCCCAGGGTCCTGTGATCGAGCCCCACATCGGGCTCTCTGCTCAGCAGGGAGCCGGTTCCCCCCTCCCTCTGCCTGCCTCTCTGCCTACCTGTGATCTCTGTCTGTCAAATAAACAAATAAAATCTTAGGAAAAAAAAAGACAATATGGGCTGACAAGAAGGGTAATATATTTGCTATGTGTCAAGGTGTGGTGAAAGAAACTCAAGCATACTGAAAGGGGAAGGGGACAGGATGACCTTTAATAGTACCTTCACTCCTGAGATTGTAATGATTCCGTATCTCAATTTTCAGATAAGCTGTACCTATTTAAAAATATCCCACATGGACTGATTACTCAGAAGCAGATAGAATACTGAAAGGCAAAGCACACCAAATTATAAGGGAAAGATGTACTGAAAGAGGGTAAAGAGAAGTATCTTGAATACTCCATTCTGAAACTTGACATGTGTATTGACAGTAAAGTCAAAAATGCATGAATTCTTAACTCAGTCCTCCGAACCATACTGTTCTGCTCTCCCTTTATTACCAAGACTACTATTTGAAAGCAGAATTTATATGAAGACCTATTTAGAAAGGTAGCAATATAAGAGAGGTGAATAAACAGAAATTCATTCTCCCTGGAAAGGAAACATAAGGCTGATAGTCTTCAAGAGCAGCATCCTGTCAACCTGAAGTATAAACCTTTGAGATGGAATGAAAGTTTAAAAAAAAAAAAATCAATACTGTTTGAATAGAAATAGTAATAAAAATGAAGAAAGTTTCCTCGGGTTTGGTGCCATTACACTGTTCACCCTCAAGAAATGAAGCCTCAATGCAATTCTCCGAAGGGTAAAGGGCTGCATTCATCCACCATTAGCTGATGTTCACCTTGAACAATACACTCACACAACGTAAACTTTTAAATTTCTTATTCAGTTACACTTAACTTCTGTGCCCAGAGTCATCACTGGTAAGAGTTCCTAGAAATATTCTTTTTCTGGTCTCCTTTGTCAGCTGCTCTGGGAGAACAATCCTCTTAAACATCAATGGATAGGTCTATCCCTCTACCCATTTAATCACTATAGGCTGAGTCCCCCTCTGCATCAATTAAGCACACAATAGCATGTAGTACATAAAAACCACAATAAGCAATACAGAGAAAAGGATTAAAGCCATGAAAAATATATTAATTTATTCTAAGCAACACACTTGTAATTCTTCCACTTTCAGTCAAGATCACAGTACAGTTTAATAGTCTGGTTCAGGGACCAATTAATCCTTTTATATTTAAATCAATCACTGACTCCTCTCCGAATAATTTAGCTTCTACATGCTGCCTCCCATTTGATGTCTTTAGGGAAAGAGCACAGTTAACACTATGTGGCACATTAATCATGTTTGGTAATAGAAAAAGAAATGCAGTATCAGAGAAATCTCATACAGAAAGTAGAACATGCTCTAAAACATGTTAGCATAACCATTATATACGCTGTCTTTTTCTTAATTAAAACAGGCAAGTTAAACCTGGAGCCAAGATTGCACCCTTCATCTAGCTTTTCATAGTTTGTGTGCATGCATGTATGTACTTTGATGATGTATAAAATATATATCCAGGAATAAAGCCATTCTATACAACCTCTTCCCCCCACCCCCACTGTTGTCAGATTCCTCTCTCCCATCCCAACCAACAGCGGGATGATTTGATGATGCCCAAACAGTGGGAGAGGGGAAAGTAACAGAACAGCATATATTTTACTCAAACTGGCATGTGTTTGGCACCTTGCCACAAAGCTGTGTCCTTTTCCTTAAATGACTCTGAAGCCTAATGAATAGGGTTAATTCAGCGACATAGTCAGGTGTTGTCTGAAGAGTCCCTCCACTGCACGTCAAGCAGATGTCCATGTTTTAAGAATATTTTCTCTAAACAAAGAGGTCAGGAAAGCATTGAGAGTTCACATGACTAAGAGTGACAACACTGTACTAAATAATTCTCCTTACTTTGACCCACAGCCTGACAAAAGGAGGAGGTCCTCCTTTTCTTTCCTGGATCTTAATCACCCCAAGAATAAGTCAACTTTGAATTCTAGTAGCCACACCATGGATGTATGATTTAGCTTCAGAAATTTCAAAGCAAACATAAGCACTTTTCAAACAGTTATAAGTAAGTGTTTTTAGAAACCTTAACTGGTTAACTTTGTATGTAGATCCAGCACTGAAAAGGAGAGTCTACTTGGCATAACTCGAATACACTGCTGACTCAGGAGCTCTGCCAGTTCAAACAATTCCAAAGGCAGGAAAGCACACAGCGAATGTTAACTCTGTGTTCACTTCACACCAACCGGACATATCAAATGGTAAAAGGTTAGGATCAGCTCTGTCACACTAATGGGAAGAAGAAAGAAAAAAGAGGCCATGCTTACAGGCAGTAATCCAAACTCATGGATGGTACAGCATCTAAAGACAGAAATTCAAAAGGGTGACTACATTCACTGTCATACTGAAGGAGTGTTTCTCTGGGTGTGTGAACTATGACAACCTTTGAGAATCTGGTTGACAACTATGACCTACAAATAATCATTAGGTAGAAAAATATTGAGTGTTATTCCTCTGATCCCCAGAAGAGTCATATCAGAGAAACATTTAAAAAGAAGTCTTTTGTCTGTTTTTTATCTCAGAATAGAACACCACTTATGAAGATTAAACAAGCGAACCGAGCTCACCATCAAAAATCTTGTCCAGAGAATAAGAAGTCACACCAGCTAACCATCAGCAGGGTAGTTTGCCTTGTGTTGATTTTTTTTTTTTTTTAAAGAAAAGTTTGTGTTGATTCATTCACTCTCTCCTATCTCATTTCCCCTTGTGAAGCAAGAACTGAAAGTGCCAACACAGAGACACAGAGCTGGTCGACCCTACAGATCACTACAAAACTACAAAACACACAAATAAATCCCAGCAGTTAAATGAAGGGGGGGGCACTTCCTGTATGTATTTGGATAAAATGCACTGATATTTCAGTGACTGTACCTCTCAGATGGTGAATACCAAGAGGGAAAATGCTACACGCTCTTTTTGGATTCAGTTTACAATATGTTCAAAACAAGATCATAAAAAGCCTGCCACAGTCCTTTTGAACACTTAGTGTAATCTTTCCTTTCCTTCTCGTGTCTGCTTTTAATCTAGCTGTCCCAGTTCTGGGCTCAGGCAACCCTGACTGCCCCTGGCTGAGACAACAAATGAAAGCCTCACACATCCCCGAAGTGCTCCGCTCTCAGGCTCACTGCTCATCTGAGCTGCTCTGGACAATCCTATCATCCTGCAGAGGACATTGTATTCAGCTTCTGGACGAGGACCTCAGGTTCTAACTCTTAAGAACTCCTGAGCTGAGATGTTCTGTCTTCCTGTACTAGGCTGGGTGAGTTTGTGACTATCTGCTCTTCTATCTACGGAGAGTCAGTACTGAAAACTATGGCATGACACAGCATGCATCCCAGCATATTTGAAAAGGTTCATATAAAAGAGGAATGGTCTTCTATAAATTTCACATTTAGCATAATTCAATCTACATTAAGGCACCAGATTTTCAAATAAATAATCCCGCTAGCATTGTGATTATCAAAGAGAATCCAATTTAGAGTTGCTATTTTATCAGGAGCCATTATTAGTTAGACAAGTTATAAGTAAAAAGAGAAACAGAGAATATGAATGCAACAGAAAGTACAAAAAGTTTTAAAATAGCTTTTCAAATAACCAATAACAAGGCATATTTTAGGTGTGTACTAGGTAATTAATAAAAATTAGGTGAATAAATGGTGACATTTCTAACAATATATAAAACCTATTCTGGAAAAAAAGACTATTGCTTAAAAAAGGAAAAACACGTTTATACAGCTTGTTACTTGTAAAATCAATACTAAAATTCAGTTTTTTTTATTCTTTATATATTCTTTAACATACTATATCCAAATCAAAATATGATAGGCTGGCTTATAGTTATGCACACAAAGGAAAGAATTCTTGATTATCCTCTTGTTTTCAAAAGTTAAATCTGTTAATTTTAAATAATCATTGTGAAAAAAACAAAAGTAAACACAAATATGCTCAGTATCAACATGAAATGTACTAGAATACCACTTTACTGACCAATTAAAAAAAACAAACAAACACACATACAAAAAGTAGTTAACAATGTGATGCAAAATCCAAAGCCAAATGGATATAACAATGCTACCTCTCAAAATAATAGCTGGAATGGCCATTTAAAAAGAAATTTGGGGTATTTGTTGCCTTTATTTCATATTGTTATTTTCTTCATTAAATGGACCGAACCACAGCTCTAACAGTACCATAAATATATGAACATTTTAGCAATTAATGTGTATGCAGTAAAACATGGAAATACAATTAAATAGATCAATTCATAAGGGAAATTTTAATAACAAATCAATATAGTGCTTTTTGCATTTCCACCTGTGTACAATTACTTTTTAAAGAGAAAAAAGAAAATGCACCCAAGTATGACATCTATCTAAATCAAGTACTCGATAAGGACATAAAATATTAAGAACAAAAATATCAAGTTTTAGATTTATATGAGAATGTCACTGATAGCAAGAAAACAGTATTGCTTTCTTTTTTTTTAAGTGGGTTTTCTTTATCCAACAAATCTGCATAGGTTAGCTGTATGGTACAAGCGGCATGTTTCTGATAGCCGATATAATTTAAAGTAAAATAATGCTAGTGATTAAAAACACAGAATCAAAGAAAATAGATTAAAATAATAAGGAAATAGGGATGTTGATAACACTATCTGGAAGCTGTTTCAAAGATATTCTCCAAGGCCTCCTAGACAGATGGAGGGTCTCTTACCAGCATTCCTTGTCCCATTCCTCCTTTCCTCCCAGCAAGGTCCTCCTGACTAAAGCCCAGTGCTCAATATTACTCGAACACTCATCCTTGCCTTTCTGTCTATAAACCTGTACATCCTATCTGAAACATGAAAAAGTTAAGTTAGAGGCCCAGTATTCCTTCCCGCTTTCTCCTTCAATAAGAAAACAGTAAGGGAAGCTTTCCTACAACAGCATTTGCTGAATATGTGTTTTTATTCACTTAGTTTTTATTTGGTGAAAAATTTCTAGTTAGAGTTGTACCTGGTTCAAGATATGGGTTACATCTAATTGTTCCATTTAAAAACCCAATTACTACTGTCTAAACAACCTGAGAACAAAAATTTGGAAGAGAACAAATAAATCCATGACTCTCACTGGTCACAAAGGGGAAAGAAAGAGGCACTAGTCTCCACTCTCGGAACTGAGAGCCGGTACAGTCATGGTGACAACTGGTCAGAAGCATCTGTACATCACAGTGGGCTGAATCAGGGGTAAGAAGCTAACCCACTCTGCCATTCAGAATTCCTTTCCTAGCACCTGAATCTGGACAGAGTGATTTCTAATCTCTCTAGAGACTGTATATATTAGAACCTGTAACCCTGAGATTTGCATCTGATCTTGCCAGGAACCAGGGGTGGTGTGAGGTTGGGGACGGGGGTGCGAGTGAGGGTGTGTGATGATGTACAGGGAAAGGAGCAGTCAAAATATTAAAAGGTTTGGTGCAGTATCTCAGAGTTTAGTGATAAAATTTTAGAACACAACAATGAAAATGGAAAAAAAATCCATTTTACAGGTAAACAAACAAGAAATATACCTAGTAATACTATCTGAAAACAAACTTCAATTGGTAATGTTTAAGAGATAAACTAATCTATGGATCAGAATAAAGTTTTGTCTTTTTAAATATCCAGAAAAACTTATTTTTCCATCTGGAAAGGCAAAGGAAAGTGAGCTAAATTAGCCCTATCTTGCAGTCTTGTCTTATGCCTTTTAAATGGGAGCAGTATATCAAGTTAGAAAGTCATTACTATTACTGATTTCTATTTTTTAAATCCCTATGTCTTTTATTTTTTTTTTTTAAAGATTTTATTCATCCATCAGAGAGAGAGAGGGGCAGAGAGCGAGCACAGGCAGACAGAATGGCAGGCAGAGGCAGAGGGAGAAGCAGGCTCCCTGCCGAGCAAGGAGCCCGATGTGGGACTCGATCCCAGGACGCTGGGATCATGACCTGAGCCGAAGGCAGCTGCTTAACCAACTGAGCCACCCAGGCATCCCTCCCTATGTCTTTTAATAGTTTTTTTAAAACTGAGGAGACACAATGATATTCTAGTATTCTTGCATTGTCTCTACTTAAACCTTGTTCCCAAGGAAACAGCTAACGACTCAATATCAGACCTTGCATAATTATTGACTACAAAGGAAGTACACTACAATGAGACATTTGCTCTTTAGCAATATGAAAATGACCCACTTGTTTTTTGCCTTAATATCGGTCTCTGATTTTCATATAGAGACCAGCACTTTCTGCTAGATATATGCTAACAAAAACAGGTTACATTACTTAACATGCTTTTGCCTGGAGAAGGTTACTAATTTCAGTGCCATTCTATTCTAGATTAAACAAAGACACAACTAAAACCACCTTTATTTTTAGGCACTTAGCGACTGCCTCTTTTGGAAGAGGCTCAGCTCTGAAGTCATTCCTGTTAAAGCAGAAGTGAAGATAATTGCTCATACACTACCATGGATGAACATATTTCTCATGACCAAAAAGCCTGCAATTAAAATAAATTAAATTTTAAAATTTACATTTTATATTAGAAAAAAAGCACAAATCTTCTTGAATATACTACATAATTTTTATATTAACGACAAATTGTCTTACCTTTTTAAATCTGTCTTTTTTCTAAAGAAAGCACTTAAAATGTTGGCATGTGGCATAGCAAAAGGAACAGTGATACATGAATCATTTGCAGAGTTAGGAAAAAGTAAATGAAATACGGAGAGTTCTTTTCCATAATCACTGTCAAAACCTAATTTACACCTTTAAAAAATGCTTTCTGTTAAAGATTTACAAATCTTCAAAGCAGGCAGTTATAACTATATATGCAAAGTACTGGATCTAAAAATATAACATGCATGGACACTTTATTTTGCCTCAAATATTCACACGATAAAGGAAGGGTGGCCACTGAAAACTTAGCCTCCTTTACCACTGTATTTTATAAATTAAAATAAACATTTATTATGAAAATAAATAAGATTTGAGGGCAGGGTTTTTCAAATGGTAAGGGTTATAAAATCAGTTCAGTGGATTTCAATCAATATTTAATTAAATAGAAATGTATAAAATAGAAGACAAAGAGATTTTCAGACTTGTTTTAAGAAAGAGGAGACACGAATACATGTATCCTGGGTTGCAATGTCAGATGCATTTCTTTGAATGCAGTCAGGAAAAAAAATGAAAATTCTTTGAAAGATCAAGTAGTAAACCTCAATTTAATATCCTGATAACATGAAGATTTTTCATTATATTGGCCTTCTTAAATGTTCTGTTAAAGCCCCAAACCATAATTCACAGCTAGATTCTTCTAGGTATAACTTCATGGAAGTTAAAATTTTGACTCCTACATGACACAAGTTTTGGCACAGCTTCCCTAATATAGGTACTTTAGCAGGCCAGGACAATATACACATTTAGACAATACTTGAGAATGGACTCAAAATATGAGAAGTGAAATGACAATTTTGCCAAAACTTTATTAGACAAGTCTGTATGCTCTAAAATTCTCTGTGTACACATGGAACAGGCACCATCAATACTAAAGCTCTTTATAAACCAAATGTAGCTACTGAATGGGAAATTAAGAACGAATACTACTGAGACATTCTAATAACCAGTGGCAGGAAGCCAAGTCTGGCTAATACAAATGCAGTAAAATTAAAGACTTCTCCCTATGAATTAAAGCACATCTTACTTAGAAGATAGCCCCCCCTTTTTTTATTAAATAGTTATGCAAGTTCCATTTATAGATAATCCAGATTCACTTGTTTAAGTTTATAGTTCAAGAAATACACATTCTTCAAACTGAAAATTTTCATTTTTCAAAAATTTAACAATACACTTTTTGAAATGTACATTGTACAAAATTGTAGCATAAATCACACATAACAGAAGTCAATGTTTTATAAAGTCAGACCCTAAGGAAATGAGTTGTTTGTAGATTCTTCTACATCACAAGCAATTCTGACAGAATTAAAATATACAAGAATATTATATAACATTTTAACATCAAGAAACACAAGACACATCCCTCAAAAAATTAAAAATAGAACTACCATATGATCCAGCTATTCCACTTCAGGGAATTTATCCAAAGAACATGAAAATGCTAATTCAAAAAGATATATGCACCCCTAAGTTCATTGCAGTAATATTTATAATAGCCCAACTTAAGTATCCACCCATGGATGAATGGATAAATAAGACATATATATGGACACACACACACACACACACACAATATGTAATACTACTAAGCCAAAAAAAGAAGAAAATTTTGCCATTTGTGGTAACATGGGTGGACCTTTATTTATGCTACACAAAATAAACCAGATCGAAAAAAACAAACACTGTATGATTCCACTTATATGGGGAATCTAAGAAACAAAACAAAAGCAAAATAAAAACTCAACAGACTGGTGGTTACTAGAAGGGAAGGAGATGAAGAGGCTCAATTGTATGGTGATGAATGGGTAACTAGACTTACAATGGCAATCACTTCATACTGTACAGAAATACTGAATTATAATGTACACCTGAAACATATAATGCTACATGCCATTTTCCCCACAATTAAAAGACATATTTTGCTAAGATAAAATAACAGAATACAATTAATTAGTATTTCATTTAAATAATTTTTAAAACTAGAAACACATTTTTTACTCTTCCCATAATTAAATAGTCTGTACAGTCTCTTTTAAAATCATACATAAAGAATTAATTCTAATTAGCCAAGATATTAACTCTGTCATTGAGAAGTAAAAGTTGACTATAGGGTCATCTGCAAAGAGTAATGATAAATGGCAACCAATTATTTTAAATGAGTTAGCTACTGAGAAGCCACACCAAATGATAAGAGCACAAGGAATAAGGTGAACCATAACCATACTTTTAGCATTTCAAAAGATGTGTACATTGTGTACAAAAGAAATCACAAGCCAAAAACTTCATTAAAATTCTAGCCTGACCCTCAATTTAACAGCAGTTATATAGTTATATAGTCAACCAACCAGTTTTCAGTTTTTAAAGTCCAAAATATATTTTGTGTTTAACTACCAAAAATATACTTCATAAAGCTAAGGAACAGAAAACAGCTTCTTGGGGGTCTTGTAGGATACAAAGAAGTCACTAGGGAACACTGATTAGAATTCAAAGCTGAGATTTGACTTGTCTTTTGTTACCTCAAGAGATGGCCTAATACATAGGATAGAGAGACAAGAAGGTCAGACTATAGGGATGGTAAAAGTCATTAGGAAATACAAAGGTTGAAAGGGAGTGTTAGGTCTGAGAAACTGGGTCTTACTGGGTCAAAAAAAACCTCAATTTTAGATACCTAAAGGCATCTGCTCGATTCTGTAGTAGAAAGAACCTGAAGGCATTAACTAATGGGAAAATTGCTCCATGATTTTACTAAGCTATACTGCAGAAATTAATTCTTCATTACCCACTGAGAAAAATGCCTTAGTGTCATTCTATAAGGGTGTTAAATCAATTGTGATCTTTGTGGGGAAAAAAGCTGGAAAGCATCATTCATTCTTAAATGTCAGTCAGTTAAGAACAAAAATCACTAATCATGTGTTGGACTCTGGTTTGCATTACACGGTTTTGACAAGTTAACCATTTCAATCTTGTTTTGCTTAAGCTACTATTACAACTCAAGTCTCCCGGACACACTTACAAACTTGGACAAGGGAGAGGTTAAAGAGGGTATTGGGTACATAGGAGAAGTTTATTAGCTATGAAAATTAATAAGGAAGAACTTACAAGAATAATTTATAAGTGAAAATTTGAGGGGTTAAAGTATTTTGATTAAATGGGGATGTATTTTATTGAAATACATTTCAATAAAACAATGTAAAAAGCAGTAAGGTAAGCCTCACCATTACTATCTTGCAAAAGCACTAAAGAAGCCTGAGATGTTTTCTAGAAAATAAACTATATAATCCATTATTCCATTTATTATGCAAATATCTATCTTTCTGAAAGATTAACAGAAAACATTTTCTCCATGTGTCAGGCGCTATGTAAGAAATCAAGAAATCCACACTACTAATTTTAGAGTTTCTTATTAAAGAATAAAAATTCTTTTTTTATTGGGTGACTTTGAAATTCTTGGAAAGATGTCACATAATTAGGGAGTTACAAACATGAATAAAACATAATCTTTATCCTTAAGAAGCTTATATTCTAGGAGAAAATATAAAATATGGCTATAGGTAAGTATAATAGAGGGTATAGAGAAATATCGGAGGGAAAGAGCATAGGTTTCTATAAAATTTCAGAAGAGGTGATTCTAGCTGTGAGAATCAAGAGGCTTTCTGGAGGACACAGGACAAAAGGTGAATCTTGAAGGATTTTTAGGAGAATAAAAGGTTAGGAAGGAGAACATTTCAGGAAAGAAAATACTAATTAGCAGCTAACTAACATTTATTAATTGCTTTCTTTGCTGGGCACTAAGTGCTTTACACATATTAATTCCTTAAATTCTCACAATAACTCTGAAGTAGGCAATATATTATTATCTCTACTTTGAAGTGATAAGAAAACAAAGAGAGTTGAAGTAACTTGCCCATGGTCACACAGTTTGTCAAGGGTAGAACCATGTTTCAAATTCAGATCAGGCTGAGGAAAGATCTCTCAAAACACTGAACTGGCATGAAAAAGATATATGTATTTTGGTAACCGTTGGCAAAGGCTTTCACTAGCTCACTGAAGTGCTTTACGCTCTTCTTCCTTTATAATGTTCATCACAGCTATGTTAGTACCCTGATTTTCATGATAACAGAAAACTCAAAGGGGGTCCCAGAGGCAAAGATAGAGCAGAGAAGCAAACCCCATCTTTGACCCACAAGTCCAGTGCTTCGTCACACCCACCTCTTCTTTTAAATTAGAATGGATGTTTACTTATTGTGTTCTAAGGGTTTCTCTGGGATGCCCCAAGCCCCCTCCCCCACCCACCGTGTTCCAGAGAAAGGTTTTCCATCCTCACCCTCCACCGCATGTCAACAAAAATGGCAATCAGCCACACATTTCATTTAAAAAACAGAGTTCTATGACTAAAAGAAATTTAATAACCATTTCACACACACACCAAAAAAAAGTCTTGGGTCTAGTTACCCTATCCTCATTGCCTGTTATTTTTTCTGTAGTATCCAAATTCTACACCAGACAGTATCAAACCTCCTTCGTCATCTCAACAGTCTTTCATTCATTTAATGTTTTCAAAACCCTCAATAAAAACCAACCTATCGTCATAACAAATTACAATCTAAGATGACAACCAAGTAACAGCGAAAACTCCCCAGTATCACCCACCATTCTACCTGCATATCCTCTAAATATATGCTATTTAGACTTCCAAGACTGTGATGCTTCTAGGCATGCTGAGTACCTTTCATTTGTACATGGCTTTTTTTTTAAGCTTAGCTTTCAAAAGTAATTAGAAAGAAAAGTTTTCGCACTACCATTAATAACTAGACACATAAATCCATGATTCTGTCAAGTTGAAACTCTTTTAAAGTAACACAATCATTAGTAAAAAGTTCATGAGCACCAAAAAGGTTAAAACAATTAAAACGGGAAATTCGGGGCGCCTGGGTGGCTCAGTGGGTTAAGCCACTGCCTTCGGCTCAGGTCATGATCTCAGGGTCCTGGGATCGAGTCCCACATTGGGCTCTCTGCTCGGCGGGGAGCCTGCTTCCCTTCCTCTCTCTCTCTGCCTGCCTCTCTGTCTACTTGTGATCGCTCTCTGTCAAATAAATAAATAAATAAATCTTTAAAAAATAAAAAAATAAAATGGGAAATTCCCCAATACTGACAAGGATGCAGAACAACAGAAACTTTTCATACACTACTGATGGGAGTCTAACTCAGCACTTTGGAAAACTAATACCTATTAGAGCCGAATACCTATTAGAGCTGAGCTGTAGAACACCACAGTGATCTACATAATTTTTACCCACAAGTGCATGTACTTTACTTATAAATAAAATGCATTTGTTCATAATGCTTACATATATCTGCCAGTACCTTACCCTCAGTTAAGATACTTTTGAGTGTAAGATTCAGTTCCAAACATGGCCGGTGATGATAAACTCACATTTATTTTCTTTGAATTCTCCAAGTGGCAATGAAATGAATATGAGAATCATCATCAGATAAGACTCCTTAACATTCTTTAAGAAATTACTTTTTATCTAATCTTAAGTGATTGCATAATTATAGGATAAAATTAATATCTTGGGTACTAATTCAAATTGCACTTAATGATCCTAGAGAAATGAATTACTAGAGATAAAAGATAAATTCTGCTTTGGTTTCTGATCTTTATTTCTTTCCTTAAAAGTTAACAGGCCTCTTTAATTTGTCTTTCTAACTTGGCAGATTTACTAAAATCTTGAATATATTGCAGTTACTTATATGTATTTGGTTATCATATTTCCTCCACAACTAACATAAATGGTAAAACAGCCAAATAATTCTGGTGAAGGAATAAAAATCATCTTTTTTCCCTCCCCAGAACTAAATATGTAACTGTGTAGAACAAAGTTAGCCTAGAAACAAAAGTGACCAGCAGCAGAATCCCTGGAGAGAACTACTGGAGTCATTTAACAGAAAATGGAGCTGGCTAACACCTGAAGGAATTACCTTAGATTATTCCAAGTTGCTCAAACATACAGCCTATAAAATAAAGCCCTCTGAGGCAGACAAGCGTCCCAAAGAGATTACATTTAATCATCCTCCTGAAATGGCAGAGACACATTCCACATGAAGGGTACAATATACTCTTGAAGAATGACAACACAGGAGCAGTAAACCTGAGAAGAGACGACAAATCTTCAACATCGAAACTCCAAAGCTCTAATACATCATTTATTTTGTTCAGGGGTAGAGGTAATTAGTTGCATTACAAGTGGGTCAATATCCACATGCCAGCCAGAGCTGCATACCAACTGAGTGACTGATGACAGAATGCTGTGTCATCAGCACTTAAAGTCCAGGGAGAGCTTTACAGGCAAAGGTCTAATAAATGAAGATGCAGCATTCTGTTTACGAGATACTGGTAACTACTGTTCTCCTGCTGGATTAAGCCTAGTCTACCCCAGACTCAGACTAAAAGTCTGTGTTATGGTCTCTAAAACAGTTTACACATGGAAATAGAAGGTCTGAATGTCAATTTCAACACCTTTATGTCCATCTGGCAAAATATGATAATTTCCTCCAATGATTAAAGTTGACTTTCAAATGCATCAAAAATATGCCCTGATTTTCAAATATTTGGCATTCAAAAAATCTAAATTTAAGAAAGATACTTGGTTAAAAAAACAAACAAACAGCTCTGATGGTGCAAAAAGGAACTTTTTACAGCCTCATTTTAAAATCACTGAGCTATCTATATCTAGTACATTTATAAATAGGATTCAGTTCATTAAAATGTATTATTTCATATGTTTTTGGATCTCGTGCACTCTGAAATAGCTTCATCATTCAGTCCAGGACTCAAACAACCAAGAATTCATTTATTTTTCCTACTTATTTCTGGCAAAATATAAAATAGAAAAAGTTTTAAGCTCCTTAAAATACTAAAAGGATTCCACACAGCCAATCAAAAAACATCAAATATATTTTCTTCCTGACCAAGAAAAGGAAACAGCTAACATACTTAAACTGAAAAGTGCCAATTACTTCCTTATTTAACAAATTCTAAATGCAATGCATCAGACTAAAAGTTAGGATGTGAAGATCTACCACACCATTTGAGACATACATCCTTATGAGCCGATCTGCTCTCTTCACTGTAAGAGGTAAGCAATGACACAAAGAAAATATATCCTCACTTGTTTATTTTCAACCTAAGAAATGTTAAACTTCTAAAAACCAAAAATATTATTTCCTTCATATATGCTCTGGAGATAACTTGGTATTGACAACTATTATACTCATAAGTCTGTGTATGTAGTAAAATTGAAACAAATGGTAAGATTATTTAAAGTAAAAACAGGAATGGCTGGGTGGTTCAGTCGCTTACGTGAGTGCCTCCCACTCAGGTCATGATCCCAGGGTCCTGGGATCAAGTCCCAGCCAATCTCCTTTCTCGGTGGGAAGCCCACTTCTCCCTCTGCCTGTTGCTCCCTGTTTGTGTTTGTGTGCTCGCTCACACACACACCCTCTCTCTCTCTGATCCATTGATAGATAGATAGACAGACAGACATAGATAGACAGATAAATAAATAATTGTAAAAACAAAGTTAACACTATCGTGGCAATAAAAACTTTCACTTTGTAATCTCTATCCATAATGGAGAACAATCAGACTACAGACTGATCTACTACCTTGTTAAACGTTTACACAGCTATTTTTAACTTTCAAATATTTATTTGAAGGTCATCAGAAGATGAAACGGGAAACCTTTCTTTCGGTGATAATTTGCTAATAACTGTTCTTAATTCAATGCTGCTTGATAATACCATCCAATAAGGAAAGGTGAATTAGCCTTTTCTTATTACAATCTAGCCAACTGTGAAACAATGACAGCAAAATAGAGAACACAGTGGCATACAGACTCCCATATTTACTATTCATGTAATCTCAAATAATCCTTCACCCCCTCATTAACATTCTAGAAATAAGTAATTTTTCATACCATCTAACAAATTAGATTGACTCTTGACTACAAGTGAAAGAAAACATATTATTTAAAATCATAATATGGTACAAGAATATGCAAATGCTACTGGGACAAAGTCTTTGTCTTTTCTTAAACTGCAGGGGGAAGAAAAAAACAAACAAAAAAAAATCCTTCAAATGCTGGAGTTACATACAGTACACATTTCCACAGGTGGAAGCAGGAAAGAAAAGCAATGTATGTTCAAGACTACCTCCTGGAGGCTCCACAGGATACAGTCCAGAGGACCCTTCTCTGGTGTGGAGCATTCTTTCTCTATCACCCACCTAGACCCTCAGGACAGCATCTTGTTTCTGATATTATTCAACTAGGGCATTTCTGTCTTCTGTCCACACCTAGACCCACCCATGAAAGCAAGGAATGTGTCAGTCTCTGGGCAGCCCTGAAGGGGACCCAGCAAATGACTTTTTATTAGCCGTAGGCATCGAGTGTAACACGAGGGAGGAAAAAATAGTCATTGTAATTAAGCACTGTTTTGGATTATCTAAGCCACTACTTCCTTCAAACAGTATAATCAATTTTAATTTCCCTCTACAACAGACTCTCATTGACCCAAGATTAATTAAGCAAAAACCTTTTTCAACTACAACCATGAAAAATGTTTTTAAAATATACAGCTTTAAAATTATGCTACACACACACACACGCCAATACCTGTGGTAGTACTATGATATTACTAATAACAATATAAAGAGTGGTTAATACTTACTTCTTATGGAGAGAAATTAATCTGAAATTTCTCTGCTCTTAAAAAACTTTGAAATCTGGTGCCCCAGATGTCTAGAGCACGAGTGGCTGGGGAAGAAAACATGCTTGGGAGGCAAGAGGCTCTGCAACAGTTTAGTAATTAAATCTTAGACTCAGAAGGGTGTTCCCAGGGTCTCCTTAATACCCACTGTGTCAACCAGAGGCCTGCTTTGGCAAAGACAGACAAGGAAGGCTGCTTACCCTCACAAGAGAACAAGTGAGCCTTCTATGAGACAAAGCTGCCCCAAGAGCCAACTTCTCTCCTTTGAGCTCTTCCTCCCTTTCCTTCAGCACTAGGTGAATCCCACCAAGTATTCAGGGTGAGGTTAGGGACCACATCAATCCTACCAATTCTAGTTCCCCAGCATCTAGCACAATACATGGCCTTGAAAAAATAATCCATGCCCATGTTCTGTATGCTGAGTATAATAAACAGAAAGCAAGAAAATAAAAAAGCATTTTCACTCTCACGATCAGTGTCATATCGACCTTTTACAATCCGACCTAATATACATTCCCTATAAGGCAAGATTATATGTAAATCATGTAGTATCACTTCTGACCACGTCTGAGCTTTACTTATAAACAGCTGATAAGAATCTGAAGAAAATACAGTAGAATCTCCTTCTGCATTTTGGCAGCACATCTGAAAACCCTGTCCCAACAGGCCTAATATTGCATGGTCAGCAAAGAGGAAAAGTGAAAGGAGTCTTCTACTTTGCTGCCTCTCTGAGAAGGGAATCACATTAGGCCATTAAGTAGTCAGATACATTATTTTATTGCTAGCAAAACCCTTGGGTAATAAAGAATGAGTACAAATGGCCAGAGGCAGTTTGGGGGGAAAAGCAGGACAGTGAAAACAAAGCCAGCTCTCTCCCTCAGCAGTGGACAACCACAGTAAGAAAACCGTGCAGCAGCAGCAAAGCACTTGACCACGTGCGAGAGGGAGCTCTGCGGGCACGGCCATTTGCGGGATCTGGGCGTCAAGGCCCAAGTACAAGACCACTGAGAGAAGAAAAGAGCATTATGGCATTTTGTGAAAGCCACCTCCAATCAGACTCCGTCACCTACATACAATTCCATTCTCTTCTGAGTACGTGAGACTCATAAACAGCTATAGTGAAAAGTACATGTCCCTTGGAAACAAGTAAGAAAGGTAAACATGTCTTACTGAAAGGAACATTAACAATTTCCCATGAAAATGCTAAGACATACAAATAAAGAGGGATACTTCTTTAACATGGTTATCATCTAAGATAACTACTCTCTATGCAAAGAAAACTAATTTGTGTTACATCTTACACAAGTAAATAGCAAGAATGAATGATTGATTTTCATGGGATTCAGAGAATAAAACTGGACTCACATCCTTAACCTTGCTTGAAGGAGGTTGTAAAATATAATATTTTCTTCTAAAGACCAACTGCTTTACTCTAACCTCTTTACTGTACTACTGTAAAGTACTATGTGAGATTTTTTTTTTATACACTGCTATATTGGTAAAAAGAAAAGCATGGGAATCCTTTAACACCATGGTCATAAACAATGTAAGAGCTTTACTTTTAATTACATACAGAATCTCATTACAAAATCATGTAAGAGTTTCACCTGTAACAGAATACAGAAAACTCCTGTGGGGCGCCTGGGTGGCTCAGTGAGTTAAAGCCTCTGCCTTCAGCTCGGGTCATGATCCCAGGGTCCTGGGATCGAGCCCCGCATCTGGCTCTCTGCTCAGTGGGGAGCCTGCTTCCTCCTCTCTCTTCCTGCCTGCCTCTCTGCCTACTTGTGATCTCTCTCTCTGTCAAATAAATAAATAAATCTTTAAAAAAAAAAAACAAAACAAAAAAAAAAAAACTCCTACTTAGAACTTTCAGTTTTCAGTTTTGGTCATGAAGAAAAACCTCTGGAGCAAAAGAAATCAACTCTACCAGCTGCCAACAGATGGCACTGGTGGTCACATGCAGCCGCTCCAGCCCCTACAGCTGGCCGGGATCAGGCTGGGCTGTGAAGAGCTTTAACAAGATGACTGACGTTATCATGTTTACAAACACAAAAGTAGTGCAAATAAGAAATGTGGGATCAACATAAATAAAAGCAGAGATCATTTTATCAATTGAAAGTGATGAGGTAAAGAATGTTTGTCAATGGGAATAATTGTGGAAGACTAAGTAAATTTGAAAATTATCAATCAAATCAATTATCAATTAAAACACTAACCACCAAGAGATAAGGAAATGTAAGATGGGAAAACAGTATAGTGTGAAGATCAGCCTCAATCAGTGTTTGAATGCTTACTGGCTTAGTATTATTAATTCAGGAGAATGTAGAAGATAAACTGGGACAAAATGTCACAGAGAAGGAGTTTCATGGTTTCAAGGCCAAATAAAATCTGCAAAACACTGAGATCAGTCCTAGTGCAACACATCTATGACACCTTTACCGATCATCAGATGAGACCATATCTGCCTCAACAGGTCTAATATGGTCCTCAACTATATACCTTGGGTAAAGCATTTGAAAGCACTTGTATCAGCAAAAGCACAGCTGGTAACACACGATTCCAAGCAAGGGAAATAAAAATTCGAAAAAAATTTTCATTACACATTCCTATTAGTTAAAAAATAAATGAACATACACATATTTATCTACTTGTTTATTATTCTAGTTTCCTACTTGTAACCTCTTTATTTGAATGAATCTAAGAAATCATCAATTATAGATACAATGTCATTTTATTAACCACTAAGCCAGAAAAAAAAAAAAAAAAACACTAGTTACAATTCTTATGAAAGAAATGCTGCAACCTAAGATGTTAAAATGTAGGGGGTAAAATACCTCTTAGATCCAATAAAGCTAGTAGTTGGCTAATACTAATGTATTTCATTTATATATTCTAAACATACATCAAGTTATTTTTAATAAGAAGAAGTAAAAAGATACAAAGTAACATTTTTCTTCCACTTTTACAGATGGTCTTTTGCACACCAGTCTGGAGATTCCCCATCTCAATAGAGCATAAAAGAAGGAAACTAGCAGATGAGAATATGAGATCTTAATAAATGCTTATTGAATGAAGTAAATGGTTCATCTCCTCTATTTATTACACATCCCATCAATATGATATGTGAGGAACTCAACAAGGACAAAGTATTTGTCATAAAATACTATCCCCCCGCAAAGTTCTTGATTAGGATAATGTAACTTTAGGGATAAAAGGCTCAGATTTTAGACCAGACCAACTCTGGAACTGTAGCATAACTGTCTCTCCCACTCACCATAACATCAGTGTTATCATCTGTGAAATGAACATAGCAGTTATTAGATCACAGGATTAAAATGCGGGCTTGAGGGATGCCTGGTTGGCTCAGTGGGTTAAGCCTCTGCCTTCGGCTCAGGTCATGATCCCAGGGTCCTGGGATAGAGCCCCAATCAGGCTCCCTGCTCGGCGGGGAGCCTGCTTCCCCCTTTCTGTGTGCCTGCCTCACTGCCTACTTGTGATCGATCTCTCTCTCTCTCTCTTCCTCTCTCTGTGTGTTAAATAAATAAAATCTTTAAACATGAAATAAAATAAAATAAGATAAAGTAAAATAAAATAAAACAAAATGGTGGCTTGAAAAAATATACATAAAGCTTTTAGCACATGTTCAGAACACAGCAAGACTCAATAAATGACAACAAAGGGATCATTCACGGGTAATTATTTCATCTGTTAAATCACTTTAGATTAACTGAGGTCTTAGATGGGAAGATGATACTTGAAAGTATATGACTTAAAAACCAGTCTTATTCACCAAGGTTGCTTTTAGATATTACAATCACAATCACTTCGAAGGATGAGTCCTCAAATCAAAATCCATTTGCCTATAGATCTGAGTGAAGATCAAGGAAGGGAACTGCACCAAAATTGCACACTCCCCTCCTTATCTGACACTAGGTTCAGGGTGGTAGCCTGCTTTGTTAATCTAACACAGAGGAGCTTCTCTGGGCCTCAGATGCTTCTGACAGCCAACGATACCCATGGGACTGCAGGCCTATGGTCAACAACACAAAGCCAAAGAACCTCCAAGATAGCAAGGCTTATTTTAAGAGGGCACAATTTTCTTAAGAAGTACTTTTAAAGCAGACACCAGTTTAAATAAGAATTTATTGATAATCTGTTCTGTAAGACTGTATTCTGCAGATTACCAATTTTCAGACACTTAAAATTTTTCACTAACATTTTCCAAATACAAACACTCCTGATAATGTTATTTAGGATTTTCAAAGTGAACACTAAAGAATTCCACCTTCGCATAAAACCAAATGTACATGGTGATAATGTTTGTGGTAAACAGGATAGCAGAACCACTGGCCTATAAATTTGTTTCCTGACCCCTGCTGCCTCTGTTTATTGCCTTAGGATTGGCAATAGCTATTCTCAGAATAAAAAATCTGAATTCCATCTACTATCTTGAATTGACTTTCCTCTATGCTTTTCAGAATGTCACTGTTTTGGATTTGAATTCTTCATTTACATTTTAAGGACTCTCAGTCTCTCCTGGAACTGTTAATAGTCTAACCTGGAAAAATACTTACTACTGTTGTGCAACATCATACACTAGCACTGGCATCCCGCTTTATGTATTCATGATGGTCACATTAAAAGAGCTTAGATTTTCAAGATACAAAGCTAATGGAGGTAAAAGATGCAGGGCCTCAATTTGAGGTTCACAACCTGAGAGCTCTGATCATAACCTGGGGAACGCCCTGGACACAAGAACCAAGGCACGCAAGAGAATGCAGCAAGCACAAACGTCATAACCCAGTCCACGGGAGTGATAAAGTGCTGCATCCCAAAAGGGACTGAGAAAAACCCAAGGTCCAAGGAATATGGAGGTTCTATTTCATTTCACTTAGATGTCCTATAGCCTCTCCTGTTAGTAGTCCCTAAGCTAAATACTTACAGTATTTAGTACTTAGTTAATAGTCCCTTTATAGTATTTAGTTAATACTCCCTAAGCTAAATACTTATAAGCATGGAACTTAGTGGTTGAATCCTGAACAGCCCTGTTAATAAAAGAGCTAAACAGCTCTCTGATACTTGGAACGAAGACTTGTTTGTGAAACTCATTCCTCATTCAGAACAATCCTAGCTTTGGTCTTTGCCCCTAAGAGATGCTGCTTAGTCTAGACGCCTTCATTCTTCAGGTCCTTCACGTCCAGGTGAGGTTCTTCAATTGGCTTGGGTTCCCTACCTCCAACTAACACGTGAACTGCCTGGGCTAGTGGCAAAGCCCTACATGACCCATATTCTTGCCCAGGCAACTGAGTCTTAACACATGCCCATCACTCCCTGACCCCACTCCACCAAGTCCAGGGCAGTGAGGTATGAGAAGCTGTGACAACAGCAGGTATGAGGGCAGACCCTGTGGCCACACTGCCAGGCCCCCTCTAACTTGCTGGTGGTCTAACTCTGCAGAAGTTACTTAACCTGTCTGCACCTCAGGTTTTACATACATAAACTGAGGATAACTATTACCTAGTAGGACTGTTACCAGAATTAGATAATCAAAAGAAAAACTAATTATATATGTCAAATATATCCTGATAAAACTGGAAAAAAATTTTTAGTAAGTAAATAAAAACTATTATAAGATGAAGCATTAATTCCTCCATCTGCCTATCTGCCCATCCTCCACTGACTTACTGAGATCCTACGTGAAGACTGGGCACTAGGCTCAACCATCAATTATCTGCCAGAGGAGGAGAGGGAGTGAGAAGCAAGTCTATGGCTACAACAAATAATTACAAGAACCCATCACCTCTTGTGATCTTTGGTCCACAGATCAAAGGATCATTTTGCCTTACACCTTCATTTTATAGGTAAAGAATCTAGTATCCAGAAAGAAGATTTGTGTAGAACCTTTATCAGTATTAATAAACTTTTATATTAATGCAAGCATCACATATGTTTGGTATTCTTAATCACTCAGAAGCATATTTGAGATATTATTTAAGGAATATGAATAATGAAAATATAAATTTATACATGAACAAACTTTTGCTTGGCTATTAAAAATTAGGAAGGGCTCCAGTTAATGGCTAATTATAAATAATACAACTAGAAACACCTTTGAAGAAAAAGTTTTTTCCATATACCATTTGTCAAAAATGGTAGGATACTAGGTCAAAGAAGAACACGGATTTTATAATTTACATTGTGTGATGTTCAGACAGGTTGGACTTCCAGACACTTACATAGCAGCAATGGATAAATGCACAGGCTACCCTTAGGTGTCACCAATCTGTGTTGTCATTTTATTCATTTTGCTTCCTTAATGGATGAATTTGTACTTCCCATTTGTTTAACTCTACATTTTCTTAAGTAATAGGATAGGTGAACAAAATACTTTTGTCAAGTTCCTTGTAAAGACTGACTGAGGCAAAGACAAAGTCTTTGCTCTGTATACATAGGCTGTTTTCTTGATCAGCCATAGAAGAAGGATTTATAGCATTTTCTGGATATTATATTTATATATTTAACATGATCAGTCTGTTACTCTTTCTGTAGTATTGCTGGTTTTCAAATACTTTGAAAAAATTTAATGAAAACACCAAAATAGAATTACTGCTTCAATAAGTTTTTGTAATGCTTTATAAAACACAGCCAAAATAAATAAACTATCTGGTGTATGTGCTTTTAATGAGAATGTCTCATTCCATATGTGACTTTAGTGTATATATTTTAAGTCACCAGTTTCAGGTTTTTCCCATATTAATATACACTTTCCCAAGCATAATCGTTATAGTGTTTCCTTTCCTGGTGATGTTCTTTCACCCAAACAGGTATGTGTTACATTCACACACGGCTGACTATTTATTTATCTTATTTATTTATTTATCTTAATGGGGTATTGGCGGGAGCACTTAAGTATCACAAATTTTAGACAACTCTTACTTTTTAATATCTTAGAAACAGGTAAGGCAAACCTACATACATCTTTTTTACCCATTATAATGTCTGATTATTTTTCTACACATACTTGACTATGTATCAAGTTTTGTAAAACATAAAGCCTCACTCTCTCTTGACATGATGCATTAAGGGATAAAATAATAGCCAAGAGATATGTCTAAGTGCAAGGTCTATTACAAGATAGGAACTCATAATCTCAACACACATTTTGGAGTCTGACAGTTCAGAATTTAAATCCCATATCCACATAACTAGCTGTGTGACCTTAAGTAAATTCTGTAATCTTTCTGAACTTTACACTTTTAACATCTGTAAAATGTGCTATTTTCTCTCTCTAAAGATTATCAGGAGGAATAAATGAGAGGTTCGTGTGACAGAGAAACCTAAGGTATGTCAGGTACTCTTCCAAGCACTTCATAAATATCAGCTCATTTAATTTTCACAGTAATCCTATGGAGCAGAGACAGTATTACCTCTCTTTCACAGATAAACTGAAACAAAGAGGTTAAATAACTTTGACTTGCCCACGTCACACAGTAAGTGGCAAAGCCAGAACTGGATCACGGGCAGTCTGACCACTCCACATCCAGGCTCTTGACACAATGAAGTGCCTCACCAGATCCCCAAAGCACTTGCCTATTACTGGGCATAATCTTAAGAGACAGTGATAAACCACAGTAATGCCCAGCACAGCAAAGGAGTAGGCCGTACTCTAGAGGTCCAAAGATGGCTGGGGGACACAATGTTAATTAAGATGACATACAAAACACTTATGTATTTCTAGGTAAAACTTATTACAGTGCAGAAATCTCTAAAGATACAAATTAATACTACTGCTTTATGAGTTGAAAAAGAAATCACTAATGAACTATTTTAAATCACTCTCCCAGAACTGAGAGCCTGGATTTTCTCTTAATATTGTTAAATGAATTTTACAAATAAGTAGCAGTTAGTATTTTCATCTTATCAACATTTAGCACCCAAATTCAATTACAAAACAGAGGTTCTAATTTTTTTTAAATTTTTTTTTTTTAAAGATTCTTATTTATTTATTTGACAGAGAGAGATCACAGGAGACAGAGAGGCCGGCAGAGAGAGAGAGAGGGAAGCAGGCTCCCTGCCGAGCAGAGAGCCCGATGCAGGACTCGATCCCAGGACCCTGAGATAATGACCTGAGCCGAAGGCAGCGGCTTAACCCACTGAGCCACCCAGGCGCCCGAGGTTCTAATTTTTAAGACAAAGTACTGAAGTGTATTACATCAATAGCCAAGCTTTTTAAAAGTTTGCTTATTTAAGCAATCTCTACACCCAACATGGGACTTGAACTCAGAACCCTGAGATGAAAGAGTGGCATGTTCTACGAACTGAGCCAGTGAGGCATCCCTCAAGTTTACTTTAATATAAAGATTCAGGAGAAAATTAAGTATTATTTTACATTTACTTGTTACTTTTTTCTGATTAACAACGTAATACTTGTTCATTGTAGTAAAATTGAAAAACACAGGAGCATAGAGAGAAGAACACAAGTTATCACCAGCCATTCAGTATCATCTTTATTTTTCAATAGAGTTTGAGGCATTTAATTTTGAGATGGGGATAGCTTCTTTCCTGCAATGCGGAAAACATAAAATTTCATGAACCAAAGTAATTAATGCCAAGCTACTTCAAAAAAGAAATGTCCTTTAAACACTTGAGCAATATTAACTCCACTTAGAATTGTTTTAAATAATGAATGCTTTCTCCACTTTCAATGCTTAATGTAAACTAAGTTCAGTCAACAGACATGACAGAATGAATTCAAATAAAATTTGTTTAAAACAATTTAAACAAATTTTAATAAAATTAGAGTCATAAGTTTAAAAACAGATTGCTAATAAATGACAAATGTTGGAACTAAAATTCATTCTCTTCCACAGGAGCACCACACCAAATCACTCAACTGGTAACACTCAAGCATACCATGTTCAGCGTGGTTCCAGATATGCTTACACACTGGAATAAAAATGTAACTCTTGTTCTTCCAAGCACAACTGTTCTCTGAAAATGAACTTTCAGGCAAAAGCAATACTATTCAGATGAATACCATCTAAAAAGGCATTTACACTTTCAGTGTATATATATCAATAGCCAACCTCAAAATTCAAACCCTGTACAGCTGGTAAAAGGCAAGGAAAATAATAATAAAATGTAGTCATATAAAATGCCCTTCTTCCCTACTCCCACTCTCTGACAGTCTTATGGAATCTTTTGGGGTTTTCTACCATAAAACCTAAAGGCTTATTTGATATGATTTTACTTGACTCTAATTCATAGGACAGATATTTTCCACACTTCCAATTTCCTAAACTAGTAACAATTAATATTTAATGTTTAAAATTATCCTTTAAACTATTTTTTGATCATTTTGAATCTGTTAATCTAATCAGTGGGCTCAAATAAATCATATTAGTAAAAGCACTCCGATACTGTGGAAATTCAGTATTCACATCAGTTTTGGAAATGACTCCTTAAAATTTAACTTGCAAAGCTTTTGGCTTCTACACCTTATTTGATTTAATGTTAATTAAGCCAGCACTGGTTTTTATTATACACTCAAATGGGCTTCTAAGCAAGTTGCTGATTTGCTGTTCGAGGAAAAACCAGACTTGTTATTCTGCAGATATTCTTGTTAATAATCCTTTATGCCTGGTTTTTAACCACATTATTTAAACACAGGGAATATTTTCATCATATTTCATGAATAGTGTTGAAACAAAAAAAGAATTCTTCAAGTGACAAACTCAACACCCAAAGAACAAATAATCCAATCAAGAAATGGGCAGAAAATATGAAAAGAGATTTCTACAAAGATGACATCCAAATGGCCAACAGACACATGAAGAAGTCCTCAACATCACTCACTACCAGGGAAATACAAATCAAAACCTCAAAGAGATACATCTCACTCATTAACAAATCAGGAAACAACAGATGTTAGTGAGGCTGTGGACAAAGGGGAACTGCCTACACTGCTGGTAGGAATGCAAACTTATACAGCCACTCTGAAAAACAGTATGGAGCTTCCTCAAAAAGTTGAAAGTAGAGCTACCCTACAATCTAGCAACTGCACTACTGGGTATTTACCCCAAAGATACAAATACAGTGAACTGAAAGGGCACATGCACCCCAATGTTTATAGTAGCAATGTCCACAACGGCCTAACTATGGAAAGAGGCTCGATGGGGTACAATGGAATATTAGGCAGCCATCAAAAATGAAATCTTGTCATTTGCAACGACATGGATGGAACTAGAGGGTATTATGTTTAGTGAAATAAGTCAATCAAATAAAGACAATTTTCATATGATTTCACTGATACGTGGAATCTGAGAAACAAGGCAGAGGATCATAGAGGAAGGGAAGGAAAAATGAAACAAGATGACACCAGAAAGGGAGACAAACCATAAGAGACTCTTAAATCTCAGGAAATAAACTGAGGGTTGCTGGATGGGGAGGGGGACGAGAGGGATGGGGTGGCTGGGTGATGGACAATGGGGAGGCTAAGTGCTATGGTAAGTGCTGTGAATTGTTTAAGACTGATGAATCGCTGACTTGTACCACTAAAACAAATAATACATGTATGTTAGTTTAAAAAAAAAAAAGAATTCTTCAAATGAATTCTGTAAAATCTTACACTTACCGTAAGTTTCACAAATGCCTATGTACTCACAATTAATTAGCACACTACCTCATATTGTATATCAAGGTGCCGAGAAGATAGATTCCTGCCAGTCTTGGCTAGTAAACATTAGTTTACATGAACCATGCTCTATCCCCCTCAAAGCACAGCAGCACCACCACTTAAAATTTCAGCCAGCTTTCCATCCCAAACTTCATACTCCCATTTTCAACTAGACCCTGCCCTGATATGAGAGGCACTGGCTTATATATTAGCTCACTGAAGTGTGTAGAACACAGTTATGATCTGTTCTGAAATTATACGATTATATTTTTATTCACACTGGCTTCTGTCTAACCAATCCTGGTTCCATTTTGGAACTTTCCACATTTGTAAAATTTTCCTTCCATTGTAACAAGCAACAGGAGGAACGGGATTAGTAAAAATAAACATGGCAGTAGAACATGCCAAACACCACGGGACACCAACCAGCCCAGGGCCTTCTGGGAAAATGTAGTCCGGACCAGCCACTGAATAAAATTTCTGGAGTCTAAAGGAAAAACAGCTAGAATCTCTGAGGACAGAATGAAATTACAATCATAGACATTTACTGTGGAAAGGTTCGTAAAAACGGTCTAGTCCCAGCCCTTCATTTTCTTTACAAACTATGGTAAAGAATTAGTTTAAATTATTTCAATCCAGATATTTAAATATCTGCTATGGGTTTGCTGGGTATTAGTTCATTTTGTTAGATTAGATTTTGTTAAGAGGCTCCTTTAGCACACACATGAAAAATGCCTGTTTATGATATATCACTCACTTTTAAGTCTATAACATGAACTGAAAAGACAGTAAATTAGTGGGAAGAAAAGAAACCTAAACCCTGAAAGCACTTTGTGGAATTAGATGCTGTGGAGCTTTATGCAAATCACTTAACCTCTCACTTAAAAAGCTAGGTAAGGGCCTAGGTAAGGAAGGCCCTCATAGGGCCTTCCAACTCCAGTAACATAACCAGCCAGATTCCTTTGTTAAAAAGTAGCATTCAGTAGTTAGAATGTTCTTACTTGGAAATTAAGAAACTGGATTAAAATGGAAAGTATTTAATTTTATTTAATTTTATGGCAGATTAAAGAAAAATTATTAACGCACAGATATTAGAATCTCCTGAATAAAATTTCTGAAAGAATACATAAGAAACCATTCATGGTGAATACCTCTTGTGAGTGGAACAAGGGAGAACGAAAGAAGTGAAGAGGGGATTTTTGCTGCCTTTGAAACTACTCAATTTTTTTCATGGGCATGCTTTTGTAATTTTTTTTTTAATGCCCATTTTTAAAAAGCTTAAAAGCACTTAAAACACGGAAGACAATGTAAATAGCAGAAAGTATAATGAACCAGAAAAGGGATGAAAGATTTCTAGTCTGGCTTGGTGTAGCCCTATGACCTTTAAGTTCCAACACTAGAGCTTTCTTATGAAAACAAGAATGAGATGACTCACTGTGCCATCACCCTGATGGGACTCAATTTTATATTATCTGCTCTTAGGTTACTCTTCTCTCATTCAGCCACTCAGTGCATCCATCAAACAATGAATGAACAGCAGGGACAGAACAAAAGTAAAGATAGTGCAAATTAATTTCCCTATAATGAAAATAATTAACAGCCCAAAAAATCTGCCAGAGTTCTAGAAATGTCTGACTTGCTGAAGAGAAAAGAACACGTAAAAGATAAACTTGATGAAAACCCAAAATCAATTACTAAGAAAGGTAAATATATCTATTCAGACCTTGACCTCTTTTATTAGAATGCTTTCAAATATATGTCATTAATTAAACAAAAAAAATCTATCCTCAATCCCATAAATTAGAACTTTGCTGGGGTCAGGATACTGTCTTCTGTTTCTTAATTGATTGATGGGTCATATTTTCCGTCTCTAAATACTAATTCAATTACTGATCTCCCTAATGATGGATCTGAATGCGTGAAAGTATTCTTTGTAGCCTAACAGTCATCGTGTATCAGAGAAAAATAAAGTTACTGTATTTTTCATCCCAGCTTTATGTGCCCAATAACAAGTTCATGTGGCTATCAAAGCAGCTTTCTCATAATTTATTATTAAAATATATCCCTCTGTTGTAGTTTTTGCCTACTTCACAACCTTTGAATAAAATATATTGTTAAATATTAAAACTTGCAGTCTTCCTAAGCATTTTAAGATATGCCCACTTTTTGAGCTTTAAAAGAATGCTTTTTCTTATACCTTACCCTAATGAATAAAATGAATAAAAGAGGGGAAAGTAACATTTTTTTCTTCCATAATTCTAAGTTTTGCTAAATGCCACAAATAAATTGTGGCTTTTGACTTAGTATTAAGCACCCAATAGTCCCTGAATATTCAGGCAAACCTTCAAGAGGCAGACAGAAAACCCACACCACTTTGTACCTTTGGTCTCTAACCCTCCAACCCAGATTCAAGCTGACTTGAGATATCTGACTACACTGAAGACTGCCAGTCTGACAACTCTAGAAGAAGATGCAGACCATGTCACTAGCACATGGGAGCCCTTGACAGAGCAGCATCCAGCTCAGCCCCTCAAGGCAAGTGCCTGACCACTGCCTACTAATTGAGAAAATGTGCAAGGGTGGAAATCTCTTTCTTCCTTCTAACTATGCATTTAAATACCCTACTGGGGGCTTTATTGTGCAAGCAAGTTTCATAAAAGAAAAGCATAATTAGGAGTCTCCTCTTTGTGTCTAGCCTCCACAAAATTTCCCATTGCTGTAGTTAGACTTTCTAGCCCAGGAACTAAAGTGAATCATCCCTTTTAAAATAATAATAATAATAATTAACATCCTCAAGCCTCTACATTTTATCTTTCTCTAACCTTTTTGTTTTGGGGAAGAAGACAAAGACCTATTATTTGTTTGCTAATATTAAGGGTAAGAGACTTGGAAGAAATTTTGTCTAGTTCTGCACCTGGTGGCAGCGTGACCTTGGGCAAGTTACTTACCCCTCTCTATCTCAATTTCTTTCACTAAAATTAGGACTATCTATGATCCTACCTCTAATTTTCAGGGCTTCTGTGAGGAGTAAGACACAAAGTACCCAAGAAGCAGTATGTGTAAAGGTCCTGCCCTGCTACTGGAAGACATGCTCTTAGTTCTAGCACTTTCTCACTCTCTTACCAAGATTCTCCAGGTCCCCATTTTTTTCATCTGTAAAACCAAAGAAAATAACACAAAACTCCAGGTATGTAGAGAAGACTGGAAGTAATTTATATAAAACATTTGGCACAGTATCTCAACAAACATTAGTCCTAACTTACATGTCTAAGTTCCCTTTCCTTCCAGCTTGAAGTTGTGTTACTGAGTATCTCTAATGTGGTTGCTTTTTATTCTATCATTTCAATTTGACTTTCAGAACAGATTCAAACCTGTTCCAAAGGCTTGGCCCTCTCCCCTTCAAGTCTGAAAAAGATGCCAACTGATTAAACCCATAAAGAAAGGTTATAGTGACAACAGTGAGCACAACAAAGATTTTCAGGTTAATGTTATAATAGGGTTTAGGTGCGTATCAATTGCAATAATGTGATATATACCCTAGTTTCAAAAAAACTGACATGAGATATAGGAACCTGCAGACTGCAAATGCTAAAATCCTTGGCAGGAGACAAAATAAGAAAATACAGAAGGCACTAACCAAAAACAGTCCTAGGCTATGTTAATAAAAATCTGCAGAAGTGAGGAATCAAGAGCAATAGGGGGCAAAGTTATAGATGAACCCCCATAATTTAGTGGTGATTTTAAACTGGGCTCTCAATTTTCTTTTTTTGTTTTGTTTTGTTTTTAAATTCTAGTTAGTTAACATATAGTGTTAACACTGGGTTCAGGAGTAGATTTAGTGACACAATAGACAGGTTGATTTTCTGAGTTGGTTTTTCTCTTCTTAAGCCTTAAAAAATCTTTAAGTGTCGAGACAATATTTAGATGTGGCTCTGGATTTCTATAATTCTTGACTTCTAAAGGCAACTACTTTAACTTTTCAGTTGTTACAGGAACAATGTTCCATCTCTACCCTCATGAACAGTAACACTTAGTCTAAGTCTCATGGCTTTAGAACCTTACCATAGCTCTGAACTTGCAGTACTGACTCTACATGCTTGGGATTCCTTCACCATTTGTTCAGAACAAAAACCTCAATCTATCACTGTGGCAGAAGGCAAAGGCAGTATAATATCACATTATAGTATCAATGAGCTACCTTTACTCACGGCAGCTCTCCACCCCATGTGAACACCTAGACTGTCTGCAGGTGCACAAACACAGGACATAAGGGCATATACAGATCCTACAAACCAATGCATCATCTCTTATATATCTTGGGGCCACAGCAAAGAGAAGCGGACATAACAGAATGTCAGTGGAACTCTGTAATCACGTCAGGGGTTCTCGTATTAGAAGTTCTCCTTTCCCATCCTCCATCACTGCAAAACACATTGCCCCTCTAGAGCCAGAGAGATCTTATTCCTTGAGACACAACTCTGCTAGGTCTGTCATTGCCTTTTCCTCTCTGGCATTCTACTAAGACATCCCAACTTCAGATCTGTCAAGCCCATCTAGCTTCATGAAGCTTTTCTCTTCCCTTGAACCCACACCAGAACCTCCTAGTTCTGTGTCATGCCTCCTTCACAGTCCAAGACCACAACCACACACAGGGACTCCTCTTTCACTGCCTTAAGGGTTCACATCTCACCTCCCTGATGATACTACGTTCTTTGGCAGGACTTTGTCAAGTTATTTTACTCATGTCCACGAAATGCCAAGGAAAGATTTTTTTTTAACTACTAATAGAAAGCTACTCACAGAGTATAGCTAACAAAGAAAATAAATTCTGAAATTAGTAAATCGGACTGAATACCAGGCAAAAATATAAAACACGTTTTGCTTTCAGTTAATCGTTCTATATACATATACGTGGGCTGATCAACATATCATTGTGAACTGTTAAATTAATCCAGTTAAATAAAGCAATGCACCAATGAATGGGTAGCGTATGTGTACTACCTGACATACTATCTATACAGAAAAAGGAAATATATCCATATGCCCTTGTGTATATCTGCATAAACTAATCTCCAGAAAGATAAAAAGAAACTGCTGATAGGATTTAACAGTGGGGAAAAAAACTGGCTGACTAGGGGATGGTGAGTGGGGAGAGCCTTACTTTGTTACCTACATCTTTTTGTGCTGTTTAAATTTCACATTATATACATGTATTTACCATTCCAAATAATAAGTTAAAATAGAATAAAATAAATCCTTGGGCACACTTCTGCTGAAAACATATTCAGATATGTACACTGAAGTGAATGAACACAAGAATTAAAATGCTCTGCTGCGCATATGATTTATTATACAAAGACTCATGCTCACCCAAATCATTTCTTGGGTAGCTAGGGAGATCCTAAATGCTAGCTAGCCCCGATACAACTGTGTAGTTAAATGAATTTTTATCCTAAATATTTATTTGAATAAATCATCATTTAGCATTAAATGTGTAACCTTTAACCTTACTATTGAAGACAGAATGAAGAACTCAGAGAAGGAGCTGTTATAAAACTAGAAATGCCTGGATTTGAATCTTCCACTTTTTAGCTGTGTAGCTCTCAACCAATCACTTCACCTACCTGGACAGCAATTTTCCTCTTAAGGGCAGAGTTAGCAATGTTAGGCGGAAAGGCAATTCCATCCTATCACCTATTTTTTGTAAATAAAGTTTTACGGGAACAATCTATGCTCATTTCCTTATATATGCATATGCTGTTTTCACAGCACAATGTCAGAATTGACTAGTTTTGATAGAGACCATACACCCTGCAAAGCTGGAGATACCACCTGGACCTTCGCAAAAAAAAGTTTACCTGCCTTTGCTTAAGAGATTTAAATTATGGACAAACCACAACTACAATGAAGCTCCACTCCAAGAAGACAGGAAGTCAAATCTATTTTCAGAATACAATGAAGACATTATCTTGTTCACTCTAATTTTCTCCAAGTACAATATGGAGTTTTCCAGGGGCTACGTGATGTGTGATGTCACAACAGACGACATGCAGAAGCAGACACAGAACACAACTCTTTCCTCATAAGCCAGACATTAAAAGAGATTGCAAAAACAGTTCCACTCTTCTGACTAAAAGGTTATTTATGCTAAATACAATGAGTTTATTCTTGTTTTTTGAAGTCATGAACATTTTAACTTTTCTTGGTTTTTTTTTTTTTTTTTTTTTTTTAGATTTCTCTGATTTTTATTTAATTTTTTTTTGTTGTTGTTTTATTCCAATTGATTTTTTTTTTAATTTTTTATTTTTTATAAACATATATTTTTATCCCCAGGGGTACAGGTCTGTGAATCACCAGGTTTACACACTTCACAGCACTCACCAAAGCACATACCCTCCCCAATGTCCATAATCCCACCCCCTTCTCCCAAACCCCCTCCCCCCGGCAACCCTCAGTTTGTTTTGTGAGATTAAGAGTCACTTATGGTTCTTGGTTTTAATTCTTTAGAATAAATATTGGTAAGTATAACCCAGACAAACAAAAGCTCTCGTGGGTGCTCAATGTTTATAGGTGTTTTTAGACCAAAAAGTTCAAGAATATGCTATACTACAGCCCTAGTGAATCATAATGCCATGATTAACTGGCCTACCAGAACAGTCTACACCCTTGACAGGGTTTGGATAAACAAAAAGTAAGAGAGTCTACCAGGGCCATGATACCACCATTATCCAGCAGGCAGTTTAAGGAGAGAAATTTGATAATTCTAATTAGAAGCTCCCCACGGTATTTGTAAGAATTTTCATTCAAAACCGTGACATAGGGCCAAAGGAAAATAGCTTGTCCTCTCTATGTCATACAAGGGAAATGACCATCCAAGGATTACCTAGTGCTTGGGTGTCCCAACTGGGTACCAAAGCACCCTGGAAACCTGCATCAAATTCACAAGGGTGTGGTGACATATTTTTAAATAGGCAGGGGATAAAGCAACATCTGTCAGAGACTATGCAAACTACTAGCTCAAGGTAGGTAGTGTGCAGGTTCACTATTAGACTATATCGCAGTCCCTACAATAAAGTCAAATCTTAGTGAAACTGGGTTTTCAGTGGTGACTGCAACCTAAAATGCAATGTGTAAAGTCAGTAGCGGTGCTCAATATGATTTCAAGATTTGAAAAGTTATACAGTGCCCAAAAGACACATATATCCTATTAATAAGCAACTGTGATTATTTAAGAATAAATTTATTCTTTCAACTTATGTACATTATTTGGTCAAAAAAGTACTAAGTTGCTGTTACGGAAATACTTACTAATTTTCGATAAAAACCTAATACTTAAATGCTCTCTGAACTGATTTTAACATCTTACCTGTTTCTTCACTAATTAATGCATTGATTAAAATGTCTTGAATTTGCTCATTTTATATTTGAGTTAGAGTCTCAATTTTACTTTTTTGCAAATTTTATTTTGATATGCTGAAGCTGTCCTCCAGTGTCTGTAGAAATAACTCTATTTTTTAAAAAGCTAAAGTTTAAAGATTCACTTAATAATCACCAAGTACTATGGAAGGATATTTGTTTGGAATACATAAAGTACCAAAAAAAGCAAAAAAGCCTCTACATACACTCTCATATTCAAATAAAGGATGTACCTATGTGTTCAAATACAATTAAACTTCCTTAAAATTCTACATGGTTTTCCGTATTTTCCAATTTTTAATAAATATATTCAACACCTTTTGTAATCAGTAAAATACACAACAGGGTTTTTTTTTTTTTTTTTGATGTTTGGCATGATTTATGAACAATTCTTCAAAAAAGCAGTATTAGGAAAGCTTTAAAAAGTAAACGAGTAAAATGGAATTAAATTCCCTCCAAGGAAACATTTTAGTTTTATTCACTAAATAGAGGGCGAAGGACAAAAGAACAAATGGCCACATTTGTATAATTAGTAACTTTTAGTGCCAGACTATGCCAGTAAACTAAAAATACAGAGAACAATTTATTTTACCCTCAACCTCCCACTTTATTGCTTCCTATTATTTTTCCCCCCATGTCAAACCTTCTCATCTAGATCACTGTTTTCAACTCAAGCTACAGAAGTGATAAGTGTCTTTGAGGAGGAAAAAAATAGGAAAAACTCCATCTCCTCTTTTTTTGGAGCCCGTGTGTGGAAAGGTGGAAAAGAAAAGTAAACCTCAAGTTCATATATAGGTTTCTAGATGTGTTAAATGATGCCAAATGAGAAGATCCAAATGAGAAGAAACTTCTGGAAGTCCTGGTGGTTTATAAGGAGCTTCCTTCTTGCCTCATCCATACTCAGTGTGACTGCTGGATCCACCTCTGCCTGGGTTGCTCTTCACCTACACTACCTCCTTTTATTCCCCATAGTTACCCCATCTTACTACTCCAGACAGTTGATTTGATACTACATAGAACTCTTTTATATGTAAAATATCAAAAATATACTACCATGTTTGTAATGAACCTTTATAGTCCAAAGGCCTCTTTGTAACTACACATGCACTTGAGATCAAAATCAAAACTATGAAAATGCTGGCATAAAGGGGTGAAATTTTGTGGAAATTTTATCGTCCACCTTTAATGCATATTTTAAAAAATAACTTTAATGTTTATAAACGATATTAAACAATCTGAAAGAGAAAAAATAAAATGATAAACAATACTATTTCTGAATTATGATCACTTGATTTTGAAAAGTAGATCAGTTTCATTTATAATATAATAGCATATAAAGTGCCATGAGAAACTAGGATGAAATTTACAGAACAGGCCTTAAACGACTGATTTGTGTAGTCATTCATTCCACTGTTTGTTATCTCATTTAATCCTCAAAATGACCTGTATAAAGAAGATGTCACTACTATTACCTTCTTTATTATTCCTACTCAGAGGTTAGAAAGCAAAACACAGAATATAATACATGGACCATTCTGACTATGTACACTAAGACCATAATTAGAGAGGGGTAATAATAAAGCCCTAGATTTCTGTCATCTATTTCCAAAGGAGCAGTCTACTGGCTGGTAGATTCAGCCCCATTAGTATATATTTGTAATAATGTATATGTGTCTTTCTTTCTTGAAAAAATCACACATACAAAGAGTTCTAATTCCTGAAGTCATGTGTTACAATTCTTAATGCTTATATTGTGGGTCAGAATAAGTGACTCCTGCTCATCCACCTCAGTCTATCTGACGTCACCCCAGCCTTAGCTCCAACGTGACACCTCGGTAACTTCAGCTGTTTCTGAAACTATCTGCCTTGTTCAAAGTAATTACTGCATTAGCTCTTAAAGAAATCAGATACACAAGTTACCAGCATCCCAACTGAAGGCCTCCTCATGATGTACTCAGAAGAATTAAAAGAAATCTGGAAATCTGAAAAGCTTCATTTACAGAAAATCAAAGCACAAATACAAAATTCTTTGTTCTACAGCATCTTCAGAACATACCCTGTACTGTACTCCAAAAGTGAAACACATTCTAATGTATCAGTAATAACCTTCAATGGAAGAATCCCCTGGTTTGAAATGTACTTAACAAATATTTTATTGAATTTTCACTAGGTATTTTTAGCACTGTATGTTTCTAAGGGTTAAGGGTAAAGAGAAGACCTTGTCAGTATTGTTAGTAACTTACCTTTTTGAACCCACAACATGCTTAAAATTATTAAGGAATAATGCAAGACAGTTATGTATTTACGTGATTATAATCAATGTTCCAAACCAGCTTATAAGTCCTTAAGAGAATTGTAAACAGAGGGCTGTAGAGCTAAAGTTGAAAAGTAAAAGCACATAGTCCCAGTTTTTCTATTTTCACATAGTGGGGGTTTCAGGGATACCACAATATCTTGCTCTTTCTTTAAGGAACTCTAGTTGAGAGTGACCTTTCTTTTCAATAATGAAACTGAGGCCTAGAAAATATTACTTATTTAAAGACACAACAAATCGTCAGCAAAAGATAGCTGTATTTCAGAGATGTGAACCACACTCTGATACAAAGCTTAAATTCTAGACTTTAAAATTATAATTAAGAAACAAAAGATGGCTTAGGGCGCCTGGGTGGCTCAGTGGGTTAAGCCGCTGCCTTCGGCTCAGGTCATGACCTCAGGGTCCTGGGATCGAGTCCCGCATTGGGCTCTCTGCTCAGCAGGGAGCCTGCTTCCTCCTCTCTCTCTCTCTGCCTGCCTCTCTGTATACTTGTGATCTCTCTGTCAAATAAATAAATAAAATCTTTAAAAAAAAAAAAAGAAACAAACAAACAAAAGATGGGAGGTGGCATGCTACAATGAAATTGACATAATACTTTTAAGACCACTGAGATTAAGTTTAAGATTCTCCAGCTAATATTCCAATTTTCTCTTTCAGTGAATCTTACCTTCTACATTATCCTTTGTTGTGTTTAAATCTCAGCTGACAGAACAACTTTAACCAATTGTCTTCAATCATACATACTAACGTATCTCTTTGTTTTCTTACATCCTCAGTACCTGGTAACACTCTGTAAATTACACTGGTCAATTTCAGTAGTACATACTAATACTTCAAATGCTGGCCACCAATGTTCCTTCTAGGCTCTTCTGTGCACAACCAATTTAGAGCGCCTCCCCTCACCCCGCCCTTCTTTCTATGAGCCATGTTAAAATCTCAAAATGTGTTCAGGCTGCTTCTACTAATAAGAGTAGTAATTCACAGAGCGCTAATGGAGGACAACATCCAACAGAGTAATGTAGGCTTTTTACTAGGCAACACTTAAACTGAAGTAATTAATAAAGAGCCCAACTGCTCAAACTTGAGACTTGAGGAAACCCCTCAATAACATAATAATACTGAAGAAAAACTCACATAAAGCCAATTATTATAAGAATCAAAGATTTGTAACCAATTTCTAAAATGTAATATTTTAAACAATCAACTTTTTTTTTTCCTTGAGAGACAGAGAGAGAAAATGAGAACACGTGCGTGTGAGTGGGGATGGGGTGGGGGAAAAGGGAAAAGGAGAAGCAGACTCCTCACTGAGCAGGGAGCCCAACCTTGGGGGCTCAAATCCCAGGATCCCAGGATCATGACCCTGAGCCAAAAGCAGATGCTTAACTGATTGAGCCACACAGGTGTCCCTAAAAAATCATCTCTTAAGCATGGTAAAGGCAATCTTTTTTGTTTTAAATGATCCAACTCAATGCTTTATTAGTTAGAGGTAAAGTTAGAGGACTTTTAAGACATCCTTGGGCAAACTAAATAGATTCACAACAAAAAAGTGTATTTCATTCAGTTCAACAAAACCTTCAATATTCTTTGTACTAGAAATTAATAGATGTAGAGTAGAATAAAAGGGAAAAAAGATGCACACTGGACACCAAAATATGATTCTGTTCTAAAGAGTCAATATTGGAATGATACAGGAATAGCAAAAAAACGAAGGAGACTAAATTCTCATCTTCCTTAGTATAAATTCAAGTGAAGACTAAAAAAGTCTTTTTTTTTTAAATAAATAAATAAATAAATAAGAACAGAAGTGAAAACATACTCTTAATAAATTTAGAGGTAAAATGCCAGGGTAAAAACAGCTAGAAAAGTTGCCTCCATAGCAGCTCAAAGAAGAGAGATCAAAGTCAACTCTATGCCAGGGAAGGCAGAAGGGTTGGGGGAGAAAGATCATGCACAAAGAGAAAAAAGTTTGGACAATGCTAGGAATTGTGAAAGGCAACTGTGGCTGGACAAAAAGGCTTCTACTGGGGAGCAGGGATGCCAGATAAAGTGCGGGTAACATCTAAAACATAGCTGACACCACATAGCATTCTTATGTGGGAGAGTACCTCACCAAGAGTAGTCTGACAGAAGTCTGTAAAGAAACTAACTGAAATTTAAATAAAAACTTAAAATATGTATTTAAAAGAAAAAAAGAAATGAAACGAAGAGAAGAGAAAAGAAAAGAGAAGGGAAGGAAAGAGAAGGTAAGACAAGTCAGGTCAAGTCTATACAGGGCAGAGTGATTAGAACCAGGAGAAACTTGAAGTCAAAAGATGCAGACAGAGGCGCCTGGGTGGCTCAGTCATTAAGCGTCTGCCTTCGGCTCAGGTCATGATCCCAGGGTCCTCGGATCGAGCCCCACATCGGGCTCTCTGCTCAGCGGGAAGCCTGCTTCTCCCTCTTCCACTCCCCCCAGAGTGTTCCCTCTCTCACCGTGTCTCTCTCTATCACATAAATAAAATCTTTAAAAAAAAGATGCAGACAAGCAGAAGACTGTAACAATAGACCCAACATTAGGACAAGGAGGAGGTTCCATAATATATAAGTTAGTATTACATCTTAGCACCCAGAGGTTTCCAAACTCTTCAACCATAAATAGCAAGCTATAATGCTTCAACTTTACCTAACTATTAATAAACCCTAAATGAAGTATATATTATCATGCTCGACTGATAGGTTCTCAGATACACATTTAATACTTTCTAAGAATCACACTTAATAAAAGCTTTATTTTTACAATATTCTCCAACACTCCAAATATACCAAAGAGGTAAGCCAGATGACTATAAAATACATTAGTACTCTCCATTTTTTTCCCTTTGATTCCTTTATATAAAAGTTCAGCAACAGAATTAGAATGCAAATAAGTATCATGTTTTGAAACTTACACCAGAATGGAGATGATTTTTATCAGACCTTAAAATATGAAGTAAAAAAAAAAAGGCTTTAAAAACAGAGAAACAGCTCATATTAGTATTTTAGGGGTAGAATCAAGATACAATATGCCATTTCTTATATAGCTTGTAGCCATTATATAAATAGGTTTATAGCAGAAATATTTAATTCATTTAATGCAATCACATATAAAAATATTTTAATAGCAATCGTCCTCTCACATAGGAACCTACCAGAAACATAAAAAATTGTATTTATCCTTAACTTTTTTTCTAAATAATTACTACCACCCACCTCTTCCACCACTAATGGCAATCAACCACCATTAAAACAATAGCCACAGGGCTCCTGGGTGACTTGGTTGGTTAAGTGACAGACTCGTGATTTCGGCTCAGGTCATGATCTCAAGCCCCCCATCAGGCTTTGCACTCAGTGAGGAAGTCAGCCTGTCCCCTCTCTCTGATCTTTCCCCCACTCATATTCTTTATCTCTCTAATAAATAAAATCTTAAACACACACACACACAAACCCAGCTGCATGCTAGGTTCTAGACACTTTATGCTATCTTACCTAATCTTACTCAATGTTATCTTACTCAGGCCTAAACAATCCTAAAAACAATTTCCATTCTTAAAAAAAAAAAAAAAAAGCACAAACCTAGGCTCAGTTGTTTAAAGGAGAGTGAAATTTGCTTATGTAATCTTAACATTTTAAATTATGTTTCAATAAAATGATGGAAGAAAAGATGTGAGGAAGAAAATTACATAAAGTCAACCAAAAGCAACAATTTCAAACAGTATTCTTAACCTTCTTTTAAGAAATGAACATCCTTGCCTGAAGGTGAAAGAGAAATGTCCTGAAATCTAACTCTAATCTGTAATGCTTTCTTTCCCCCTAGTGCCAACATCCTATGCAGATGCCACAGGCCCAACATTTTACTGAGAGCACTCATCTCACCTTTCAAAGAAAGGACCCATTTGGCCCTTTCTTTAGTTTGGTAACCTCCTGAAACTTTCTTTCTCTTACTGTCTTGTCCCATTTCTCATTCTACCTCTTTCCCTAAAGGAAATTAACAAGGACTATTTATGAATATTTCTGTAAAGTTTTAAATGTGACTTGGGACAAGGCTTTATATAAATGTCAACTTAGAAAAGAAATAATAAAAACTTTTCATGCCTTTACATTTTTTTAAAAAAGATTTTATTTATTTATTTGACAGAGAGAAATCACAAGTAGTCGGAGAGGCAGGCAGAGAGAGAGAGAGGGAAGCAGGCTCCCCGCTGAGCAGAGTGCCCGATGCGGGACTCGATCCCAGGACCCTGAGGTCATGACCTGAGCCGAAGGCAGCGGCTTAACCCACTGAGCCACCCAGGCGCCCCTATGCCTTTACATTTTTAAAAAGATGTTTCGTGCTTATGAGTTTGGGGGAAGAGACTATAAACATTAATATTTTTAAAACAATATATAACACAAAAGCCATTAATTAATAAATTGAGAACAACTGATACCACCCAAATACTGAAATCACCCAGAAAACAGGTGTCATTTGATTAATTAATTAAAATACTAAAATTAAAGTCTCAGGCCCAGATGCTATTTTTAATAGAAAAACAGTGCAAATCTAAGTGAAGCACAGTTAACAGCAGGTTAACAAAATTATAGTGTTTTTCTTTGTCCTAAAATATTCATTAGGTTCCATTTCAGGTAATAATAAAGTAGCTCCTCCCAAACCAACAGCTCTCTCCCTGCGAAAAATAATAACCAAACTTGTGAAGAAAATATTAAAATCTGCTAAAAATAAATGTTACTAAATAATAAACTTACTAAACACAGGCAAGAACTTAAAGAGGGGACAAGAGTCTACACATAAAAAGAAGCAACAGCACTGTGTGAGCTTCCCCTTTCTTTAAAGAAAAAGTTTTTAACAAGAGCACAGATTGAGCCACATGCAGAGACTGAAACTAATACAAATTCCAATCTTACTGGCTTTGAAGAACCAGAGGACTGAGTTCAAAGAGACCAAGCAGCTGGGGGCGCCTGGGTGGCTCAGGTCATGAACCTGGAGTCCCAGGATCAAGTCCTGCATCAGGCTCCTTGCTCAGCAGGGAGTCTGCTTCTTCCTCTGACCCTCCCCCCTCATGCTCTCTCTCAAATAAATAAATAAAATCTTTAAAAAGGAAGAGCGAGAGAGAGAGAGATCAACCAAGCATCTAGAAAATGAGAAAGGAAAAGCCTGGGAAGAAGACAGTGAAGATAAAATTCTGACCAAATCTCTGGTAGACACCCCTGCAACTAAGACTAAAACAGTGGTTTCTCAAACAGGGGCATTGTGGCCTCCCAAGGGACATCTGGCAATATCTGGAGACATAGTGGATTGTCACTACTGAAGGAGGAAGGCATTACTGGCATTGTGCAGATAGAAGCCAGGGATACTGTTAGGCATCCTATTGTGCATGGGACAGTATCCATAACAAACAATCATCTGGCCCATAATGTCAACAATGCTGAGATTGAGAAACCTTACATTAAGAGAAGTAAAAAGATTTCAACTGCTAACCACCGCAGGTGTGAGACAGGAGGTTGGAGTCTAAGTTCAGATAAAGTTCATTGCTTTAAAACAAATCAAAACAAAAGCCTAAACTAAATCAACATTCTTCAGTGAAATAAAACAGAATCCAGAGTCCTTATATTATTTTCAATGCCCAAAATGTAATTCAAAATTATTCACCAGATGAAGATAAAGCAAAATCTAACCCATAATAAAGACAAAAGATAACCAATGGATATAATCCAGATACTGTATTTAGTAACCAAGATTTTACAGTAATTATTTTAATTATGTTTACAGACGTAAAGGAAAATGTGTTCATAGTGAATTAACAAAATAGGTAATCTCAGCTGATTCTCAGTGTAAGCAAGAGAAAGATACAGTGGAAATTTGCAGAACTGAAAACTACTCTATTGAAAATAAAATATGGTCTTTATTCTTAGTGCTTCTTTCAAAATCTGTCTTGTGCCCATAAGATGATGATTTTCACTAAATCCTGACCATAAGTATATTAAAAACTAAATGGAGGTGAAAAGCATGATATCTAGACAATCTGATATTAGAAAACCCATGGCAGGGGCACGTGGGTGGCTCAGTGGGTTAAAGCCTCTGCCTTCAGCTCAGGTCATGATCCCAGGGTCCTGGGATCAAGCCCCACATCGGGCTCTCTGCTTGGCAGGGAGCCTGCTTCCCTTCCTCTCTCTCTGTAGTACATTAAAGAACAAAGTATATATTTTACTGTAAAGTGTTTAAAATCCTTCTTGAAAGTAGGCAATATGTATTGAAACAATTTTAAACTATGAAAATCAATTATTAATGTTGAGGATATAAGTTTTGATTGTAGTCTCCTTTAGAGCACTAACAGAACAAATAAAAAAATTTAAAATGGTGGTAATTCTGTTTTGGTTATTAAGGAAAAAGGAAAGAAAGAAAAACAAAGTAAAAAAGCTCCCTAGGGCACCTAGGTGGCTCAGTGGGTTAGATGTCTGCCTTCCACTCAGGTCCTGGTCCTGAGGTAAAGCCCCACATCAGGCTTCCTGCTGGGCAGAGAGCCTGCTTCTTCCCCACCACCCCTCCAGCCACTGCTTGTGAGCTCACTCTCTATTTCAAATAAATAAATAAAGATCTTTTTGTAAAAAAGAGAGAGAAAAGAAGAGTTACCTGGACAGCATATAGTTAACTACCATCCCCTCTAGCTGAACTGGTCTTTCAGTTAAAATCCTTCTCTGCATAATGTTTGTGAACAAAACAGAGTGTGTACTACATGAAAGACACTTTTTAAAACCACAGATAGTTAACACTGATTTTTAGCACAGGCTCTTTTTTAATGTTTCTCTCCTCCCTCTCCAAATGCAGCAGTTTTTCCCTTTGCATCTAGTTGTAGTCAATATAGCAAGAATCCTATATTCAGTGTCTTCATTTCAACCCGCATTTGTAACTCAAACTACTACAACCTCAAATCCACCACTCCACTGAAACTGCTCAAGGTATAGTCACCCTGACTACATAACTGCCAAAGTTATCCCATCTTTCTACTATGTATTTTACAGAGCCTGTATGGCAGCCACAGTGAATCATGAAACTAAAAATCCGTGGCTTTGGTGACATCAACCCTCCTGGCTCTCACTTGTCACTTACCTTTCATAGTCTCCTTGTGTATTCCTCTTCCTCTACCCACCTGCAAATGCCAACACTCCTCAAGACTCTAACTGCATCTCTCTTCTCACTTTGCACACAATTCTCAAATATATTCAAGTGACAAAATACATAGTATCTTCTGCTATATCTTATCAGCAGATAATTACTGAAAATGATAAGCCAGCAGAAAATGACTATGTTTTATAGATTTTTTTAAAAGGCCGTGAAACTAGGGATGTGTGATTAGATAAGTCCAAACTGTTCCATTAATAATCTTTTATGGATTTCCCATCAGCCAGCCCTCATCACCAGATACATGGCAAAAGGTACCACCTGTAAAAAGTCAATTTATGATAAAAACTGAAAATGATGATCACCAATGACCATATTTTTCTGGACACTAAGAAGAGATTCCCTTTACCTTTCACACTGCAAGCACCTGTTTACATGTCTGCTTATGGTCTGGATGAGGAATTCCTTTCCCTGCCTTTTCATCTGTGCATCTCTAGACGGAAACACAGATAACTGGGGCATCATAAGAAAAGTAAAGGGAAAAGGATGGGAAGATGCCTGAGAAGTCAAAAGGAATGCAGGGAAGGTAGTGGGAAGGAAAGAGAGGGCAGGGAAGCTTTAAAGTGCTCTAAATATTCTCCTACATCAAAGTACTTCATCTTGTTATATCAAATCCTTTTTTTTTCTTTTTTTGCTATTAAAACCAAAAGGTGAGGGCATTTCTTGGATATATAGGTGAGGTATTATGAAAACATAAAAAAGAAATTAATCTGTGGCTCTAAAGTAGAAAAAATACCCAGATGAAACAACACAGAAGTGGTCAAAATTATATACTTTCAAGTATATATGAGCTCCCACACATGCATATTTCCTAGCAGCACATACGAAAGTAATTAGAATATTTAAAACTATATAAGGCTATTTGTAGTATCATCCAAGAGCAGGTAGGTTTGCCCACAAAGAAGAAACAGCTGATCAATTCAGAAAATGCACTAGCAAAGTACGTATTGGCGTTAATTCAATGCCTGATACTAGTGCATCTGATACTAGAAAAAAATCAAAGGTTCTAATGATTACTGGGAGCAATCAATTATTTTACTAAAATTAGCATTCAAAAAATAAAGTGTGTAAACTTCAAGTCTGCAGTAATCAAATACAGGCTGACATGAGACTAAACAGAAGCAATCTCCATGAATAATTTCTAAATTATTTTAAAGGAATGCAGTTTTCACTTTTTTTTATTTGAGAGATATTCTTATATCTCTCAAAAAAAATTTATTTTTATTTGAGAAAGAGAGAGCACAAGTGGGGGAGAAGAGTCAGAGGGAAAGGGAGAAGCAGACTCCCCACTGAGCAGGGAGCCCAGCTCCCCCAGGAGCCTGATATCAAGACTGAGCCTAAAGCTGATGCTTAACCAACTGAGCCACCTAGGCGCCCCTTCACTGGTTTGTATTTAAGCATATCCTGGAAAGAAAAAAGTTTTTTTCAAGTTCAACATTCTTTAGAAACCCAGAAACTGTGTATGTTTGATGTAAGTTGTCACAACTCTTTAGGAGAAAGCCAAAGTTTTCTTTCCTACCTATTATATTCTTAAGGATATAAGTAACAGGGGCACCTGGGTGGCTCAGTCATTAAGCATCTGCCTCTGGCTCAGATCATGATCTGATCATTAACATTTCTATACTACAAGAAAATGAAGTTCTACGGGCGCCTGGGTGACTCAGTGGGTAAAGCCCCTGCCTTCAGCTCAGGTCATGATCTCAGGGGTCCTGGGATAGAGTCCCACATCCGGCTCTCTGCTCAGCAAGGAGCCTGCTCCCCCACCCCCTGGACTCTCTGCCTACCTGTGATCGATCGATCTCTCTCTCTCTCTCTCTCTGTCAAATAAATAAATAAATAAAATCTTTTTTTTTTTTAAATGAAGTTCTACCTTCAACCATGAATATAAAATCCAAAAATAATAATTCAATTACATTGCTCAGAAATCAACAGCCTCCCAGTTACAAATTAAATTATCTAAATATACTACACGTATCAGTTACATTTGGTTTGCTAAAGTTAGGAATACTTCTGGGATTTAAATCCCAGTGCAAAGATATATAGATGTTATATAAAATAGATCTGGTAACTACATTTAACTTCAAACATTAGTTTTTACTATTAAAATACTGACTGCTACTCTTTCAGTCCCTTTTTTATTTCCACATTTCCCCATCATCCCCAAATTACTGTGAAATCACCATACAAATGCCTATAGCTATGGTTCAAAAGTTTCGGAACCAGCTCTGTTCGTTCACCAGCTGTAAGAATAACACTGAGCATGAAGAGGTGCACAGCAATGAATGGTAAAGATCATTGTATCAAAGCAACACCGTATAAAAGCAACACCATATATAACCATTCACTTATCAACCTAAAAGCCCAAACCTGAACCACCAGTTCAGCCCACCTGAACCCTAAACGAGTTACAGAAAATCTACATTATCTGTAAATTTGAGGAAACACTAAGATGGAACAAATGCATTAGTTAGACCAAATCAATATAAACAAAAGAAAAAAATTTCTCTCCATCAAAGCATCTGTAAACAAAACCACACTTTTACACACCCATACACATTAGCACTCTTTAACCAAAAGTTTTATTATCCTTTTCAGGCAAACTTTTTTATACATAACACCTACTTCCTATTTAAATACATTTTTGGTGCTACCTGGTGGTTTAGTGGCTAGGATCATAAATACATTTTTGCGGGGGCGCCTGGGCAGCTCAATCAGTTAATGCTAATTAATTAAATCACTGGTAGGAACACGAAAAGTTAAGAAAGTAAAGGTTCCAAAAGAAGCAGGAGCTGTCAGCCAAAATTGTGGCAAACTACCTAAAAGGATCTAACCTTATGGCTACCATGTAAAACTTCAAGAGCTCTTATCTGCAGCCAGAAGCTGGAATCCTTAGCATGGGGAAAGCTCACACACAGTAAAATAGAATTGAGATTGTATGCACTCCTATTCAGAAATGAAATAATCACCCATCAACTTAGGACTCCAATTAAGTCTATGCTGTGTTCAGAGAGGTAAATGGAGTAAATATGTGGCTTTGAAGGCTCTGGCTTTTGATCCTGGTTTGATTGATCTAAAATTCCATGCATGTTTAGTATAAAGGACTGCCTTTAAAGCCATGCATACAAAAAAAATAGTTGCAAATTTAGGATTGTTTAGAAAAGTAATTTACTGTCCTGGTTGGAGAATTCTCAAAGAAGTATTCACTGACTTTTAAGGGGAATCAATCAATTCTATAAAAACTATCACCATTTGAATTCAGCTGACTATTTTTAAAGTTATGCCATATAACACTATATAACACTTGAAGGAAGGAAGATTTATAAAAAAAAAAAAAAAAAGGACAATGAAAATAACAAAATAGAATATTTTCATTCCAAATAGTGTCGTAAGAAGGGGCTTACACATAAATTATTGATAATCTTTCTAGTCCAATTTCCAATATTCCACAAAATTTATAGAATATTTAATAAAATGTAATCCAGTAATCTATTTTAATACCTCTAAATTACTAAGGTTATTAGAAAATACATAAGTTGCTTCCCCCACCCACCTCTTCCCAAAACACAGTAGTGGTCAAGCAAAAGGAATGAAAACTAAAAGCATAAGACTCACCTTTTGTTGACTGGTTTTTCATCCTTTTCATAGGGTCGGACAAACCACTTTCCAATCCTAACGAAGTTCTTATCCATTAGGCACCTACAATAATTACACCAAGAATTATATTTATAGTTTCAATAACAAATTAGCGAGTCATTAAATCAAATAATCGCAGATGAAATACGCTATTGAAAATAAAAACATCGCTAAACTGTCAAAATGTTTTATCATTTTAAATTTTTACATTACAAAATGCTAAGAGAACCTTTGACTTTGGGCATATTTTATTATGCGTTATTCTTGCACATGGAAAAAAATATGCACAATTAATTGGTGGATATATTCCTGAAATGTCTTAAAGTTCTGAATCACTTCAAAACCAAACAAACTTTAGCATTATTTCCATTCTTGGGTCATCAAGAATATTGGGGATATGAGTAGCATTCCTTAAGAGTACCTCACAGGTAGTCTTCCTAGTTACTGATGCTCATTTCGCAAGTTATAATGCTGACTTTCTGGCTTGGCATGTGATATGCAATGCTTTCGCACAGACCTCAGAAAGAGAAGCACTGTGGAGCCTCTTCTACTTGGGGTGTTTTCTTTTATAGGCGTGGTGAAGCACATGGCAATGGCTTTGCAGGAAAGAAGGAACTGCAACCATTTCTTTAAAAGCAATTATCAGCTTCCCTTATATCTAAGTTGGGCCTCACTTCTGTTTCCATGCTGTATTATGTACATTGTGTTTCAATGTCACAGGGTAACCTTTCTGATGACACATTAAATGGCAACTCGACTCCACTCATATGATACCAAAAATGCACACAATTCAACAGGAGTGACAACAATATAGGCAGCTATGACCAAGTTCACTTCTGTGCAGGCAGATGACAGCTATATCATAACTGCCATCTGGCCGATTCCGAGATGCCATCATCCGCAAGGGGTATCCTTGATTTTAAAAATATAAAAATGTGGGAGAAAATGTACATTTTGAAATTGATGAAATTCAGCAATCCCTAACATTATTCAATGAAATGACATATACTTTGTAAGAAAACCTGTCAGAAAGTTGGAGTAATTCTTCTAACCACCAGTAAAAGAGCTATATAGCAATTCTTTATTCAATATTCAGGCAATTCTGCACGTGGCTTTTCCCTCTGTAATTTCCATACCATCAAGGAGGATGGAAACAATTCAAGCCTTCACCCAACTCATTACGGGTCAGATGGGTGAGTAAATGGCAATGGTTTCTGCGGTCGCAGTGTTACTCCCTGTGGGCAGAGCCGATGTGGAGCACTGCTGCACCAAAAAATCACTGGCTTTCAACTGCTTTTATTTTGAAAATAAATTTCTACAACAATCCTTCTTGCTCACAGTGTAGAAAATCATTTTTAAAGCAACGCAATCTGTTTTCCTAAGATTATAAATTAACTTGCTTTTAGGGTTAAAGACCACGTGACCATTAAAGTTAGAACAGGAGGGTGCCTGGGTGGCTCAGTGGGTTAAGCCACTGCCTTCAGCTCAGGTCATGATCTCAGGGTACTGGGATCAAGCCCCGCATCTGGCTCTCTGCTTGGCGGGGAGCCTGCTTCCTCCTCTCTCTCTCTCTGCCTGCCTCTCTGTCTACTTGCGGTCTCTGTCAAATAAATAAATAAAATCTTAAAAAAAAAAAAAAAAAGAACAGGAAATGTGAATACCCAATAAGGTGGAAGTACTCAAGAAATGAAACTTAAAGCAAATCTCCACAGTTTGTACCTTAGCTCTGAGACTTCACTGTATTCATCAGGCAGGCAGTCAGGTAGGATGGATGGATGGAAAGGTATTTCCATTGAAACACTCTAGTGCTGGTGACAGATTCCTTCCTCCAATAATACTACCAATAATTGCCACTAGCATCACTAACACCATCACCACATTTGATGACCAGGTGCAGTATACCATTTAATTATTGTAAAATCTATTATGAGATAGATGTTATATGCCAATTTTTACACTTGGAGAAGCTAAGGCCCAGTGAGAATATCACCTACAGAAGGTCACACAGCTAACTGACAGCAGAGTGGAGAGTAAGCCCAGGTATACAGCTGATCCCAAGACGAGAACATTTAACTATTACCAGATACGGACTCTCATGCTGTCTCATTTCTGAAATTCTTTCCTCATTTTCAAAGTCCAGATTCATCATGTATTTGATGAGCCTATTTAATGTTTCTTTATTCTCTAAGAGCTGTTATTAAGTTGAAGGTGTTCTTAAAAATCGACAATGCTTAGCATGAAAGCAATGGGGCATGTAACAGGTACAAAATCACATCAAACACTAAACACAGTCTTCTACTGCCACACATCCTCACTTAATAAATAACACTTAAGTATTCATACTCTCATATATGTCTTGAAGGTCAGAATTCAAAAGAACCATTTATTCAATAAGAGAAAAAACAACATGAATATATTGTTTAAGTACAGGGGAAAAAAAAAAACAAGGCTTCAGATAGTGTAACAGAAAAGAAAAACAGATAAAATATCTCTGACTGAAAAAGACAAAGTGTAAATAAAGCTTATTTCAAAATCCTTGCCCTTCTATGAAGTAGAAGTCACAAGTCCTATTTGCTGATTTCATTCCAGTACAAACAAACAAGGGGTTAGAGGTAATGGAGCAGCACATAGCCAAGACCACTCAAGTACAAAGGCAAAAGGCAAAAAGCTCATGAAAATCCTGAGAGTCTGACTCGCTGTGCTGGAGCTCCCACTATAGATCCTACTTCTTTGTCAGGCAATGTCAAAAACGGTTATTATCACTAATACACAAAACAACCATGGAAACTACTGACTCTTGAACCTGAAACAATCTGGTTCCAAATGATAGTCATAAATGACTTAGTGATCTTCAACTGCTAATCAGTTTCTATGTGATCAGTGATTTCCTACACATGAGAAACATGAGAACACAAAATTGCTATGAGTAAAGTGCAGCTGACTCTTCCAACGATCTAAGGTTCGGGGCTCCAACCCCCCGTGCACCTGAAATCCGCATGTAACTTTCGATTCACCCAAAACTTAAGTTTCACAGCACACTGCTGACCGAAGCCTTACCAACAGCATAAACAGATGTTAATCTGTTTTATATTTTGTATGTTTTATGTATTATGTACCACAGTCTTACAATAAAACAAGCTAGAGAAATGAAAATATTAAGAAAATCACAAGGAAGAAGAAATATATTTACAGTACTGTACTGAACCCTACCCACCACCACCGCCCCCCCCCAAAAAAAACAGGTGTAGGTGAACCCTATAGAGTTCAAACCATGTTGTTCAAGGGTCAACTGCAGTATTTTTATTCAGTTTTGTAAGTACTGGATTCGCAACTGGTTTATCTTTACATGACAAGCAATTTCAAATGTCATGTTCAGCAGTGATAGGGCAGAGAGTTAGCAAAGGGTTGGGACAAAATTAATGAAGTTCCTGAGTACTGTGGCCCTGACCCCCAACCTAAGACAGAATTAGTTACTCAGATGTAAAGATGGGTTAAGTATGAGGATGAAGTTTCTTTTCACTCAAGAAACAGGTTTAAAGAACTGAGCAACCATCACTATCAATTTTTACACTCTTCAATCTCCCAAGTTTCAACTATACCTGATGCAAAAAACAAAGTTCACTCAATTTCTCTCTCCCTCTCTCTTTCTCTCTCTCTCTCACGCACACACACACAAACAGAGAGAGAGAAACAGAGAGACATATGGATACTCCAAAACTAATACAGAAAGAAAGAATTTCCATCTGGTGTTTTGTACTTGGGTCGTGGGATGAAATAAGAGAGGAGTGCGTCTTTGCTGAGGAAGACACTTCTACCACCTGATGCCTGGGACTATACAGGTTGGCTCAAGAGCCGACTTATACTGAAAGACTAAGCCCTTGGTTCTCAATCATTTTGTGGTTATGATTTTACAGTATAAGTAACTATAATGAAAGTTACTATAGACTCCTCTCTCTCTCAAATAAATAAAACCTTTATATATATATATATATACACATATATATGTATATGTATATATATATATATATATATTTTTTTTTTTAAATGGGGCACTTTGGTGGCTCAGTCACTTAAGCAGCTGCCTTCAGATCGTGTCATGATCCCAGGGTCCTGGAATGGAGCCATACATCCAGCCTGCTTCTCCCTCTCCCTGCCTCTCCCTGTTTGTGCACATGCATGCATGCTTGCTCTCTAATAAATAAATAAATCTTAACAATAATAATTTTTAAAAAGTTATTATAGACTCTTTCTCCTGAAAAATGCATGGAAGAGCAAAACACTGCATATAATTCCACAGGGCTGGTGAACACTCTGAGGCAGATTCTGAAGTGAGAACTTGCATATAAAATACCACTGATCACTAGTAACCCTGCTTTGCCTGGAATCCCTCTTTCAGCCCACTCTATCCTGTCCTCCCCTAATTTAATTCTGTTCATCTTTCTTGTCCCAGATCAGCCAGCACAGCACTCTAACATCTACAAATCAGCACTTTTATCGCCAAGATAAAAGTGCTTTTTATCGCTGAGTTGTAATGATTCATTTCTATGGCTCTTTTTTCCCCAAGAAACTATGAGAAATCTGGGGGCAGGCACAGTACCTACCTTATTTGCTGGCAATATTCAACAAATATTTAAATGCCTGTTATGTAATATGCTATATGTTCTCCTCTATACTAGTAGCTGCTCAATAAATATCTGAGAAATGAATGCTGTACACTAAGGAGTGTTTTTCTATTCACAACATAACAGTGTTATTCTTCATGTCTGCAACCATTAATCGTTGGCAGCCTCATACTATTACTTGAATTTTGTTGTGTGTATATGTTCCCAGCTAGTGAATAATGTTGGGAGGAAAAATAAAATCTACATATTTCACTTTTTTTATAGCACATGAGCTCTCACTCCACACTAAAATCATAGTAGATATTCAACATGTAGGGAATTACATAGATGCTTTAAAAAAAAAAAAAAAAGATAGGAAGGCCAGCACAACTGTCCATAGAATTCAATTATACTTAAAGAACAGAATTAAATCATTTTAAGAGAGATAATTCTAGAGGTGCCTGGGTGGCTCAGTCATTAAACATCTCCCTTCAACTCAGGTCATGATCCTAGAATCGAGCCCCACATCAGGCTCCCTGCCTGGCAGGAAGCCAGCTTCTCCCTCTCCCACTTCTCCTGCCTGTGTTCCCTCTCTCACTGTGTCTCGGTCAAATAAATAAATAAAATATTTTTAAAAAATAAAAGAGAGAACTTTAAAGTATAAAAACTGAGTAACATCAGAAATATAATTTCACCTTTTTATATTCTATAAACCTTTATTTTTTAAGGGACAAAATTTATATTTAACTTGACAAATATAGCCTATCAGACACTTCCTCTACCAAAAACTGCTTCAAATCAACATCATAAATAGCACCAAGAATGAAAATTAAGCCTAGCTGTTCCAGTAACCCTAGTCATTACTGAGATTGCCAAAATTACCTTCCTATCAAGATATGACATAATTCAGTAAAGTAGCATAATAGTATCTTGCAAGGTCACAATGTGATTCCAGATTTATAAAACGTTCTTTAAGCAATAATTCCAGGAAAGTATTTCTCTTTAGAAAATAATTCCCAGCCCCCTACTATCTCCCAAAAAAAATCACTGATTCAAGAATAAAACAGCTCCTGAAAAATGAAAATGAAATCAGGCTGTGTGCTCGTATGTGCATGTGTGCATTTGTATGTGTATACATGCACACATGTTTCTGGGTTATGAGTCATAGGACTCTAAATAATTAACTACAAGACTGTGCCTCCAAATTGGCAAACCCTGACCTCCAATCCCAACACCATGGCAGACCTGGTGTAAGATCACAAGTGCCAGAGCAGCAGCCACAGCGTAGCTCAGCGAACTATTTCCCAGATGGGACCATTAGGAGCTTTAGAAGGGAGCCACTACCGGCTCTGGATCTTCTGTGCACCACAAAGTATGCAGGTGTGACAGTTTTCAAAGATTAAAAAGTCCAAGGACAGCGTTGCTCTACCACACCCTGAATCAAAGTACATTTTAGTGTTATTATCTCGTTATGGAGCTGCTCGGATAAACTCAATTTCATATAATTTCATAACAGAAGTTCCTCATCAGCATCAAAGCCCCTACCTTACCACTCCAATCTATACAAATACAAACGCAAAAAAGTCTCCTTCCTAAAAACTAATCTCCTTCCTAGAAATCGCTCCCAATTCCTAACCAAATAAAAGAAAGTCCTATAATCTAAAAAGCTGAAGAAACTTTTTCTCAACTGATCCATTCTAGCTTCATTATTTTGGGTTCCTACTGTGCCCTCTGGCACAGTAGTGCCAGTGGTGAATGCTGTCTCCTCTGGCCAAGTAAACCCTATCATTTTCATCCTTTCCAAAATCTCTGTAAGGTTAAGCATCCATTCCAATGCTGTTCCAAAGAACCTCTCCTCTAATTTCAAACTTTTTGTTTTAATCAATCCCACTGTCCAGACACACATTTTTTTAAGTCTTAATCCTTTCTCTGTCCTAAAAATATTAAATAGATAAATCAGTTAGTCTTAGGGGGAAAATGTTTCTCTCTAGACATTTATAAGTAGATACACGCTTTACCCACCTGTGTGTGTAGTGTTTATAGTGATTCTTCCTTTAAAAGAATGTGCTCCTTAGATCTAAAACCTCATTTTCCTACTTCCTTTAGAGAACTGCACACTACCACAACTCAATAAAATGGGAATTTGTTGATTCCTCACTTCCTGCTGTTATCAAATTATACCCAAGGACTCTCAATGCTGCAAAATTATATCACCTTTTCTTCAACTAGGCCTGATCCTACCACCATGCTCTTGTGAATATATTAATTATTTTTAAATTTTTGAACAAGTACATCCAAGGACAGTGCTCATTTGCCCTCTGATGATCACCTCTATTAAATCACAATACCATAGGACATTGAAAGCTTATAATACACAAATATAATGCTACTGCTATCATAATTATAATTCCAACTTCTTCCATGTTATTTTTACTGTACTTTTCCAAATGAATATCTTCCCTCTAAACACCAACTCTTGGCAAACCAAGAAGCTCTGGGACAAAGGCAATTCTATAGCTGTGTTATAAACTACCATGGGGTGACTATGCTGGCGATCCATTAGGAAAGCAGCACCAGTGGACTATTCTAAAGGGCCACTATGTTTTACAAATGTCCAATACTCAGAGATTAAAGTCTCCCTAAGTAAGTATGGACAGGATAGAGCATAACAGCTTCAAAAGACCCATGTATGTAATCTTCCGTTGTGTGCAAAGCAGTGATTTGCCCTTGAGAGGAAAAAAAAATACCGTTCCATCAAAATCAATTTATGTGTTTTATTCTAAAAACTTAAGATAATTAAAGTTAAAATATACTAACCACATTTAATTTGACAGCATTATGTTAGACACTTTTAAGCATTTCTACAAAGCAATATGAATGCAAGATTTTCCAAAATCCCACATGCGATGCAAATTGCTGAGGCAGCGCTAAAACTCAGTGATATGAACTGCACATATTTCTTGGCTTTTTCTTACACCTCTCCAACCCAATGATTTATTTCACTGAGTTACAGTTAGGTAAGAAGGATACAGTATACTATGAAAACCACACCAATTACAGTAACATAGGAATAATAGCCATCAAACCTGCAATATTAAAAATACCAAATGAAGGGGCGCCTGGGTGGCTCAGTCCTTAAGCGTCTGCCTTCGGCTCAGGTCAAGATCCCAGGGTTCTGTGATCAAGCCCCGCATCAGGCTCAGCTATTTGGCAGGAAGCCTGCTTTTCCCTCTCCCGCTCCTCCTGCTTGTGGTTCCCTCTCTCACTGTCTCTCTCTCTCTGTGTTAAATAAATAAAATCTTAAAAAAAAAAAAATTCCAAGTAAAGAAACTAGTGGAAAAGATCGAAGGTTTTAGTTTTCCATGACCTCTTCACATCCTAGCTCTTTTTCCACTAGTGAGGACTGTGAGGCAGCCTGAACTTGAAACATGAAGTGTAACCTTTGAGAAGTTCATTGTCAATACATAACAAAATCTCACTAAATTGTAAAGACTGATGAAAACAATCTGAACTCGGACATTATCAGAAAATGATGGGAAAATCGGCAGACAGTCTACATAGGTTACAACAAAATTAATGATATTTTATCATTCCAGGTATTTTGCCCAAAAGGGATAATCAGTCCTTAAGAAAATAAGCACACTTACTATCTCTAAAAGAGAAAAAATATGCATGACTGCATCATCTAAAACTATAAAACTTAAAAGACCCAAACAGTCTCAGATACTAAAATTCTGACTCAAAAAAAAAAAAAAAAAAAAAATCACAAGACTATACCAAAAGAAGTCAATAAGGTTCAAAGTTTTTAAAAATGTGTATAAATACATGCATGACTGTGTTTTCAAAATATATCTGTTCTTTAGTAATATAACCAACACCAATTTGGAGAACAGAGTATGAGAAGGAAGAAGGCCGCAGTCAAGAGGTATGGTAGATTGTATTGTATTTTCAAATACGCTCTATACCTCCCTGGGGGTGGGGGTGGGGGATTAACATCAAGTTGTTGCCATGTGACTTGGGTACCTCCTACAGGTACAAAAACAATACTTCCTCATCCGTTTAACTTTAAGCTTGGTGGCAAATTTCTCAGCCAATGAAATGCGAGCAGAAACATCATACACCACTCCTAAACAGAGGCTTCAATGAGCCATTATGCATCCTGCCATTACTCTTTGCTCTTAGTCAAGAGCCCAGTCAGTCTCTGAGAGGGCTGCCCGATCAACATGATTCCTACCTGGAGGCAAGAGGATATAAGGAATGCTACCAGTAAATGACTCACAGTGGGCAAGCAGCATGAACAAGAAAAAAACTTCAGTTGTTGCAAGATAGTAAGATCTTTCAGGTCTTCTGTTACTGCAGCATAACTGAGCCTAACCTGACTATAGAGGAGGCCACTGAAAAACTTCATCAAACACTTAATGACAGTAGGCCAGTAGCAGTCAAAATGAAGAGAATGGGACTAACTAGAGAGATATCTGGAGGGTGGGGGTGTGGGGTTATCCAATATTATATGATAAGAACCATAACCAAAGAAACAAAAAACTGAAGGGGACCAAGATATTGAACAGGCCATCACATGGAAGTAGGATTAGATAAATTATATATGAGCCCCCAAAGAATAGGATTAAGGTCTTTTTAAAACAATTACAGGAAACAGACTTCTGCTCAGCATAAGAGACTTTCAAACAATGAACTCTGTAACATTCAACTAACTAATGGAATGTTCTGACATTTCTCTGAAAATGAAAAGAACTCCTTTAGAAAGCTGTGCTCACACAACCAGAAGTTTTCAAGGAAAGGAGGATGACCACATAAAAAAGGATATTATAGAAAAGGATTCCAGAATTATCTGGGTAAACAGGCTAACTGACTTAATTTAGTGTCCAAATTCTGAAAATAGTATTACTGATATTTCTATTTTCTAATATTAACAGTGAAGGAATCTGACAGAACACCACCTTAAATTTTCTAATATTAACAGCCATTTATGAGCTCTTATAATGAGAAAGGCACTATGCTGAGCAAAACAATCCTTCACCATTTTAAAGGTAAAGAACAAAGACTCTGCAAGCTTAAGTCACTTGCCCAAGTCATATATTAATTAAGCTGGCAGAGCAGAGACGTAAAACATCTTCCATCTCTGAAGGTAATGAAGAAATGGATGTGTTGCCATGTGTGCCCCTGTATTACAGGCCAGATATGTTATACAGGCCAGATATGTTAGCTTCTACATGACACCTTGAAGGACAATGCTCTTGAGTAACCAACAGTGAGGTTTTTGGTTTTCGTAATGAACAGATGACACTGGCTAGGCATATACAGTGCAGTGTATGCAAATACTGCAGAGCTATAGGAGGAATAAGTAAATGAAAGATAAAATGTTTTAAGCCCTATTGCCTTAGAATTTAAAATATTCTACACATATCAATACAGTATTAAGTATTACCTCAGCACCAATCAATAGCAATAAAAATGAAATTATTCTGTGTCAAGTTTACAATGTTATCTTAATTTCTATAGTGAAATTATTTTTAATAAACCACAGCAGTAACTCATCCTCCTGTGCTCACTAGCAACTGCTGCCTTTTGGAAAAAAGATCAATTTCTATGACTCCTACTTAGCTGTAAGTGAGAGCCTCTCAAGGTAGTTAATGGAATTGCTTTTTAATTAAACAAATCCATATCTTAAAAAATACAAAAAGCAGAAATAATAAACCACTAGTATAAGCTTTGTTAATATGCAAACTAGGAAAAAAATAGTTTGGGAAGCACAAACACCCTGCAGGTAATACATTCCTTGATGATCTGCTTCAATAACCTTAATTCTGGCTTTCATGCTAGAAACTCAAAACACCCTCACTGGGAAACCCAGTCAATCTTTCTGAATAGAATAGAAAGGGCAAGGCATGATAGAAAACTGCCAAGCCAGAAATAAGAGAGGAAACTGTATTTTAATAAATTTAGGCTGTACACAGATTTAGTAAGTTTACGGGAAATGGTCTAAGCTAGGGACAAACAAAAGGGCAAGAAGCATGTGTTAGCCAAACCAGTTTCTGGTGATAATGAATAAAGAGAGCTAAAAACCACCATTTAAAAGGATTCCCTGCCTCATGAGCAGGCTAATTTTCACTCATACAACACAGCCACTTAAAGTTTGATGAAAAGAGAACATTATTTTGAAAGGCAAAGGAATTATTACAATGTTTCCCAAAAATCTCAACTTGTCCTTTTAAATTGTAGTAAGGGAGCTAAGTAGCTTGATTATTATTTTCTAAAAGAAATACTATTTCAAAGTAAAGTCTTGTAAGAGGATTCAAATCAAAGTATGCAAAATAATAAATTTATGGGGAAAGGAATGAACAATTCTCGAACAGTAACAATAGGTCAAGCATTATGCAGTACGTATCATATACATCACCTAACAAAAACTCAAGTTGCACAATATCCTTCACTTAATTTAAAAGTGTTTACTAAGGCTTAGTGAGGTTAGGGTAACTGTCCAAGTAACAGACTGTGAAACCAAACCAAGGTCTAATCCAAAGTTCTTTAGCTATCTGAAGCTTTATTGCATGATACTGCATATGTCACAAATAACTTTCCTATCGAATAATAACTTAACCTGAACTTCAGGAGTTTTTTTTAAAGATTTTCTTCCTTCCTTCCTTCCTTTCTTTGAGAGAGAACATGCACACGTGTGCTTGAGAAGGGGGAGCAGACTCCCGTTGAGTAGGGAGCCTGACATGAGCCTTGTTCCCAGGACACCTGAGCTGAAGACAGACGCTTAATCACCTGAGCCACCAAGGCACCCCTCAAGTTCAGTTTTTATCACAAATGTGGAATTCATGGGCATAGAATAAATGAATTATCTCCATTTTTCTCTCCCAGCTTTTCTGTTCTAATTTTCTCCCATTTAAAACACAAAAGACTGAAAAGAACATAGTTCAACCACAAATTAATATTTTTTCTGGAGAAAAATGATATTAAAAAACACAGTGAGCTATTTTTTTTTAAATATATGTTTTGTTCCACATACATTACAAATTTTCATGAAAAAGACTGTGTTTGGGGTGCCTGGGTGGCTCAGTCAGTGAAGCATCTGTCTGCCTTTGGCTCAGGTCATGATCCCAGGATCCTGGGATTGAGCCTCACATAGGGTTCCCTGCTAGCAGAGAGCCTGCTTCTCCCTTTCCCTCTGCTGCTCCCCCTGCTTGTGTTCCCTCTCTTGCTATCCTCTCTCTCTGTCAAATAAATAAATAAAATCTTTAAAGATACATTAGTCATTATACAGATAATAAGAACTTTGTGATGGCATCAGATTATAGAAACAGTCAAGTTTCCACATTTTCCTGAAGGAACTTTGTGTGTACTTTTGTTCTGCAGTAGGCGAAAGGAGAAAGAATTATCAAATATTTGAAATATTTAAGAATATTCAACTCTCAAACATCAATGCTTCTAAAATGCACTGCCTTAGTAACAAATGGATGGCCTCTAGGTCCAATTCAAAGCACAGAGATGGGAACTGAAGCTCAAAATGAAAAAGATATATTTGGTGGGAAAGGTCTTTCTGAGTGACTTAAATGGTGACAACTTATCACCTTCTGAGGTCCCCTAAGCATTGACACTGTAATGATATCACCATAACTAACAGCTTGGTTAAGGAACTGAATAGTACCAGAATATCATTTCAGCTTTGATCACCAAAGTACCAAATAAAGACTCAGAAATGAAGAAGTTTTTCTCATAGAAGTTCTTAATTAACCCATTCCTTCTCATCTGTTTTTCCCCTTAAAACACTATCCAAGCCAGGAATATACTGTTACGCCATAAAGTAAAGAGGCACTAGAACAATGACAGGTCAAAAGGCCATTAAAGCCATCATGATGGGGCTTCCCGTGGTCAAACCTGGAAGAATTTACACATCGAAATAATGGTAGTAATGAATTATAATCCAATGAATAAAAAAGAAATTCATTTCTCCAAATTTATATAACTAAAAAGATTAGGGGAGATTAAAAACATACATACGTGCGTACATACAAGAAAACGAAAATCTCTTCCCTATAAAAAGAATGTCAAACAATGAAAGTAGAAAGAATGGTGACATTTAAAAATTAATGTAGCACAGCCATAACTCTCCTTATTTATACAAAAGAAGATAAAACACAAGTCAAAATGTGGTAACAGGATAATTAAACAATCTCATTGTATCTGGCCACAAATTACTTAATAATTACAAGGACAGAAAACAAAGGTCATAGTTAACAAGTATTTATTAATTTACAGTGAAGAAATCTGACAGAACACCACCTCAAACAAGTGATCAACAATGTTAATATCATTGACACAGAAAACAAAGGCCTCCTGGTTTGATATACTGAGAAAGACACAATGTTACTTCTATGTATTTATAGTATTACTATAAAATGCATAACCTAAATCTAGTCATGAGGAGACTATCTAAAATTGAGGGACATTATATAAACCATAAGGCCTGAACTCATTCAAAATGTCAATGTCAAGAAAGGAAAAAAAAGGCTAAGGAACACTTCTAGATTTAAAGAGACATGAAGACTAAAATATATGATCATGGATTGGATCTTAGTGGAAAGGGGTTTAAGATATCAAGGACATAACTGGTCCACTGATGACCTCTGAGCTGAACTACAGATTAGATAACAGCATTTTATCAATGTTAGATCTCCTAATTCTAAAAATTACACAGTGCTTACATGACTGGATACACTTATCCTTAGGAAATGTATACCTAAACACTTAGGAGTTAAAGTAAGAACCATCTCAAGTGTGCAAATGACTCCTGAGTGGCTCAGGAAATAAATTTAAAATCCACAAGTTAGGAGTAAAAGGGCAAGCAATCACACAAACTAAAAAGCAAATGAGGTAAAAGAAAAACTAACTGGTGAATCTGCGTAAAGGATATATGAAGTTCCTTGTGCTATTCCTAAAACTTCCCTAAGGTATAAAATTGTATCAATATAAAAGGAAGGAGATTTACATAATTTTATCTGCATAGAATTGTATGTGAAAGCAGTCTGAGAATTACAAGAAAACCTGGGAATACCCAGCACTACACTTGAGTGTCTCAAGAAAACCGTGCTGCTGTTCCTTCTCTTACCTTTCTAACAGATTGTGGATTGCTTTGAAGAGCAGTGTCCGGCATTCATAGGAAAGGCCATTTTCCCAGAGTCCTTCTTCCACAACTGAAAAAAGCAAAACAAAACAAAAAACTGAACCAGTAAGAAAGGTGTCCAAATAAAAATTAACTTTCAAAACATTTTTCTAAAGCAAAGTTAATGCATTCACTGAAATGAATTATCTTTTGCTGAAACTGAAAAAGGAAGTTAAATACTTGCCCAACGTCATAAAATACCTATGTACAGAAGGAAATCACACGTTTCAATTTTTAAAGTTTTCAAAATATAAGCATGGTAAAACCCCTCTCCGGCAAAAGTCCCTCCAACTCAATGCTTCAAAATTTGAATTCATTTGAAATTCTCAAATTAATCTTTCTACCTCACAGTGCCACAAAGACAAATTTTATTAAAATTCTATTTAAAGATAACAAAATGTCACAAACTAATGCTAAGGTTAGCATCTGTATTTTTAGAGGAAAAACCAAAAGGAGAAAATATTCCAAGATGTTAGTTATTCAAATTTCCTTCAATGTTCTAAATAAATAAATAAATAAAATGTTCTCAATAGGATTTTAACGACATGATTTTAGAGGATATGCCAAGAAACCAAATCTTAATAGAAAATCAAATTTATTTCTTAAACTTGTAATTTCATTATGATTGACATTTTGGGAAATACCGTATTTGCCTTGGAAATATAACATAACACTGAGCCACATGTAACTCTAACACCAAGAGAATCCAACAGACTAACAATGCCCTATGCGTTCCTAACATTCTTTTCATATATAAAAGGATGTAAAACACCCTAGAGAAGACAGCTGATTTCCTTTTAAATTATATTAGTTCAGTTCAAGATAGCAAAAAGTTGGAAGGATGGAAACGACATTTGCAGAAGAAAATTTTCTCTCCCTTTTACTTGTTATCTTGACAAAAGCACTCACCAGAAAAAATTCTGACAGAGAATTAAAACGCATGTTAAATCCACAATGCATCTGTAATGCTTTTACCACACCAACAGACATCTCAAAATGCATCTCCATATTCTCCAATAACATAGAATCAGAAAAAGTGTATTTACATTTAGGGGTTTTATCTATAGAACTTTTTTTATAATGATAAAACTGGATAATTTTACTCTTGGTATGTCAGATAGGCTCTTTATTTTCCTGCCTATGTGGCTAACCATGATTTACCAAATTTCCCAAAGCAACCTCTGTCAGAAACATTTTATTATTTATCACTAAAGAAATGAAAATAAAGTACAGCAAATAAACAAACACTGCTGCTAGCAACAGACTGCCTCTGTTGAAGACAAAACAACCGAAAGTTTTCTACAATCCACTGACGGTGTCATGAATCTGTGTTCTCACACATTTATCTTCTACGAAGAGTTTTCCTGGGTAAGAAAGAGAGCTAACATTTCAAGAAAATGAACACCCCATATTAATTTGCTTTTCCTTCCTAATGTGTCTCATTGACGGTAAGACACCATCAATTTAAAGAAGCACAATTTTTTATACATCACTGAAGGTGAAGGGTTTTGTAGAAGCGAGCTGCCAATTAAACTATAACATGGCTCTTATCACTTAACAATTTTTAACTTGCAATTATTTAAAGGGCTTTTATATTTATTGACTTTTATTTAATTAATTTATTTAGTTTAGAGGGAGAGAAAGGAACCCAGGGATAGGGACAGAGAGAGAGGGAGAGAGAAGCAGAGAAACAGATCTCTTGCTGAGCACAGGGCCCAATCCTGAAATTAAGACCTGAGCCAAAGCCAGGAGTGGGAGGCTGAACTGACTGAGCCATCCAGGTGCCCTTATTGACATGTTTTTCAAGTATCATTATTGTACATACATAAAACAGATAATATAAGCCCCCACAGAAAAAGGTTGAAAATTCCTAAAAATTCGTCAGCATTCAGTGTATGACTCTTCTGAACCACTTTGTGACTCAGTCACTAGTGTCAGTGTTTTTCTACATAACAGTCTTTTGTGTTATAAAGAGTGCTGGTGATACAGCATTTGTGAAGAGTACCACTCTTCTTTCCAAGATTTTTTTCCAAGTTGGTGACGCCTATTCTGCAGGTTTTCTTTTAATTTAAAAAAAAAAAAAATTAATATCTTCAAACACACTTTAAAATAACAGCACCAATAAATTTCTAAACCAAATATCAACATTGTGTAATCTGCTTCAACCACCCTGTTTTTTTCTTTCTTTTTGTTTGCTTTGATATACTTTAAAGTACGTACTTTGGTATACACCAAATCAGAATCCAAACAAGGTCTGTCAGTGGACTCTCCCTGGAATGGGAGTAGTTGATAACAAAGCGACATGGGAAATTTGGGGAATCATGGAACTGTTCTACATCTTGATTCTCTCAAAAATCAAAATGGTTATAAACCATGTATATTTGGTAAAACTTATAGACTAAAAACAGTAAAATTTACAATCTTTTATTGCTCTACATAAACTCATTTTACTATTAGACACAGCTTCTGAACCTATGCCATTATGAATATACTTACTGATTTTTTTTATTTTTAGTGTTGAATATGAGAACAGGATATGAATCAGAAGAACTCCTACTCTAAATCTACGTATCCTGAACATGATTATTTTTATCCAAACAATATGATTTATTTGGTTAAGCTTCATTCACAAATTATTAAAAGCAAAAAAAAACAAAACACACACAAAAAAAAACAGTTTCACCCACAAGAGACTACAGACTAGAGTGGTCCACCCTTACAATACAATATACTACACTGGGGCTCCTGGGTGGTTCAGCTGTTAAGCATCTGCCTTCGGCTCTGGTCACAGTCCCAGGATACTGGGATCGAGCCCCCACATCGGGCTCTCTGCTTGTGGGGAGTATGCTTCTCCCTATCTCACACCTCCTGCTTAGGTTCCTGCTCTGGCTATCTCTCTGTCGAATAAATAAATAAAATCTTAAGAAAAAATATACTATCCTATAAATTGTATTAAGTACTTCATATTAAGTACTGCAAATAATACAAAGAGAACAAAAATTTCTCTAAAACATTTCTCAAAAAATTCTTAAATACTGAAAGTTTGAAAAATACCCTTATTAATATACTTTTTATATGGTAATTCTTATATTTTCCTTTACATTATGTAAATTTATATAAAGTTTAGGCACCAATTAAATACAACACTGGGAAGAAAGAAGTAACACAAAGTAAAACAAATCTGACTACATTAAGCTCTTGTTTAAGTAGGCTTAAGAAACAACAGAAAATTATAAATTATCCTATAAGCTAACCAGTAAAATTTAAAATGTAAGTCAGCAGAGGTAATTTACAAGGGCACAGTATTTGGATTTCAAATGAACGCCTAAATTTCATCTTACATATTAAAGATTCAAGAGCAGTCATTAATTTATTGGAAGTCAACAACTGTAATCAAGGATAATAATAAATAATATCAATTAGGCCATGCATTTTAAGGATAATGCATTAGTTTGCTACTCTTTTAACTTACTGTTTTTAAACACCAAGCATACTTGTAGAAAGGAACAAAAGACCAAGCTTTATTATCTACTTCATGTACAAAATTTCCAGAAATAAAAGAGCAGTGGATTTTCAATGAATCTCTAAAATGCTAACATAAGTTAAATCCAGAACAGCATTTTTGGAATCTAATAGATATTTGGCCAACATACACTGGCCCACAGTTCTTGGCTATGTTATGCCTCAAGCACCAGGCTAGAAATTAGGAATGCTCTCAAAAAACTAATATAGATTTTGAAAACCTCTATAAGGCAACAACAACTTTAAATCCTTTGCAGTACAGCTATCAAATATTTTTTTAAATAAAAAAATAGAAGTCTTTTATTTTAAAATAAGAGTAAAATAAAATAGCTTACTATCAAGGTTGATTTTCTACCTAGGAAACAATCTTTACCAATTTCTGAGGCTTTCTTCTATGTACTAAGCTTTGAATGGAGCACTCCCCACAAATGGGGGAGTGGGGAGAACGTTTTCACCACAGTGCCATGATACAAAGTGAAGGACATACGACATTTAGCCACTCAGTATTTGACTTCTTCCAATCACTGGGAATTGCCTATTTCATACGTTCTGCTGGGTGTCAAATACGGTCACCCCTAGCAGGAGCTGAAAACAAGTGCTCTCTTCCATTCTCTCCAGCAATATGGACAAGGACATAGATGCTAAAGTCCACTAGATGCTCATGTACCACATCTTTGACTCTGGATCTAGTGAAATTTAAACTAACATTCCATTTGCTTGATATTTAGATTCTTCAGACAGTAAGGAGGGATATGGGGGAGAGACATGGACAAGGTACTAGTAGTCTAAATTAAGTTTCTGTAAATGAAGGAAGATGCATTCAGTACTTAATTCTCTATCTCCCTTCCAAGGTGGACTGAGAAGAAAAGCAACCACCATGAAATTTATAAGAAAGCCTGCAGGTGCTGGACCACATCTTTATGAAATCTATAATCTTCCCAGGGTATACTATCTCTTATCTATAAAATTTTAAAAAGCCTTTCTAATTCTTCTGATCTTTCCAGTTTATATTTAAATACTTATTAATTCTTTAAGAATATAAAGTAGCAATAAGACCATCTCTACAGATGACTATAAATCTACTTAAATGTAATGCAAGAATTTTTCTATAAGTTTGTTAGTCTCAGAAAAGAAAGCACCAAAAGACCTAAAATGTGTTCTATAATAAATGAGTGGCAAGATTCAACCAAAACAAAGAATTCCTGAATTAAAACATTCTCCTGTTGTTGTATGGTCTATTATAGCCAAGTTAAAACAGAAAAACAGAACTAAGTAGTGGCACAGCTGCCTATTTTCAAAGAAAAACTATTTTGGCACTAAGTTATCACATTTAAGTTGTAAAAGCTATAATAAGAATTTGTTTAAATTGCTGTTATTCTACATTTTTTAATATAGCTATACTCATAATCAAATATTTAAACTGCAAAAGTACGATATAAATTTTTTTCTTTGAGCAGGAGACAGTTTTATAAAGCAAAATTTAGGTAGTAGTAATTACTTCTTAGTGCCCAAATAATTTTTCAAAATCCTCACAAATTGTAATATAACTTCTTTCAACTTTGAGAAACATGGCTCCTTGCAGAATTAATAAGCTTCTCTGAAAGAAAAACCATATAAAAGGTTCAGGAAAAAAGTCAATATGGCAAAATATCAAAGCAGCATATACTTCAATGATTTTTGTGTTTCCCAGCAGAGATCTTGGAAAGATAGCCCTTCCAATTCAACCAATGAAACTGACATACTTTACTTGAAGGGGTAAAAGTGGGAGGAGGGAGAATGGAATCGGGTAGGGAGGAGCATAAAAATTGTGAAATCTTAAAGAAATTCAAGTTCATGCTTTTAGAATTTAGGTCACCCTGGCTTACACAGTTTAAAAGTAGAATTACTTTCAAAGAATACATATTTCCTCTGAGCTATGATACATATTTCCTTTTAATGTATCATATTGCTGCAACAGCTGAAATGAACGTCTAGACATCAAAAACACTTCTTACTCCCACCTACTGCTTTTTTACCTCAGGCATCAAAACTAATGAAACCTATTATCCAGAACATTGGGTTCAGTAACCACATTGGCCACTGCAAATATTGAAGGGGGGAGGGGCACTCTCTGGGATGGCACTCCTTATTCAGCCATTAAAATTACTGAAAATCAAATTTTGCTCCAAACTCCAGAAATACAAATAGATTAAAGCAAGGAAAATGAAACAAGGAGATTACTTCTCAGGTAGATTTCAGTGACAAAGTGCTAAAGATAGCACAGCTTTGAATGCAGGATTTATAATTTGCCCGCTGCCTTTGTTTTCTACCTTTATTTGAAATTTATAAAGCATACTAGTTTTTTTAACTGATTTTTTTAACTGCTTTAAATTATTAAATCCCCTATCAATTGCGCTAAGCAGATAGCATAATGAAACATCTATCAATTTAATTTTATGGGCTGCATCAAATGAAATGCTTTAAAGATAGAGAATTCTGAAATATCTACTTTCTTAAAATTGACATGAAAAAACTGAGTAACAAAGCAGCATAATGCTACATTAATTCTGAAAATAGCATTATACCCATAAAAAATCCAATTACATACAACACGATTGATCACAGTTATGCTGCCATTGATTGCCTTGTAAAATCTATATTTAAAGTCATTAATAACTAAATGGACTTATTACTTATATCAAATTCAACCTACTTAGTGCTCTGATTTCCTTGAATTACTTGTGGGTGTAGACTATTTGGTATCACTTAACAAATCTATACTGAAAATAGATTTTAACTTTCCCAATGTCAGTTAATCAATCAAATAAGAATTAGATAGAAGATATAGATCAAAATACCCCATTTGTTTTGACCTATTTGTAACTTTAAATAATTACTAATATGTTAATAGGCATAGGACAGAAGTTGTGATTCAAAATTCTAATTTTTTTAAAATTTAAGTATAGCTGACACACAATATTACAGTAATTTCAAGTGTACAACATAGTGATTCAATTTCTCTGTTATGCTATGTTCACCACAAGTGTAGCTACCATCTGTGATTCACAATTTTAATAGTATAATGTTTTACTAAGGAATCTCTAACAGCATGAGTTCTCTGTCAGTTGCAGGATAACCAGAATTTTAATGACGGTTTCTACACAGCATTGTAGCAGTTGAGACATGACCCAAGTTAGCATTTCAATGGATCACAGGACTCCATGTAAAGCTACTAAACTTTAAATTGAAGGAGACCATAAAACTAAATTTCTAGATAAATTGAACACGACCTTCAAAAGACAATTGCCACAAAAAAAAACAGTCAGGCTGCAATGTTTCTTTAATAGCTACACAGTGGGGAAAAAAGAATCTTGCACAATGGCCATTACTGACTTCTAAGAACAAACTTGCCCCCATTTGCTACTTCTTCCAGAGACTTTTTAAAAATAACTATTACTTTTTACACTCTAAAGCTATCAATATGCTCTTAATTTTGCTATATAATATACATAAACAAAGGTCTGAAGAACAGCCATCAAAATTAAGTTATCTTTGGTTGATGGATTAACTATTTTTTTCTGTACCACATTGTGTTTGCAATAAATTTTTTTAAAATAAGGCTATTATTTATTGAACAGCTACATGCTTTAAAAAAAAAAAAAAGCTACATGCTCAGAAATTACAAGAAAGATCAACATTCGTAGAACAGGAACCACCACAAAACAGAATTAAATTTTGAGAAAGAAATCCAGATATGCAGTTCAGTTAGGACATTTAGTTTAAATCATTAATGCTACAAAATAAACATTTTATAAACTTACACAGACGGGGACACACACACACACACACACACACACACACACACACAGATTGCTACTAACATTCTGACAGGGCAAGTCCCCAAATTGCCTTTTACACTAAAGCTCAAACAGTTGTCTGTCACTGCTATTACAGTGAGTAATCCTTGCAGCTGTAACTGTTTGAAATGCAGCTGTCTGGTTGGCTTTCTCTCCCAACCCCCACTCACCCAGCATTTCTGCTCCTGCTACAATAATCTTAAAGAGCATTTTACAGGAGGCTTAGCCCTGGCTGAGGGCACTCTTCGGCGTGACCGAGAGAACATGGAAACACGATTCATTAGACACGCCTGGAGTGATAACAATGGTGCTGCTTCTTGCTGCCTTTCATTTCGTACATCAGGCTGAGACTAATGCATTCTCGTTACACAACAAGCACATTTACAGACAGGAAAAAACTGTAATCACCTTTGATTAAGAGACAGCATATTTTTCCTATATGAGCCGCCAGCCATACTGACATAGTAATTATTTTTTAACTGACAGGTTAAAATAGCAAATGTAGCAAAAATAACATCTGCCCAAAAAGAGAGAGTGAGAAGAAGGGGGGTGGAGGGGAGATGACTACTATGAATAATACTTCATACACAAAGGTTTTTCTAGACCAGGCTCCGTGCCATATCCTTGAGACCTGATGGGTACTTCGGTCTGTATTTAAGCTAGACAGTCTATGGCAAATAAGAACAGCAGACCATTACCAAGCAATCTCATTCTACATATCCAATTCTTTGGAGGCAAAAAATACAGAATTTTTTTTGTCATCTTAACTGTAATTATTATCGATCTTCCTTCCATTCCTTTCACCATAAAACTACAAAATTCAACAGCAGTGTTACTCTCTTCTCTTTTTCCATCATCCCACCTCCCTCTCCTACAAAATAATTTGTTCTCTTGACTTTTTCCATTACATAGTTCTACTACAAAATAATTTGTTTCCCTTTACATAAAGTGCTAGGACAAAACAAAAAGTCTACTTTCTCTTTTAAGTAAAAGTTAAAAAAAAAAAAAACCAACAAATGTATTCTTTATTAAAAACAGGAAAGCAGAATAATAATTTTGTATCTTTTTATCATATCCCCAGCTTATCACTATACCTGGCAAAGGTTTGAATTATAGATATAAAAAGCCTTTACTTTAAAGGGAAAAAAGTCCTAAGCCGCATTATAGTGAAACATGTAAAGTCAATTTTCAAAAATAAATCACTTCTCCACATTCCCACACAACTACAGTCTTTTGTGGGTTTATGCATATAGGTTGCTGGGTTATTGTTTATGGGGAATTAGGTGGTTAACAGAGGAAATATATATTAACCAGGAATTGAAAGATTACAGTTAAACCAAATTATTGGAAAATATTTTCTCCGGATTAGTAGATCCTGTATAATTATTTTTTTTAAACATTAGTCTCTTTCTTAAGCTTTCTATAACACTACTCTATTTTACAATTAAGAATGTGCTAGAAAACTAGGAAAACAGTATTTGTGAAAATCTGTAACTAAAGAAACAAAAATAAGCAAAGAGGAAAAGTTAGGTGTAGTTCATAAAACTTTGAGAACTAAAATAGCTTTTTAAAAAAAGTTACATAGCACGAATGAATTTCTGTAAAACAGCAAAATGCCTGAGCAATTTTTAGCTGCTGGATTTTAGAGTTTTCTGATCTGTGGTACCACACCAGGTTAGAAAGTAGGAAATCTGTAGCCTATCTTTAATGTGTGAGTAAGTGGGTCACTGAGCTCTGATGTGCATTTAGAATCACACAAGTCCAAAATTTTTATCATCTGGAATAAAATAAGTTATTACAGAGGATAACATCTACAGTATTTCTATTCTGTAAGTGTCCAAGCCTCCTTTGTCATGACTCCCCCAAAACTAATCAAATCACTTCGATGACTGTCCCTGCCTGTCTTCTGTCCGGGAGATATAAAATTAATCATCATTATCAAACATGTCACTACAAAAATTTTTTTACTAAAAAAATTCAACTTAATTGAATTCTTAGTAATGAGAACATTTTGCATTAACAAACGACTTGGTTTACATACAAGTTTCCATTATATTAACCTGGTTCTAAGAAGAATCTTAAAAGCCAGAATGTACAATTCTCCCCTCAAGTCTTCAAAATTAATTTATGCTTTTTTAATTCAAAAACAACCTATTGGAAAGCAATAAAAGCTTCTCAAAACTTTAAATTGAAACATATCCAGGAAAAAGCTGTCTTTATCCAAAACTTTTAACAAGCTAAGCAGTTTCCAACTCATAAGCAAAAAGTTCATAAGTAATCTAAATACTCCAACATGGCCAACATTTTCACTTTATGTAGGTGGTTCAACACTACAAGATTGCTTTAAAGTAATGATTCAATAATGAAATCTGAATGTTCTTTGGGAAATGAAGATCAGTTATTTACACAGTGGTGTGAATGAGTCCAATCCTATTTTCTTTCTAAACTTGGCCAAGAACTGCATTTTGACTAGAGGGTGAAGTGACCTAGTAACTTTGGATAAGGAACTATCTGGGGTGGGGAAGGGCTGGGGAGGTTCAATACCACACCCAGCAGTGGTTTTCTCCCTGGGGTCCTAAGAGTATTGTGTCCTATGGAAGAGTCCAACCAGTCTCTGGCCCTTTCCAAAATCTCTACATGTTAGTAAGTGTTGCTGCAAGTTTTATCCATTGTAAATAATGAAATTCTATAGAGGCGTCATTTGAAAACATAAACAAATACGATGAATTTGCAAAGAAGACAGAACTTGCAAACCACTCAGGAAAAGAAGTAAAGAGAACTAGAAGCCCAGAAAGCCTGGGTCACTCTGCTAACAATTCCCTGGCTCTGCTGCTTCTTTCATAATTCTTCTCTACTTTCTCTGTTCTTTCCAGCTCTCAAACTGCAGAATTCTAATGTAGTGCACTAGAATGTGGGAAAGCCTTCCAAGACAGATTGTGGAAATTTCAAATATTCATAGAATCAACTGCTAGCCAAGCTACTCTTTCACATCACAAAACCCCAGACTAACAATAGAATTAAGCATTACAGGTAAAAATCAGCTTTTTACAAGTTAGCCTTAGAATTTACCCACCAGTTAAGCATAGGTTTTTCCTATGAGGAAAAAATACATATTTTCCAAATAATTAACTTTTTTTTTTGCTTATTTATTTTCTAAATAATTAACTTTTAAATTACCTTTTGGAACACACAATATTAATACTAACTTTGTCAACTGGTGTCTGCCCATGTTGATTCTCCTTTCCACAATTTAAAAAACAGCTATTAAACAGTATAACAATGAAAAGCTACTTTAATTAGCATTTGCCACTTAAGGAAAAGTAGAGAGATCTGAGAGTAAAGAAGTAACTCAGGAAGCCTCTGTGGTAACTGTAATATTTCTTGGGAGCTATATATTAGATGTTTGTTGTAAAAAATTATTTTGTATGCAATTCTCTATTGCAGCTCACAATTTTAAAGCCTGTTTTTAATTGTGCTTCGAAAATAAAAACTACATATGGAATAATATGAAGTTAAAGGTTCAATTACACATAACATGATCACTATTTTTTTTCCCTGACCACAACTTTTAAGATGCATGTTCAAATATCTTGTAATGGAATAAACAAAAATTATAATTGCTATAAATTTTTATCCAAGCTTTCCAAATCACATTTTAAATATTAAGTATATGTATACAGCCTTAAAATGACAATGAATACCCTAAACTTGCATATTTTCAAAAACAATATTACCCCTAACAATGACTTAGCAACTTACATGTTTATCAGATAATAAAGAAAACAGCCTTAAGACAAAATGCAGTGAACATGAAACAAATGTTGTTTGGACAGAAGATACACAGATTAACACCCTGTAAAGTACAGATATCATACTTGAGTTTCTTTTACACTTCAGCTTCTTCAAGAAGCAAAAGCTTGTTAACAGTTTTCACTGCTTTCACTCCCAGCACCCTGAGACCACTCTCCATGTGAGAGCCAAAGGGATCTTTTCAAACTTTAAATCAAGCCATAGCATTTTTCTGCTGAAAATTCCACTCCAATGGCTTCAAACAGCATTAATAACCTATTTAAGGTCCTTACCACGGCCTACCGCAAGGTCCCACCTGATCACATCACCAGCAATCTCTTCCATCACCTGCTGGTTTTCCAGTTTCAACAACACTGTCTGGCTATCTCTTTCTCCAACAGAGTGAGCTCACGGTCTTCAGCCTTAACTTTCCCCCTTTGTGTGGCTGGCATATTCTCAGGTCTCAACTCTACGGTCATCTTCCAGTGGCTTTCCCTAACTACTCCTGTATCTGAAATGACCCATTCCCAGCCGTTCACTTTCTCATCAGCTGCTTTGTACCACATGGCCATGAGAAGTTCTACACACACACACACACACACACACACACACACACACACACGAAAGGCCATCTCTTCACTCACACACAAGAATGCCGCCACCTCTGTGCACACAAGGGTGATGTCAACAGATGCGTGCTTACTATACTGCATAGAACTTTCCACAAAGAAAAACACCGTGACCTCAAGGAAGCAGAGCAAAAGACAACCTATTACCCAAAGACAACTTAATGTTACCAACTTTTCGGACACGAATATTATACATGACGAGGTAGCATGGTATTAGGTATGAGTCTAGGAATTTTGACACTACATAAAGTAGGAAAACAGACTCTTTCTATTAAAGGCTTAGCTTTTTTCCTACGTATGATTTAAGGAACATTGTACACATTCTCAGACTTGTGATTTTATTGTTTCCCTGGAAACCAAACAGGGTCATAATTAAAGCACAAAAACATTTCTATAGAAACATGTATAAATGAAAGATGTGAAGAAAGTAAGATCTTACTTGAACCTATGATAATTAGCAAGATTACAATGAATAATGAAAAGGATTCTTGATGGTAAAATCAAGAAAATTATATTACATTAAAACACTTCACAATAATGACCATAAACTATCACAATTTAAAGCAGTTACTAGTGAGTCTCCTACCAGTTTTATGTTAAAATCAGACAGTTCTAAATTACAAAATTTCTATCCTAATAAGCAGAAATTAGGATATCCTAACATTCAGACATAAAGCTCTTTGTCTTTTCTAGGCATAACTGATTTTAGCTATCAATTTATAGATTATGACTATTATTACTTAGGAGGACTCTGAATTCATAATGTCCTCTAATTTCTAATGACTGTCATGTTCATCAAATTTGGAATAACAAAATAAAGTTACATAAAAATGGAGTGACACTAAATTGTTAATTTTATATTACATGTTGATATAACTGTATGTATAATAAATGTGTTACTTGTTCCATTCTATAAAGTCCCCTTGTAATTATATGAAGCCGCATCTATGGAGGCCTGGAGGAACCTTTTATTTTTTCTCTTAGGGTCAGGGGGAGAACAATACAAAAAAAAAATTTGTGGAAAACTAATGTGGAATCATTTCTGTGTATGTTTTAGCAATTTTGTATGATTTTTGTTCCCAGATTCTCAACTATTTCTGGCTTATTAACAGACACCAAATTTTTGTAATCCTTCCTAAAAATTTTCTGAAAGCAAATTTATGTTTTTAATCAAGTATAACTTAAACATATGAAAATTAATGATAAATTCTTGATTTGAGAGACAATATTCCATCTATTTCTGGATAACTCAAATATTATACTCTGAGCTAGGTTACTAAAAACCCCATTTGCAGCAGAGATGCTCAAAAATGAAGGTAACTAAAGAAGAAATTGAAACACAATGGCTCTTTTAAACTGCCTAGACAACTATTCACTATTCATATTCATTTTTTATCCTTCAGTCTGGAAAAAGCAAGGCCCCTTCTAATTTTCAATTAGGCATATACTGTCCTGTTTAGTTTTTTCTCTAACCATTTTGCCCTTTAGAAGGTGAACTTAAATTAAGTCAAAGACATATAATACACAGACAGTAATCTGGAAGTGGATTTTTGCCGCCCCAAACCAGACATTATGCCTTGCCAAGGGAGAAAGTCTGCATAAATAAGACTATTCACAAGATAGGAAGCATCAGTACATGCCCATTTACCTCCAGGGTAGTCACCAAAACTTGAAAGCACCATTAAACACAGCATCAACGCTTTTGTCTAAAAGATTTCAGAGACTAGAAATGATCCTGGTATCATATATATCTACGATTTTCCAGGGGAAAAAAACGGGTCCTTAGGCTCAAAAGAAACTGTCTACACATTTCTTATTAACTATGAAAATCACCTCCGCCTTTGAAGGTGATCATACTTTTGTATGTTTAAGAAAAAAAAATTCTTGGCCACATTGGAATAACATAAAAAACTGTTTTATACTTACTTTACTTTAGTCAGGTTAAGAACAACTATTTTTAAAATAAAACTCTCCAGATTGTGCAGTTTCATTTTTCCACTGCTCATTTTCTATGACAATCTGACCAAGAATTTCCCTGGGGAAAAGGGGAGATGATACTCTGAAACCTCATTCTCAGAGAAATAAATCTTTGATAACATGTCCAGTTTTTCTGGAAATATTAATGAAAAGAGAATGATGTCATAAACTGAAAGTCAGTTTTAGAAATGAGCAAGTCAAGCTCGTCAAAAGGCCAGAAAGGACTTTCTGGAAAGAATGATAAGCATCTTGGAATCTCACTACTTCTTTCACACACTGAGCTCCAATCTGCAGCCATTTCCCTGTGAGCCAATGCACTTGATGGGTGTGATAACAGATGGATCATTGTATCTGCCAACTTCCTGTGATGTACTGTATGGGGACTGATAATTTAGTGACTACAGAAGTCCTACAACAGACAATGCAAGCAATCCTGGCATTCAGTAAGTAGCTGCATGCAGTCCTTTGACAGTCTGTAGGTGTTGAATATATGTGGATTATTGTACAATGTAAGCTCTCTGCAACTATCGATACTACTTTCAAAGAAGAAAGAAATTAAAAACTGGGCAAACTAAGAACTAAATAGAAAAACAGCAAAGAACAAGTATATCTTATCTTTAAGGTGGCATTTTTTTTTTTTTAACTTAAAAACACACACAAAAATATGTATCACTCAAAGGTCTTATGACAGTTTCATGACCAGATTAACTAGAAATAAACACATACATAGCCATTATGGGCTTGGTTTTTAAACTGCACAACCTGACAATACTGATATTTTGGGTGAAATAATTCTTTGTTGTAGGGGAACTGTCTTGTGCATAAAAGGATGTTTAGTAGCATCCCTGACCTCCATCCAATTAGATGCCAGGAGCACCCTACCCTCAGTGGTGACAACCAAGAAATACAACCAAACACTCCCAAATGTCCCCTGGGGAACAAAATCCCCATCCTCCCACACACCCCCAGTTGAGAATCACTGACGAAGACAGTCTAGAATTGTAATCTTCCAACTCTAATATTTACTTTGAAGGAGAGGAAGAGACTATAAGGAACTATACACAAAATAATCAAATATAATCTATACAGTGTGGACCAGTTAAGCACATATTACTAAAAAGAGGAATGGCCACCTAAAAATTGAGTGAATAAATTATTTACCAATTGCACAGAAAACTGGAAAAGCAACTTCCATAAACAAACATAAGAAGTGTGCTTAATTCTCTCTTCAAGGGCACCTGGGGGGCTCTGCGGGTTAAGCCACTACCTTCGGCTCAAGTCATGGTCTCAGGGTCCTGGGATCAAGTCCTGCATTGGGCTCTCTGCTCAGCAGGGAGCCTGCTTCCCTCTCTCTCTCTCTCTGCCTGCCTCTCTGTCTACTTGTGATCTCTGTCTGTCAAATAAACAAATAAAATCTTTAAAAAAAAAAAAAACAAACCTCTCTTCAAGTCAGAAAAAAATTCATAGCTTTACTATAATACTGAGTACAAATGAGACCAATGATACTTCCTTAAAATCCCCATCATCAAATAAACTGCATTATGCTGGGCACTGATTTTACAGAACTGTCAACTTTAACAGATGCTTAGAGATGAAACTCTCTAGGTTTTAGGTTCTAGTTAAAAAAAAAAATTCATATTTATGCATGTACTTATAAGTTTGTGTGCCTATATACACTCAAAATCGCAATGCAATCACATTTTAGAAATCTCAGTACCAAATTAAGTACGGCCATGTTATTTTACTTGCATATCACTGGGCCCTGCCAAATTTACTCAGGCCACTTCTGCAGAAACTCTAATGTAATGCTACTAAGTCACAAGTACAAGATCTCTTTTAAGAAATTATTTTATATTAGCACTTATAATAAATGTCCTATAATCAAATTAAGTATGCTATTTATTCATGAAATGTGGTTCTCTTTCTCATTTCTCTCTGCCTGCTCTTTTTGCAATTTCAATACTTGCCAAACCTGAGCTACAAGGTGGCTGAAGAGAGGAGGAAAAAACAATGGGATGGGGGTACAGTATGCAACAATACATAGCAGTTACAATTCTTCAATTAGTAAAAATTAAAACTATAAGGTTCTTGAAAACCATGAGTAAATTTCATTGACTTATGACAATAATACAGGCATAAAGAGAAGAATCCTTGGTAACTGGACAGAAGGAACATGGGTGAAATAGCAAAGCTTCCCCCAACTAGAAGAGGCCATGAGCATTACTAAACAAAACCAGAATCAATTTCTGGCAGGCCCCACAGTGTTTACTCTTCTTCCTATACTTCTCTCTCTTCTTTACCACATAAGCAGCCTTGATTTTCAAATTCCCAGGGAACATCCATAAGACCCAGCACTTTATCCTACAATATTCATTCTCTTGGTCAAAAACGCCCAAAGTCCAATCCTGGACTGCAGGACTCCTGCCTGCAGGACTCCTAATGCAAAGGCTCAACCTAAACAAGAGTGGAAATAGAAAACTCTAACAATCTGAAAACTGCCTACGTGTGTAGAAGAGCCAGACCAACAAGACTGACTGTAGGTCAAGCTGGTACAACGACTCAAGCTCTGCTCAAACACTGGCCTTAAGAACTTCTGGGACCACGTGATTGGTCTAATTAGAGATCGCTAGATAGAGACATACAAGCTCTGTAGGCCACAGCTCACCTCATTTGACTGACAGGATGAAAACCAGGAGTAAATTTCATTTAGCCCGGCCCTCAGGCCTAGAGTCAGACAGAGGAGTAAAGAAGCCTCCAGAAGATTCTAGCATCTAGCCATTCAACTGTAGAAGTTTACCCCACTGAGGCCTCAGACATCATGGTGCAGAGACAAACTACATCTACTATACCCTGTCTAAATTCTTGGACTAGAGAATATGTGAGCATACTAAAATAGTTCTCGGGTACACTACCGAGTTAGGTGTGCTTTGTTACACAGCAATACCTAAGTGAACAAAATGGTAAGGGGACAACCACTACAGGGAGGTAGAATTTTTCTGAGACCCCATGCTATCAAATAGCCAAGCTCATTAGGATGTGAGAAAAAAAGCTGGCCAAAAAGGGAGAACAACAGGTACAAGCTCTTAAAGCAGGAAGGAGCTTAGAGCTAGAGTCTAGTTGGTCTAGCTCTAGGGGGTAAGTCATTCAAATGGTAAAGGCTAGATGATTCAGAGTTCGGTTGCACCTTTATGAGTTATTTAAAAATTATTTTCAGTATAAAAGAAAGCTGCTGTAATGCTTTAAGTTGGGCAGTTTTTCAAAGATCTCTTTGGTAGCTGTGTGTTTCTAGATGTTAACTGAGGAAACTGAACTAAATGCTATGGTTCCTTTAGATCTACCAGGCAAAGACTCAGTGTTTTTCAAATCAAGTCTCTAGAAAATCCTTAAACTCTCCACAATACAAATACAAATTATCTTGTATTTTCACAAAGTTAAATAATCTTTTAAAACTAGTGTGTATTTGGAATCATCAGAATAAATGCCTTCTAACTGAATGCCACCACACAATTTCAGTGTGCAAGCATTTACATGTGTGTTCCCCCACCACAAGCTAAAGAGAAAAGAACACAAACTTGGTCTATATACGATGCATTCATGCCAAATGAAGGCCAAATGAAGTTGCAGAAAACTGCAAAGGGGAGTTTTAGAGCAGTTCAAAACAGGGGAAAGTGGCTGAAGAACTAAAGAAAGTGGTTGAAGAAAGGAGTCATCACACCTTTCCCAGTAGAATAAGCAAGCCAAAATTAAGCAGAATTGTTTCAAAGCAGACAGTACCAAATTCTTGCCAGGAACAAAAAGTTACAATCAAGTAAACATCAGGTAGCTTAAAATACTATGCTGTTAATCTGCATTTTTATTGGTTATATAGTTTGGATAGTTACATTTAACCTATAAAATTATCTAAGTTATATATGCTCTAAACAGGTATTTATTCCAAATTAGGGTGTCCAACTCTCTAAAATCTAATAAGATGAACTTATTAGAAAACATCTAATAAGATGTTTTCATTAACAATGATGAATATAAATTGGTGACTTTTACATCATATATAACACATATTAATTATATGCACATTTTCATCAACATTTTATTTTTCAGAGTGAACTTAGGATCCCAGATGACCTACATCATTTATTTTAAGTTAGCGTAACAGAAGATAACCAAGGTGAATCATCAAGAGTAAAGATTAAGTAACCCAAAGTAATTTTGAAATAATTGTGTTTTGAGGAATAGTCCTCTCCTGCCAACTTCTGTCTTCACTTTGGCTAAATCTTTGTTATGCTTCAAAGCCTAACTCAAGTATCACCTCTCTTTATGAACATCCCAGATTTATCCAGCCCAAATTCCGGTGAGTACCCTAAACTCCCAGATATTGTCTACACCATTCCTAGACATGCTGCCTGACACTGTTAGCTATTTTGTGCATTCCTGTTGCCAAGACAGCTGATGGTAACCCGACAGTCATGGCAGTCCGTTTACTGAGTGATAGATCGTATCTGTTGCAGCACAAAATTCACTCTCCATAACAATCTCCATTTTAAAGTACAGAAAATGAGGTCATAGGAATCATGTAATTTTCTCAAGGCCACTAAGCTAACAAATGACCTAAAATTCAAAAAATGTGGTCTGTTTGGTGAACTAGTATTAAAGAATGGGACTCTGAAACCTTAGATCAAAGTCACAAGGGACGTGAAAGACGGAAATTCTCAGGTACCCCAAATTACATTAAAATCACAGGGAGGGGGAGCCTGGGTGGCTCAGGGTTAAAGCCTCTGCCATGGTCCTGGGATCCAGCCCCACATCGGGCTCTTTGCTCAACAGGGAGCCTGCTTCCCCCTCTCTCTGCCTGCCTCTCTGCCTACTTGTAATCTCTGTCAAATAAATAAATAAAATCTTTAAAAAATAAATAAAAAATAATAAAATCACAGGGAGAAGGGGGCCTGGGTGGCTCTGTCAGTTAAGCACCTGCCTTCAGCTTATGTCATGATCCCAGGGTTCTGGGATCAAGCACCACATCAGGCACCCTACTCAGAGGAAAGCCTGCTTCTCCCTCTCTGCCCATGCACTCTCTCACTCTGTCTACCTCAAAATAAATAAAATCCTTAAAAAAAAAAAAATCACAAGGAGACAGTCTTTAAAATCTATTAATAAGCTTTCCATGCAACTTTCTTATATATGCTGAAAATCAAGAAACACTGTACCCAATGCTATTCTACCTCCATCTAGATTACGGTTTTTGAGAATAGAAACAATCTTATATAGCTCTCCCTCATCTAAAGAACATAGTATTGGGACACCTGGGTGGCTCACTTAAGTGTCTGCCATCAGCTCAGGTCATGATCCAGGGTTCTAGGATCGAGTCCCACTCCAGCTCCCTGCTCAAAAGGGGAGTCTGCTTCTCCCTCTGCCTGCTCTGCCTGCTGCTCCGCTTGTTTTGTGCTCTCTCTCTCTAACATATAAATAAATAAGATCTTAAAAATAATAATAATAATAATAGGGACGCCTGGGTGGCTCAGTTGGTTAAGCGGCTGCCTTCAGCTCAGGTCATGATCCCAGCATCCTGGGATCGAGTCCCACATCAGGCTCCTTGCTCGGCAGGGAGCCTGCTTCTCCCTCTGCCTCTGCTACCACTCTGCCTGCCTGTGCTCTCTCTTTCTCTCTCTGACAAATAAATAAATAAAATCCTTTAAAAAAATAAATAATAATAATAGTAATAATATAGTATTATAACTCCCAAACTAGTAAGAGTTTAATACATGTTGGCTGCCACATTATTCTACAGATATAAATAAAAATAAGCCATTATTTAGATGTTATGTTGTTAAAATCTAAATAGACCTAATTACTCCACAAAATAAAGTTTATAAAACACAGTCCCCAGTCTATAGGTATTTAATCACCCTAGGCTTAGAAAACTATGATAATGTCTATGGTTTTCAAGGAATTTCTATTTTTTAAAATTTTAACACATCAGCATTTGTTGATGGTGTTAGGTGTAGAGAATGGATAGAGAGCAACAGGGTAATAACATGGAAGGCTGGCAGGGGAAAGACTGTAAGAGAGTGAAAGAACCAAAGACCTCTTGGGTGGTCCCTGGATTTCTCTCTCAATGCTCTATTCTGTAAAAGCAGCAGAGGCCAAGCTGGAACTCTCCCAAAGCTACAGAGTCTTTTTTCTGGTTGCTTCTAGGCTTAGAGTTTTATGATTCAGTAAGGTGGGTGGTGAGTTAAACTGCTGTCTTCCCATACCAGACATTTTTCTGTGGCCATCAGGATAAATCTGGGGAGCTCAATTAACATGTGTCTGACCTTGGTTAAGTCATAATTCCTCAAAAGACATCTGCCATATTGTGACCTACCAGAAAATTCCAAGCAAAGGTTATTAGCTGGCAGTGAAAGGTGTGAAAGCTTTATTCTATAGCACCTTTTTTGTTCTATTTTGTTTAACCAATAATTCTAAGGTACTACAGTTCAAGGTATTTTAAGATAACTAAAACTTCTGCCATAGGAAGTTTGCTTACTATCTGAGAAAAAAGCAAAGAACCAGTGTTTTCAAATCAAACCACCCTAAAACACTTATTTACTAAGAACTGATGAAATTCAGAGCAATTAACACATTTCGTTAATGGAGGATACCACAAAACCATATACAGTTGAGAAATATTCCTGGATTCTCTGAATCTACAATTACTACCACCTAAGTGGTAACAAAGGAGTCAAGAAAAGACAGGGCTATCAATGAGACTCTGGGCTTTCATCAGAAAAACAGAAATGCATATCATTGCGTTTGGCATATCATTATATGCCAAGCCTTCCCACTAACCCAAGGCCCTCTGAATCAAGAACATCATAGAGCATATTTCCCAACATTTCAAAGTTTGAAAAAAGAAAACCTTACATAGTATCCTACAGTTTACTGATTGCATAAACTAAAAGATAAAGGTGATTCAATGATGACCGATGAAAACCTGGTAGGTTTTCTAAATTACACTCAGCAGGAAACAACACATCACAATGCAGTCTCCTTTTATCAAAGAATGATATCACAATCTCTAGAGAAAATATTGCTTTTCAGTGGTCAATATTATAATCCCACTAAGGGGTCCCAGTTCATAAGTGAAACAGTTTGTCATCTAAAGTCAAAGCTAAAATGTTTTGTTATACTTACCTTCTTTTAAGAAAAAAGATAAATGGCTCTCCTACAGTTACAATAAAATGTTTTTTTAATATTTTCCCAATTTGATTTCAAATTCCTTAAGGGTAGAAAACATGTCTTTTACCTCTCTCACTTACATACATTACCTAGCACAAGGTAATATGCTTGCTGAGTATTTACAAGATGAATACACAGATACAAACTGTTCTAGTTTCGAAGGCAGATTGGACCTTTAAAACAATTTTAAGTATACTTTCTTTTTATAACTTATCTAGAAACAAAATTATCATAAAAAAGGAAAACCTGCATAAAGACAGCAAAGTATACCCCATCCCCTTTTCCGGCCTGCTCTATCCTTACTATCCTGTTTTATTTTCCTCCCGCGCATTTTACCACCATCTGACATACCACATATTTACGTGTTCATTATCTGCCTCCCACCACCCACTAGAATGAATGTACGTTTAATGAAAGCAAAGATTTGCTTACTTTGTTTCAAAGCTATATCCCCAGTGTTGAGAACATTCCTTGGGACCCACTACACACTCAGTATAGGTTAAATCCATCTTCAGGATTCACTAACAATGTTCTTATTTCTTCTAGGAATATCTGTAGAGCTCTAGTTTTGCATTACCAAATGAGTGAATCTTCCAGATATATGCATGTAAACAAAAAATTATTTCATCCCTTGTGAAATACAAGGTATAATACAGCAGGTACCTGAGGGGCACATTTGAGACAGCAAACCATCACATCCTCATCTAATCACAAAAAAGGACCCAGAAAAGGAGACATCACACAATTAAAACTGGTCTAAAACTGTAACCTTCAATAACAAGTGGTCATCACTAAAGTTAATGGTTTCTCTTGCAGCAGCAAAGAACAAATGTAGCACTGACTTGCAAACTGTAACATCACTAACTATTCATAAAACGTGTTGTTTCAGGGAGGTTTTTAACTAGCATGATTCCTATGCAGCAGGAAAAGTGGCTAAAATGATACAGTCCTCACATTTTAATCTAATTTCTTTTAAATGTTTACCTGCCTTGTTTGACTATAAGTTCCTTGTCTACAGGGCCTGTATCTGTTATCTTGTTTGGTTCTCTCAACTGCTAATTATTTCATTATTTGCTTAGTTTAAAAAAAAAAAAACTCTCTCCATTAACATAATAATCATGAGAAAAAGCAGAGAGACAACAGGGCTGAGCACAACAAATATTTGTTGATAGGAATTCAATACAAAGATCAAGATGCCAATAAAATTAATCTTCAATCTATAACTTCATTTCTAAACAATTCAATTATCATATTAAATATCTACCCAAGGAACCTAATATAAAGGCAATTAAATAAACCTCAATTAATCTGTTAACATTCTGTTTCAAACCAATATTAAAGTTATGCAAAAACAGTTATTGTAATTATATAAATGAAGGGCTATAAACATTAGGTGGCAGCAGCAGTACACTGTATTATAATCCTGAAACTGATTTTTTATATTCTCATATACAGAAACCTGATCCATAAATGGAAGCACACAAACAGCTTCACATATAAAATATGCAAAAGGAACTGAAAATACAATAATAAAACATAAAAATAGCACTTTTTATCCATATTTTTCAAATTATTTCTATAATAACATAATTGAGCAATATCAAAATGGAATTGGCAATTTTCTATAAAATGTATTCAAATTTTTGCTTTCTACCTGTGCTCTAACATTCTACATTCAAGTTGCCAGCTCCTACCTCCAAAATTATATTTACAGCCTGTCCACCTCTCACCACCCTCACCACACCCACCATGGTCCAAGCCCCCAGCAGAGCTCACCCAGATCATTACAAGAGCCTCCCTGTTTCTGGGCTTTCTCTCCCCATCCCACCCTCAATCCAGTCTACCCCCCACATGAGAGCCAGAGAGACCCTTAAAAAAAAGTTAAGTTAGGTCACCTCTTTCCTCCACTCAGAACCTTTCAATAGCTTCCCAACTCAGAGAAAGGCTGTATTCTGTCTTCAGCACCTTCTGTGAACAACAGCCCCACTCATCCTACCCCAACCTACCCGGTGCTCAGCTCATTCCATCCAGGCATACTAGTTCTTCATCAGGTCAACAGGCACCATCTACCTCCAGTGCCTTTGCACTTCGTTTTCTCTTCCTGATATGCTCTTCTGACAGATATTCTGTCCACATGAGTTCTTCCCCATATCTCCTTCAGGTCTCTGCTCAAACGCTACCTTAATCTATGACCACTCTATTTAAAATAGCAGCCATACTCCTTCATGGCTTCATTTTCCCCCATGACACTAATCAGCATCTGACATACTTTACATTGTACATGTTATTTCTTTACTATACCCCGTACCAGAACTTAAAATGCACAACAACCAATGTTTTAGTATGTTTTCTTCACAGTTTTACTTCCTGTGCCTTAAAGAGTGCCTGGTAAGTAGTGGCAGTCAAGTATCTGTCAGTAAATGACCCTAATTATCAAACAAGCATATAACAATAGTTTTATAACTGTTGATAATGCAAGACAATAAACTATTTTAAAAGTTCAAGGGTGGCGGGGGGGGGGGTGTGCCTGGGTGACTCAGTGGGTAAAGCCTCTGCATTCGGCTCAGGTCATGATCTCAGGGTCCTGGGATCAAGCCCCACATCAGGCTCTCTGCTCAGCGGGGAGCCTGCTTCCTCCCTTTCTCTCTGCCCGCCTCTCTGCCTGCTTGTGATCTCTGTCTGTCAAATAAATAAATAAAATCTTAATTAAAAAAAAAAAAAGTTCAAGGGGAACCTGGGTGGCTCAGCTGGCTGAGCATCCAACTCTTGATGTTGGCTCAGGTCATGATCTTAAGAGTCATGGGATTAGGCCCAGCATTAGACTCCATGCTCAGCATGAAGTATGCTAGTCCCTCTCCCTCTGTTCCTCCCCTGCCCCTTCACGTGCTTGCTCCCTCTCACTCTCAAATAAATAAAATCTTTATTTTTTTCAAGGCTGAAGTGAAGTTAAAGTTTATTTATTTTTAATTTAAGAGAGCACGAAGCAGTGGGCTCAGTAGAGGGAGAAGACTCCCCACTGAGCAGGGAACCTGATGCATGATCTACCAAAGATCATGATCTACCAAAGGCAGACGCTTAATGAACAGAGCCACCCAGGCAACCCAATAAATAAAATCTTAAAAAAATTAAAAGTTCAAGATTACTATCCATTTATTTATTACTTTTTAAGTTCAAGTATGCACAATTCATGTGTGTGTTTATGTTTAAAAATGAAGTGACACTCTTACAAAACATACGTTTCAAAAAAATGTGAATTAAAGTCAAATGTGTGACAGTGGCCATCATAATATGCTAAATTTAAATTTTTTAAAAATAAGAACCATTTTTACAGTGTCTTTAAAGAATAAGAATTGCAAGCAGCCATGCTCTTCCTTATACTCAAATCAAACAGGTGAATTCAAAATCGCCTGCTATATTTTATCTTATCGACTGACAAGCTTTGCGGGTTCAGGCTCCACTGGCTCCAGAGATAGAAAGAATTACAGGTTGGCTGTCTACCAAATGACTCTATTGTCGGTATTGACTGCTTAATTCTGCACTATACCAATAGCTAACCACTGATTATGAAATGTTCAGTTTTACTCTATTTTCTTTACTCTTTATATACGGTAGAATAAACATTTGAGCAAGAGATGGAAATAATAAAAAACCTCAATAGAGTATGCCTCCAAAATTCTCACCTGTCCTTTGTCAGGATGATCAGTATTGTAGTCAACATCCTTAAAAGAGACTTAGAAAACTTCCAATAAACACACACATGAAAAAGCCATCACTGTAACTTAATTGTAATATGTAGTAAATATTTTTTCACATAGCATACTTGCACAGGTTCCAAAGAAAAAATTACAAAATTGCTTGAAAAAGGTTCTTTTTTTGCTTTGCTTTCTATTGTTTCATTGTTGTCCTCAGAGGACGGTGGGGGAGAGAGGCACAGAGCATGAAGAACTAATGCTGAATATTTTTCTTCCTTCCTTGGTGTGAAACTAAATGAGGGCACGTTCTACTATGCTATATCAGTGTACAAAGAAAATTATCAGGCCACATTATATTCATACAACAAATGAAATAAAACACAATCATTTCTTGATCACACATCAATTAAAAAGAAACAATGATCACCAAAACCATGGAAATTCAGGCATGCCTTCACTTTCTGAAAGCTGGCTTAGAAAGATCTCTATTACAAATGGGTTTGTGTTCCAAATTTTGATTTGTAAATCACTGACTTGGAATTTAAAACTTTGTTCTCCTACAGGAACAACGTTAAACACATCAGTTAGGCTCCCAATAGCTGTCCGTAATAGCTGATATTACCCCAATCTACACTTCTTTCTTGGGAGTTGACTCACCTTCATTATTCTTCTTGGGATCCCTTTCTTCTAAACTGTGTCAGTTAAAATGTGCATTAATTGATTTTTCTGGTCTAAGTCAGATACCTAACCACCATGCTTGCTATATATTGCTATGAAAACAAGCAAACAACTAAAGGGCAAGGCAAGAAGAGTAACCAATACTTTCTGTTCTTTTTTTTTTTTTTTTTTTTTTAAAGATTTTATTTATTTTTTTTACAGAGAGAAATCATAAGTAGATGGAGAGGCAGGCAGAGAGAGAGAGAGGAGGAAGCAGGCTCCCTGCCAAGCAGAGAGCCCGATGCGGGACTCGATCCCAGGACCCTGAGATCATGACCTGAGCCGAAGGCAGCGGCTTAACCCACTGAGCCACCCAGGCGCCCCCCAATACTTTCTGTTCTTCATGACTCTGGAGAAGCCTGGACCCTGATGAGTTTTATTCATGTTCATAAATAGGATATACTAAACTTACAAATCCTAAACCACATAAAGTAAGTATATAAACCCTATTTCCGAGCAAAAAATAAAATCACAGCAATTTGTACCTTTATAAAAACAAGTTATGGATTGGCTAAGTGAGACCACACACATACACTTCCTTCAAATTCCCAATTACTTAGCCAATGCTATAGAACTTAATAAAAGCCAGGTGACCATAAGGAGCCACAGAATAGGCACATACACAGTTTATCTTTACTTGGCTTTTCCTTCACCCCTTGGGTTCCATGTGTCTCACACAAGGAAGGGCCCCAACTGAGCTGAGAGATTCCTGCTATTCCACTGTCCCAAAGGCTTAACTCACCATTTGGAAGTACTTACACCACGATTCCATTGAAAGGAATGTTTGACAATAAACTTTCCTGGTTCCTAAATCAAACAGCATCAAAAAGGCCATATCCTCATCTAGTATGAAAGAGCAAAGCTGTACCCTAAAAATTCCCTTTCTCCTGCCCTTTACAGTCCCAAAGAGCTTGGCTCCCAACAGTCTAATCCTGAGAATGATTTCAAATTCCTCTTCTGAAATTCTGGGTGATTATGACATTGAGTTTGGTCTGAGGACCGAAATATAAATTCTCAATTCTCCATGCTAACGGTTAATCAATTTGGCTAATATAACTAACAGCTCATCTACTATACTTCCCACCATGAATGTATATTCTGTATGGCCCCACCTACCTTTCCAAGAAGCTTTCAAAGATTAAGTGAGATAGTATCTGGAGGTACCTAAAACGGTGTCTCCAGCAGAGAGTAAATGTTCCATGAAAGATTACGGTAGTCTGTGCACATAAGTACTCTGACTTAGGACACTAATCTAACAGATTTAATTATTTGCTATCTAATCATCATCTATGCAACACTGCTTCAAGCTGCGCTTCACAGCATCGCTGTGGTGTTTCTGACCTGTAGATGCTCCACTTAATTCATCTCATACTATTTACAAAGGTAATTCCATGTCTGTGTGTCTAACATAATAGCATTGCAGAGCACATGACTCTGTTGTCAGTACACTAACTTCATATTATGATCCCATTATCTTCATATAGCCATTTAAATAAAATTGGCTTATCAACATTACCTCCATCAGATCAAGGAATTATTATCTGTCTGATACCAAATAAGGCAGCCAAACTTGTAGAAGAAAAACTGCTCTCTGGAAGGCATGGGGGTAAGTTTAGTTCCTCTATATCTGCCGGTACATTGTTAGATAAGGTAATGCTGATCAAATCAAAGGAAGTTATAAATGGCAAATGGAAATCTTTAACAAGGAATCCTGACATTTAACCTCTACATACATTACTAGGTATCCTGAAGAAAGGGACATCATAGCATGCATATGGTTTCCTTGCCACCAACTGAAAAATAACTTAGGATGGTTTTGTGAAGCTGTGTCCCAGGGAGGGCAGCTGAATGCTTGGCCCGTCTCACCTTTAAAGAGGACTGGAAGGGTCCAGTCCAGAGATTCCATGTTCTCTCCTGTTGCTACATGGTTTTCAAAGTAAATGGCATATAGTAATTCCTGAGTAACTGCTTCAAATGCCTTATCAATTAGTCTAATCCTGTTGAGAAAAAAGTTTTAAAATTCCCACACACAATAGTAACAAGTTTCAACAGCCTATTCCAAGTTCTCTGCAATAGCTAAACAAATCAACAAAGAAAAATTGAATCTTTCCTATTTGGGACAAGAAAGGTTTAAAATTTTGCTAACAAAAAAATTACTTTAAATTTTGATAAAATTCTCTAAACAGCCCAAAGTCAGGAAGAGTAGCAGTGGTCTAGCTATAGACAGAAGGTATCATAGATTCGTCTATTACAACAAAGATGCCTAACTCTCAAATATTTATGCTGTGCCTACTATGTGCCAGAAGGTATTACTGGAGATGTAAGAATGATAATTATACCCTTGGGCCCATACCTAGAGATGATAAGACATATATCCATTTAACTAATACTCAACAAATATTTATAGCACTATCCGTGCTTATTTAGAAAGCTTGTAATGCAGGAAAAAGAGTGGTTAATGCAGTGTACATACCACTGTTAGGTTTTGACAAAAATGAAGTAAAAGGTAGTCAGCCAAAAACTTAAAAAAAAAAAAAAAGTTGGTTTTTTTTTTGTTTTCTTTTCCTCTTACAAATGTAAAGAACCAGCTGTATTTCTGAAACCCTGATTATCATTTACCATTCACACACTCAAAAACAGCACCTCCCTTCACTACACTTTTCTAATTTGGTAACATTATATTAAATCTTCACCTAAGTTTTCTTCCTGCCATAAGTATAATGCTGACTTTGAAACTTAAGAAATACCAGAGAGTTATATCCTATCAGACGCTTCACATTATGAGTAATTTTCATCAGTGGCAGTAAAATATAGAATAGAATTGCTTTACTGCTATTGCTACCCTTGCTGAAGACAACCACTGTAAAAGGGAAGGTGAAATATGTCAATACCTATAAACATTTCTCCAGGCAACAGAGCACTTTTTGGCTTAAAGGCAAACTGAAGAAGACAATCTTGCACTGCACTGAAAGCTCCTCTACAGAAAACTGGATAGCAAGGTATTACAAATACCCTAATTATGGTAACACAATTTACCCTTACCATACATGAGGATCACCCTTATTCTATGGCACTAAAATGACAGTAACAAAGTTTGATACTTTAAAAAATGGGGAGGTGGGTGGGAAGAGTGGTAGAGGGAGTCAAGGTGAAGGTAAGCATATAATCAATCTTCCCCTGCAAGTTGGAAAATAAGGTTGTAGGATAGCCTTAAAGGATGAAAAGTGATAATGAAATAGTCTTTTTACTATCTTTTTTTGGCTAATAAGATAAAAGACTCAAGAGACAGATACAAAATCTAAGCCTTAATAGAAGAACAAAATTCTAAACATAAATGCCAAAAATTTCTTTCTAGGCTTTAAAATAACCTACCTTAGTATTACCAAACCATAGTTTTGTTACCTTACAGGTAGAACGATAGGGACTCACTTTTTTTTTTTTTAATTATATTCATTCTTGTACTGTTTGAGCCTTTTTATACAGTAAGAATGTGCTAATTTTTAGTCATAAAAAATAAATTAGCACTAAAACCTATTCCTTAATTTGAGAAACTACCCTATTACTATTATTAGTATTAGATAACATGAAATTATTAAACTACTAAAAGATGACTTTTTCCCAGTTGCTAGGAATGATTCATTTTTAAAGGCATTTGCTTCCATTCATCCATATATACACATTCATTCATGTATTTAATTACATGAAAGTTCAGGAGAGAAAGAAAAAAGTATTAAAGGGATCCAAGTATTTCCTAGATTTCTCAGTGTGCAATAACTTTCAACTCTCCTCCCTATAATTATATTTTGTTTTGGGGCGCCTGTGTGGCTCAGTGGCTTAAAGCCTCTGCCTTCGGCTCAGGTCATGATCTCAGGGTCCTGGGACTGAGCCCCACATCCGACTCTCTGCTCAGCAGGGAGCCTGCTTCCTCCTCTCTCTCTGCCTGCTTCTCTGCCTACTTGTGATCTCTGTCTGTCAAATAAATAAATAAAACATTTAAAAAGAACAAATACTAAATACATTTTTATGGAACTACGCAAAATCTCACATTAAAATTATTTACATAACTGCTGCTGGTAAAACTGCATAAATGTTGATGATATTTCTCTCCTACAAAATGAAAGCTCTTGCAGGTGGCTCGGTACAAGTAAAAGAGGGAATGAAGTCTGAAAAACTTTTATGTCAATGGCAAGAAGTGCTTTATATAGTAACCATCTAAAGATAAAAATTGGCCAAAAAAGTGGTGTGTCTAGTTGACAATCTATACCGAAAACTTGTTGGCTTATTTGCCTGCCCAGTGACCCTGCTCTACATTTCTACCTAAAACCACTCTGCCTTAAAAATAAACAAATAAAAACAGCTTCTTTTTCTTCTATTATCTTAGGGAGAGAAAAGTAAAAGCAAGGAAAAATACTAGAACTTAGATACTTTGTAGAAAAAGAGAGGAAGATACATAAAACACAGATACACAGGTAGATATAGAAATAGGTATTGTGTTTTCTTCACCCATCCATCCATCCACAGACACCAATCTATATCCATACTTTCAAATCTTTATTCATTCTGCTTCCCATCTAAATTAAATTTGACCCTCACTGCTGCATCTGATCCATTCTTCTCACAACTCCCCAAGTTATCTAACTAAAACATAGCTCTGATCATGTTACTCCCTTGTTTAAAAATTTTCACTGTCTGGGGCACCTGGGTGGCTCAGCTGGTTAAGCATCTGCCTTCAGCTGTGTTCATAATCCCGGGGTCCTGGGTACAAGCCCAGCCTCAGGCTTCCTGCTCAGGGGGGAATACTCTTGCCCCTCTCCTTCTCTTTCTACCCCCTCCCCAGCTCATGTTAGTGCAGACAGATATGCACACCCTCTCTCAAATAAAATCTTTTTTAAAAAAATGTTCACTGTCTGGGGCGCCTGGGTGGCTCAGTGGGTTAAAGCCTCTGCCTTCGGTTCGGGTCATGATCTCAGGGTCCTGGGATCGAGCCCCGCATCGGGCTCTCTGCTCAGCGGGGAGCCTGCCTCCCCCTCTCTCTCTGCCTGCCTCTCTGCCTACTTGTGATTTCTGTATGTCAAATAAATAAATTTTAAAAAAATGTTCACTGTCTAAAAATAAAGTCCAGTGATCTTAGAATTAATTGTACTTTTTTTTTAGCCCCACCTATTTGTTTTATACTTCCTTCTATCTACATGTTCCGACCCACTAAAACCCTCCATTTTAGAAACTCTGAATGTACCCTCTATCTGCACCTTTGCTCATACTCTGCTCCATGTACCCAGAATAGGCTACCTTGCCCCTGTCTCTGCCTACTATTATGCCATGCTTTCCATAAAACCTCCCTCATACCCTTCCAGGTAGAATTAATTGGTCTTTCCTGACTTCTCAAGGCATTCTTGGTATATTTAAATCACAGAATTCCCCACATCTTGTCATACATAATAGTTAGCTCTATACGATAAGTCTTACATCCCAGTAGATTATAGGCTTATCAGAGGGAGCTGCCTAGAGTTCAGCAATCACATCCTACTGTTAAACACACCCCCCAACAATTCTAACAAAGGATCCCACATGTTTTAGATAGTCAATAATGTTTGACACACCTGTGGGTCTATCTGTAAATCACTTTTTAATTCTCATTTGACAAAGAGAGCTAGCTTCAAAAAGATGGCTATGTCCAAAAAGTCAACTGAACTTGCCTGAATAAGAAAGTGACTTAAAAACTGATACCTATTACTTATAACAGAAGTTTCTCACAGTTTATCTAAATATGTCAAATCCCTCACCACTATTTAATGAAACCCTGAAGAACAAGTAATAGAATAAGGAAACAGGGAAATTAAGGAGAGATGAGAGAACAGAAGCAGCAACATGCGAAAAGGCAAAGAAAAAATGGGCATTGGGAACGGTTTGGCTAGAGGTAAGTGAGTTGAAATGCTGGGTTCCTTTTATAGGCCCCAAAGAGCCTGAACTAGTTGGCAATAAAAACTATTTGGTAAATGAATGATAAGATAACATTCAAAGGACAAAGGGCCAGGAAGGGGAGAGATATGACATTTCTTTTATTTTGGCCTCTGATGATTACATTTTTAAAAAATTTATGGACTACAGCAGAGATATAAATGGACAGACTCATTTCTCTTGAATTAGATCATATACCAAAACACACCTATTAAATAAATGCACATACTGAGAGATTCAGCTGTCCAAAGAATGGCTCTAACTGCAAAAATTTTTGCAAAGACCTAATTGGAATAAGAGCTGACACTGAGATTGCTATTATACCAGTATGGCCCTAAGCCAAACCTCTTGTTCTGGTGGACCACGCAGGCTATGTCACTGGACATTAACCTCACACAACATGCAACAAGCCACCAAGTGTCTAGTCCTCTTGTGTCTGCCTAAGGCCAGATCCTACCAGATCCTACCTTTACTTACAGTAGAGCCAATCCAAGAAGGCAAAAATAAAGTCATTTCCACCCTTCTTATTAACATCTAGCTATTGTCATCATTTAGTACACCAAATTTCTATAATGAGTGAGATGAGAAAGACTTAATAAGCCAGGCTAGCATTCCAAACCTCTCATGACCAGGCCTTAGCGGTGTCTTGGTCTCACGTGCCACTACTTCTTTACTGCACCTCTATTCTCCAGCTAAACGTCACTGACTACTCCCCACATAAGCAACACTGACACTCAGAATCCTCTATTTATTTCTCTGACCTCCCACAGAACTCAACCACACTGCTCTCATATTTGCCATTTTCTGACTTGTTCTATATCCATCTGAAGGGCTCTAAAGCAGTAAAGATACTGAGAACTTCCTTTATTAATGGGCATTCTAGAATCATAGAAAAATGCAAGCTTTGGAATCAGATAGGTCTGGATCTGAAACCCAGATCTGCTGCTTTCTGGTTATAGAGTCTTAGGCAGGCCACCGAATTCTCTTAATGGAAGCTTCTTCTTTTGCAAATGCTATCTATAATGTGTTACTACTAGTTATCCTAAGAATTAGAACTAGCATACGTAAATGGTCCGGCACTATATTCGGCCTGGAGTAGGGACCCAATATGTCAGTTGCTATTATCACTCAACGTTGTGCCCCTCCATGTCCCCCTCCCCACAGGTCCATCACATCCCGCAATTATTTAAGAAAATTAACACCACGGAGAATAAACGGGGCCCATAAGCTAAATCTCATTTTAACCAGGCTTGCTGCAACCAGAATTACTTGGGGGAAAAAACTGTTTAGTAATAACACTGTTACTCAAAAGAAATGTACATATGAAGTCTTCATGAAGAAGCCAATTTTCATATATTAACTCATTAAGAGATCAGAGATGTCTTAAGTTACTATAGAGGTGTCAGAACTGTTAAATGCCTTAAGTGAAAATGTTTCTTCACATCCTATCTTTAAATTGCTTCTTTGAAGAAAAAGAAAATTATTTTAAAAGGTATCATGAAAAGACTCCATTAGCAAGGGGTTAGGACAGAGACTTGACAATAAACACATACATGGAATTACTTTGTTACATTGATTTTGAAGTAAAACATAGGAAAACTATATTATATATGGCCTTTAGGAAAACATAAGTGTGATACATCCCATAGACTGACTGAACCTGAGGAACAATAAAGAGGCCACATGACATAAGACCTAAATGCAAAAACAAAGCTACGGCAAGTTTTTTGAAAATCAGAATAACTATAACCATAATTTCAAAAAGTAAAATGATGCCCTCTGCCTGTAGTGGCTATGGGAACTGTTCAAACCAATGCATGTCTATTGTTAAATGCCCAAGGGTAAGTCGGTAGCTACCAAAACATAAGAGGCAGTGAAGCAAAATATAAGGTAGGCCTTTTAGAAAGACATTTCCTAAATCTAAGGACATCTGAATGCACTAACACACAACCTGTATTCCCTGCGCTTTCCCAGCTCTACACTTCTGTTAGCTTTCTTCAGCCTGCCCAAGGTGCCTAAGTGTCATTCTACTTTTTGGCTCCCTCAAATACCACCTCTTACCACTGCCCTCTGCACTCTGTACTGCATTGGCAGCGGCCCCTCTCCCTTCATCATGTCCCAGGCATGTTTCACTTACCCTGACCTGTATTACCTGCATGCTCCAATTTATATGGAAATGTTATTTTGTTTCACAGAAGCTATCTCCCCTACTGAATTACAAACTTGCTGTGGACAGAATGTTCTTACAAAGACCCAGAAGAGTTGTGAAAAGAGTAAAGACTCTGTAAATGCCTGTTGAATGAAAAGGGAATAAAAAGAAATTTTTGCAGTCTGTAATTATTTTTAGTGTAATTATGTTCTAGCATAATTATATTACTGTTTCCATTTCTAAACAAATTCTAAAGCAATGGTTTATATCCTACTTAAAAGAGGAAGGTAAGAAAAAACAATATTTTGTGGGATTTTTGGTTTGTTTGGAAATAGGTGACTAAAGTGTCAAATTTTGTTTGCAGGTAGTTTGTTCAACTTCCAGCCTACGTCTCCCACTCAAAGAATGCAAGCCACAGTCTGCTGTACTTGGTACACCTCGGGGGCTTCCCATTCACTCACTCTCTGCTCACAACTTCCCTTGCACAGATCCCTCAGAAAGTAGAAGGGTACTATGGCTAAAAATCTGGGAGTCACAGGACCCAGTCTTCTCAAAAACCCAATGGTGTCGGGGCCTCTGGATGGCTTTGTGGGTTAAGGATCTGCCTTCGGCTCAGGTCATAATCCCAGGGTCCTGGGATGAAGCCCCGCATCAGGGCTGAACAGGGAGCCTGCTCCTCCCTCTCCCTCTCTGTCTGCCACTCTGCCTTCTTGTGCTCTCTCGCTGTCAAATAAATAAATAAATTCTTAAAAAAGAAGAAAAAAACAATGGTACGGAAAAAGAGAAGGAGAGAAGCGCTGTTCAACAAAAACCAAGTTAAGAGTTAACAGTGCACTTATATAAGAAAATGCTCTTATTTTTTAAAGATGCACACTGACCAAAAAAAAAATAATAATAATAATGTCATACTTTATAGGACTTGTTTTAAAACTTTCAAGAGCAAGCTGATGAAGCAAGCATGGTAACACATTATTAACTTGTAATTGTAAGTACAGATGAAATGTATACGGAGTGTTCACAATTATCTAGCTTTTTCATGTATTTCAAATTTTTCATAATAGAAGTTAAAAAGAATTTTTTAAATAGAATTAAAAATTTGAGTCTGTAAGAACTGACTTCTACTCCCAGCTAGCCTATGCACTATATGGACGCAAGTAAATTACTGAACCTCTGTCAACCTTAGTTCTTCTCTGGTTAAAAAAATGGCAATAAAAAGCTCAAAGACTTGTTCAAAGATTAAATTGTATGTAACATAATTAGGACAACGACATCACATAATAATTACATATGTTAGTTATTATTAAAATTCCTGCTGGAAGGTAGAATAGCCTAATTAAAGAGTTTTATTTTTTCACTGCACCCAGAACTTTCTGCTGTGGGAGGAGAGGGGGTACATGGCAAGAAAGATCAATCACCTTTCTCTAGTCCAGCATTTGCTAAGAAACTACAACAGCGGCTAAAAGCCACAGAATGGAACAAAGGAAGGAGAAGGTGGCTCAGGTGCCACCTCCTTCAGCAAGAGAAGGCCTAGAGCATACTCTGTGACTGATGGCCACCACAGTCTCCCACCTTCTCCATTTCCCCCACGTCACCACCACAAATAAGAAACAGAGAAGAGAGCCAGAAGCAATCAATTTCTTTAACAGGAATAATTGGGTATGTCATTAACAACAAAAATCACTATGATCCCTACAAAAGAGAATTAAAGGTAAGAGTTGTGTACTCTTTTAAAAGCCAAAGCAAGTTAAATTCAGTCTCCTAGAAGAAATGATGGTCAATATTTCAATGGCACCTCCACATTGGAAGCATTTCTCCCCTCTTGAAAGAAAGAGACCAGATACATCTGCTTCTATTTTAAGCCATTCTCCTTAGTGCAGAAAATTCTGTAACCAAATGGAAAAACTTTCTACCTGAAATATGCGAAGAGTACATTTAGCTTAATTCTTCCTTTTGTGTTGGAATATATTTGCTCATAAGCACACTGAGGGCTTACTCACACCATGGCTCATGGCTCACAGGTTCCACCCTTCTCCAAGCTAACAACATTCTGAGAAAAAGAAACAAATAAGCCCTTCATTAAAAACAGAAAACAGAAAAAGCCCTAATACGTATACACACATCACTATCAGTGAAAGGAAAACAAAAAAATAGAGGACATAACAACAAGAACAAGAGTCACAGCTGCCTGCAGCACTGTTCGTGTCGCTGCAGGATAAACAGTGATGATGTGAACATAAACAGCAGCTTATACTTAAGAGTTTCCTATGAAGCTAAGTGCTGTGCTAAGTGATTTCTATGTGTTAATTCACGTACTCCTCATAGTCAACGAAGTATTGGGACTCTAATTACCTACTCTACAAATGAAGAAAATGAAATTTAGTGGTTTCACGAAGATCACAAAGCCACATGCAGTAGAGATGAGACTGGAACCCAAGTCCGTCCCCAAAGTCCCTGCTGTTCATTACAGGACTGCAAGACCTCTTTCTATTTTTATTTATTTTTTATTTTTTTAAAGATTTTATTTATTTGTTTGAGAGAAAGAAAGATCACAAGTAGGCAGAGAGGCAGGCAGAGAGAGGGGGAAGCAAGCTCCCTGCTGAGCAGAGAGCCTGAAGCGGAACTCGATCCCAGAACCCTGAGATCATGAACCGAGCCGAAGGCAAAGGCTTAACCCACTAGGCCACCCAGGTGCCCCGCAAGACCTCTTTCAAATGGAGTCCTACACTTGCTGAAAGCCTGACGCTTGACTATGGCACTGCCAAAGCCATTCAGTGGCAAGACAATGATAAGCCAGAATCATCTTCCCACCATCAAATAAAAACAGCTTAAAATAATTCTGCTCAGTATACTTTTAGGAGAAAGAAAAATCCTACTTTTGTAACAGAATTAGCTTCACAGAAAATATTTATTTTTCCCATATTGTGAGTTCAAACTCACTGTATCCAGAAACCTTAGAATGACTCATTCTCTGAAGATTTTGGAAAATTAAAGTGTTAATATACTTAAGAATGGAAAATCTGTGTCAATAATACTTAAGAGACACACTAGTGATTCAATAAAATATCGTGTAAGGTACCAACATAGCATAAAATACACACACTCCTCATTTTTACCTTTTAAAATCTCTTAAAAGATAGATATTTAATTTCAACCACAGAAAAATAAGAACTCTACTACTAAAAGCAATCTTTTTAGGAAAACAATATACTTTTCCAGGCCTGAATACTTCCAAATCCCTATCTACTTTAAACCAATTAAATTTAATGAAGGCCAAGAGACTAAATTGAGCAAACACACCAGAGTTTAGCCACAATATGTACATTTCATATTTGTTCATGAAAACATTCACAGTCTGAACAGGACTCTTTGATCCAAGCCTATCAGTACTGTGGGCATTATGGGAAGCATTTAATGGTTGGAATACCATTTGGCCACACAAGATCTTAAACAAGTGTCTGGTTCACACTTACCTAATTAAAAAACAAACAAACTTTAGAAATGTTGACACATGAAATGTTCCTTACTGATTCTATTGACAGAATTTTTTTTGTCCTTCAAAACACAAAGCATAAATATATTGGTTCTCAGTATTCGTTCATTTTAAAATGATCAAAGACATAATTATACATATAAACACTTATGATTCTATATTTTTATGATTAAGTAGTAGGTAGAAATTAAAATAAAATACAATTTCCATTATTATATATACAAATTTATACTCCATTTATTTTTCTTTTTACTCAAGAGAGGAAAAATTTCTGCACATCAATTATTTGTTTCTATAGACAATTCACTCCAGAATGGTTTTTCTAAACCTTTTATATAAGAATTTTTCTTCATTCTGTTATGAACTGTCATGATTTTATTTCTGGAAAAAAAAAAAGTGGAAGTATTTAAGTCTTTATTACTTTAAGCAGGTTCAAATTCATCCACTTTAATCTTATTTTTCTCTCCAACTATATGATCAACATTCCCCAGCAAAAATAACTTCTAACATGTAACTTTTCACTGAAGCATATTTTATATATATGAATACATCTATTAAGATGCCATTTTTAACTCCACATTAACTAATGAAAGAACACAGAATTAAAGGCTGCAGTAAATTTGAATAAACGTAGAAATTTCCAATTCCTAAGAAAAAGCTTCAATACTACAAAGTTAAGCTCCATGTATCTAAAAGGAGAGAAATTAACAAATTAGAGATGAAATAGAATAAGAAGGGGAAGAGATAAGGAACCAAAATTACTGGCATTTTGACCATGTTAATAATAATGATTGACAAATACTGGACATTTAATAAGTCAGCCACTTTAAATACCTTGTGTCATTTAATAATGCTTATAACCCAGTGAGGTAAATACTACTAATAGCTCCATTTCACAGATGGGGACCCTGAAGCACAGAAAACTAAAGTAAAATTTTCAAGACCACTTAATTAGTCAGTGCTTCATTTGGATATAAATGTCTTTTTAGTCTGTAACAAATCCAGAAATTTAAAAAGAAATTGTTTATATCAATCATCAACCAATGGTTTTTAATATCTCATTTCTCTAGGGAAACTGAAACACATTCAATTCCACCTTCTTTCAACAACAAAAACCCCACCATCATCACCTCCTAGGAAAGAATTTTCTTTACTGAATTCTAAGTTTTACAAGAAGATCATTATTAAGAGTTATAAATCCACAATATAATATTTATTTAGAGAAAATATGTTTATTTAGAAGCTTCTTTTAAAAAATAAATAAATGAATTCTATTTTCTGTCTCATTGACTACAACAGGGTCAAAGTAGAGGCTCTGAGATTATGTCCAACAAATGAAGATCCCAATCTCAGAGTTTATGTAGACATTACAAAAACCATTCCAATACCAAGTGTTTATTTTAGTATTGGCTGTCTGCCCAGAGAATGCCAGAGTACATTTTAACCAAGTGGACAGAAACCAAGCAAGATGATTTGAACTCCACTTTAAATATACTGAGGTCTATATAACACCACAACACAACTTCCTCTTATTACTTTTATACATAATCAGCCTCCTCAAAGTCTCGTAATTCATTTCTCAATTTACAGTTCACACTCTTACATACTTTGAATTTTAATTGAATTTTGGAGATTTAAAGAAAAAAGCACTAAACCACCAATACTGGTATCTTGTTTTCTAAAAAGTGACATCTGAGAAAAAGGTATAATATTAAAAGGACACACATGGGTATATTTTATCTGGAAAGAATTAGAAAGGTTGTACTGTGTTTATGAATACATATAAAGTTATTTATAGATAGTATGTGCAGCACCTATATAATTCCATAATAATAGCCTCTCTGTTGATTTTTAAATTAAACCTTGAACATTACTCTAGCTGAGTCTCAAGAGGAAAGAATTATGAATGTGCCAAATTCTGTTCTTTATTTCAAAGCATTAGTGTGAAATAATAAAGAGCTAATATGGTCCTGACAATTACTGTACATTTCATTAAAATTTCATCTCTTTGTCCCATTTAAGGACTCACTACGTGCTTGTGGCCATATGGAATCAGTTATACAGACTCTGATTTCTTCTCCATAAACATTACTTCACTACTTACACGGTTAACAAAAATAACATAAACTAAGAAACAATTTACACCATTTTTATAGTTGAGTTTTCCAACAATTCCATTACAATTCAAATCACCAACACATCATCAGGTCAAATTTCATCACAATGAAGTTGAAAGAATTTTAAATTTTTCACAAAAGAACACAGAAGTCCCAAATAAGTTGTTCGTTAACATTAAATGAAAAAAAAATTAATAGCTAATTTTTTAAGCAAGACTGTTATGCTTTTTTACAACATACATTTCCGTGCTACTGAATGAGACACTTAGTAAACACGAAACAATTTACATGAACCATGAAGTATTAACAACAGTGATCAACTCTCATTCTTCAAATGGCCTGCCAACACTGCAAGAGTCACTCCAGAAGCACAGCCAGGGTGTAACAAGAAACAGGACAAGTCACTGAGTCCGCTTTGGGCACTAGGTCTCATGTAGGAAGAAATGAACTAATTCTTAGTTTGTAAACTTTTAAAGCAGGAACCTGGCTACAATCAAGCCCCCAGCAGAATAGAGTTAAAAGTAGACCTGCACTCTACTCCCTCCAGTAGCAATGCCTGAAGCAGTTCTGGATAGCACCTAAAGCCTCAGAAAAGTATGATGGGAAAAATCTACACATATGAAAAGACCTATCATCCCTCACGCACATTCTCAAGTACTAGCTCCCAAATTCTTTGCATTATGATTACAGTAATACAAACATGCACACTGCTGCTCCCAAAAATACCATTCTAGATATTTATCAATCTAGAAACTAGATGAACAATTATATTCAATAAATGTTTACTGAATAACTATCTACTAGGTGCTAGATTATGATAATTAATAGTGAGTAAGACAGATACAGTGTCGCCCTTAAAAAAGAGCCTACAAGCTACAGGGGAGACAGATACAAGCAATTACAATACAAACAAGCAAACGCTATTGTGGGAGTAGCAACGGGTACGACCAAGAAACACACGAAGGCAACTTACTCAAACTGGTGGTATCAGAACGGCTTCCCAGAAAAAATTACATCTATACTAACAAAACAAATATATATATGGCCTGATATTAAATAGTATTCTAACCCAAGTGAATTCACTCACTTTATATCCACTCTTCCCCAACAAACTCTCCCCCTTTTTACTCACCACACATTCTAACCTACTCATCCTTAATCCATGGTTTTTGGGTGAAACTGACAATGGATATGCTAATGTTAAGAAATAATATCCTTTCAGGAGTAAAGGCTAAATGGACATAATCCCATAGGGGTGAATTAACACAACAGGGTTGAGGATGGGTAAGGCTGCACAGTTACTCATATAAACCCTATCCATGCATTTTCTATAGAAGGTGAGGGCCAATTTATGCTCAATCCTTCAGGTCCAAAACTATTTTAGAATTCTCAGTGTTGTCACTTGTCTCAACCTGACCCAGGAATTATTTAAATCAATGTTTTGAAAAGATCTGAATCAATACTATATATTAACCACAAGATTTTTTTTTTCTAAAACCAGTAAAATTTCCAAATAACTCCAATAAGGAAGCAATACTATTTGACCAATTTTTTATTATAGCCATTTTATTCCTTAAAAATTATATTTGAGGGGCACCTGGGTGGCTCAGTGGGTTAAAGCCTCTGCCTTTGGCTCAGGTCATAATCCCAGAGTCCTGGGATCAAGCCCCAAATCAGGCTCGGCTCTCGGCTCAGCAGAGAGCCTACTTCCCTTCCTCTCTTCTCTGCCTGCCTCTCTGCCTACTTGTGATCTCTGTCTGTCAAATGAATAAATAAAATCTTTTTTAAAAAATTATTTGAGTCAAATGATTTTTATCTGTTTTTCTCTTTTATTATACCTTAACATTTTAGTAGAAAATTCAAATTCAACTGATTAAAAGTTTTATGAAATCAAAACCTTTTTAATGCAAAACATTAACATTTCAGAATTCTCACAGTTAACAGAATATAAATAAAACTGCCTAATATATTTACAAAAGAACCCAAAACAAACAAAAAACCCACAAAGGTTAAGGAGCAGAAATCACCCAAACCAAGTATTTATTAATTTAAAAAAAAAAAATCTAGTCCAAGACATAAATTCCTCTTTTTATATAATAAAAATTCAGGCATAACTGCCTTGTTCATAAGGGGAATTTAAAATGTACATGGGAAGTGTTTTTTATAAAAATTCATAGTAAAGTTCAGCAAAAGGCTTCAGGCATTATTTCCCACTCTTAGTCACATTTGCCAAAGAAGAGGGCACTAGTTTTCTGCTACAGCTTCAGTGTACATACACTGAAAATTACACACAGGACCATGGATTGGTGATAAGTAACTGTTAACCAGTATCACGTTGTCCACCATAATTTACCTTTTTAAGAGTATTGCTAGTTACAAAGAAATACCAAGAAGCAAAATTTACAGCCCAGGTAAACAATAAATTTGAAAGGACTTAAATGTAGGCTACAGCTAATATACAATTCAAAGACTACTCTACACTAATAAATATTTCAAGTTACACTTACTTTTTAGTCATTTGTTCATGTTGGAGGTTTTCACTGCCAAAGTAATGACCAGCAAAAAGTATAGCTGGAGCTTAAACTAATTAAGGATCGGCTGATATTCACATAAACGACACTTTTTTGGATCAGTTTTCCAAATGCGCATTACAATACATGCTTAAAATACTAGCCTTCACTACCTGCTTTTGGATTATGGGGTCTATGTTAATAATCCAAAGAAACACAGCAGTCTTCTGCACTGGTGCTGTGTGCAAACTCTAAGATAAATGACATCCAGACTCCTCAAGTGAAAACATACTCGAATGTGTCCTCAAGAAAGGACAGAAGGCCATTCCGAGGATATGTCTGAGCAAGACTGAGAAAGCTTAAAGCAATAACAAGGACACCATCACTTCTGTGGGCTCCTATGACAGCCTCATGACCGGAAGGCCCATGCCCACTCCGGCCACACCCACTTCTGCCCCCCTTGCACACTGCAGCCTGGCAGGGCCACAGTTCCCATCTCGATCCCAAGCCACCCGAGCCCTATGTGTGCTTAAAATATGTAATATGGAAGGGCGCCTGGGTGGCTCAGTTATTTAAGCAACCGCCTTGGTCTCAAGTCATGATCCTGGGATCCTGGATCAAGCCCTGCATCAGGCTCCCTGCTCAGTGGGGAGTCTGCTTATCCCTCTCCCTGTGCCCCTCTTCCACTCATGCTCATGTGCACTCGCTCTCTCTCACTCTCACATAAATAAATAAAATAAATCCTTAAAAAAAAAAAAAAGTAACATGGATTCAGTCTCCTTGTGCTTGAGATAAAGACTCAAACCTTACCATGCCAGAAAAGCCAGTGGCAGCTTGGCTATGCCTCATCTATCCCTAGATGATACTCAGATCTGCTTCACCTGATACCACACTCCCAGGCATTCTCTCCACTAGAGCCACACTGGTCTCCTTCACGCCTGGAATACACTAAGCCTTCTGCCACCATTAGTTCCTATCTTCTCTCTTGTGTAATACCGTCACTCCTCTCTTCACTTCCTTCAAGTGTGCTTTACTGTCACATCTCAGTCCAAATACCGCTTCCTCGGATAACACGGATTTCCTTTTATTAAGCCCCATATTATCTGTATAGCAAGCACTGTACAGCCTGCAACTGCTATACCTTATTTTTTTTTCCATTTACTTAGGTGATTTTATTAATAACTCCCCTCTTCCCCACAGCCTAAATAAAAAAGTTGTTAAATCCAAGTTTGTACTCAACACTGTATTTCCCAGTACTTATGCACAGTGACTGGCACAAACTGAGCATTCAATAAATCTGTTGAATGAATGAGTGAAGAGGGGGATTTAAAGAAATCAATATGCATCTTTCATTGGAAAGTTTATTGCCACATTTTCAGTTGCAATCCCACTACAATTTATTTTCACTGAATTAGAAATTTGTGAATAGTACTCTTCAGGGATCAAATTTTTCATACTCTGACTTGGAGAATGAAGACTAAATTCTTCATACAAGACCCCATAAATTTACATCACAAAAATAATAGTGTATTCTAGAGTTAAGTCTTTAAAAACCAGACTGCTAAAAAGAGACAAAAGATTAAAAATGAGTTCATAAAGATAAAGAAATGGATTGGAGAATGGATTGAAAACAAAACTCAGACAATAAAGAAATGCCCCAAAGAGAACAAATGGCATATAGAAAAGAATATATTTTAATTTACTGTTGGAATAAAAAAGATACTAGGGTATAAAACTGTTGGCAAAAAAAAAAAAAGATTAATATGCTCTTTATACATGAAAATGGGCCTTCTAATACTGGCAAATTAAACAACTGATTTTTAAAAATCAGGAAGTATATTAGAGCCAGCCTATTAAGGGTGTAATACTTTACTATAAAAATGTCACAATCAACAGTCCAGCAAATACTGTACAACATTCATTTTTCCTTGTTAGAGTTATGCCAACTTAGAGATTTGGAGGTTTAATTTGTCCCCATAATATTTACACTTCTAAAAGTCTCGTCCTTTAAGAAAGGCCATCGCTTCTACATTGTTATTTTATGTAGAGATCACTTCAAGATGTCAAGCGATCAATTCATCACATTCTGTGTATTCCATTAGGACACAATTTACTGTGGAGAGAGCCAAATATAAAATATCAAACGGTAACCACTTAAACCTGACTACCTTATTAAAGACTGTGTTGCTGCCATGCAGATATTCCAGTGTGTCCTTTCCTCACCTAGTTTTTATTTTCTTGACTTCCTTATTCATTATTGCTTTGTGGCTAGCATTGCTTTTTGACATGTATTGATCATGCTAATAGCTATAAATCTGCTTTCCATGTCTGGAATTGATGGGCTGTATTTTATAAAAATCCATACAAAATGATGTTTATCCAAAAGAATAACATTTTTTAGAAATCTTCACATTTGAAATAGTCAAGATAAAATACATTAGCTTTTTTTTTAAAAAGGCATAACTTATATAATCATTTTAACACCTTATAATACATGACATGTAGTTTTTCAAGACCAGTAAACTACTTGCATCAAGTCTACCACCACAACCTCTTAAGCCAACCTAATCTTGTGCTAACTACCTGTCAGAAGGACTAAACAAACAGCCCTATGTGAATGGAGTCCTCAAGTTCAAAATGGACAATTATTCCTAAATATAAAATACTAAATATTACAAAGATTTATTACATTAGTCATGAGAACAAATAAGAGTATTAATCAGAAGTAACACACCTCTTTATTTAACTCCTAGAGTAGTACTTGGTGTTTCATAAACATTTTTATGACTCAGTGCATAAATGAATGGCATAAATCTTTGTGATGAGAAACTAGTCCTCCAATCCAGAAGAAGGGTGAGAAAACTGAACCCGTTTTAAATGTGGACAACCCATAAACCTACAGAATCCAGCCAACTCTAAATGTACAACGATTTAATCCTGCAAGAGACTTCTTGGAAGTGGTCCTGTTTTATAAATTCTCATGATCTCAGTTAGAACTAAAGGGTGATTCAAGGCAAGATGCAAACTAAAATAAGAATTTTCTTCTTATTTTATGTTTAAACAAGTCCATCAATGCTTATATGAAGGAGGAAAAGACAAGTGCTAGGGGTATATAACATAGATACTAAAGTACTTGTTTAAATACCATAATCCAAAATGGAAACCCACCAGGTGTTAGAGACAAGGCAGGGAAGGGGGGGGGGGGGACCCTCTGAAATGAAAGCCAATGAGAAGGTACAAGCTAGCCTAAATGAGTCCTCAAGGGATGCTTGGGTGGTATAGTCCGTTAAGCAACCAACTCTTGGTTTCAGCTCAGCTGTGATCTCAGAGTACTGAGACTGAACCCACATGGGTTCCACACTCAGCAGACAGTCTACTTAAGACTGCCTCTCCCTCTTCCTTTGCCCCTCCACTGCATGTGCATACTCACTCTCTCTTAAATACACTTTTGTAATATTAATACATTATTTGCCTTTTTGCACTGTGTTGTACATTCACACTGATAGTCCAGAAAAAGCAATGGTGGGTAAAACTGCTGGCACCTCATCAAAATTGTTTCTACTCCCTGAAAGAACCTAAAGGACCCCACCCCCACCCCTCGGGGCTATAGACTAATTCTTTGAAAAAGGATGGCCTGAAGTTTGTTGAACAAGCATTTGGTCCCCAGATTGAGTCCTATCCCAGACACTCTTTCTGTCATGGCTCCAGTACTTAAAGTCCTTCTTAAAATGAAGCTTTCTAAAATGAGCATATAACCCCAGACACCTCAGATGAAGACACAGCAGTAAAACTGGTAAACTACACAATATTTCCATAAAGACAGCCTAGCTATCATCTTAACTTTTTTAGTCACATACCAAATACCCAGCTCTTTCTCATTCACAGTTGTGTCAAGCTCCATCTCCTCCATCTATACCTGCCAATCTGTTTTTTAAAAACCTCAATAAAGGACTTCACATTCACCCCCATTACATTTTACCCTGTTGATAAGATACACATACCAAAAAGGTATCTTTTAGAAACTTGGTTCTACCATATAAATATTGACTGTCTCTCTCGGCTTTCTTTTAAAGAAAAAAAAAAAAAAACAGCTTTATGCAGTCTTTATAATCATGACTTCTTTTTCACCACTGAAGACTTTTGTTGTTAGTTCAACAAGTGTTAAAATAAAACCAAACCACAGGCAGAGCCCCATTACATAAAACCATGGACCTTCTTTTTGGGCCACATAAAAAATTCAATCAAGACCCACTAGGATATAGAAATCCTACCTAACACATACCCCTAAATTTCGCAAAAGTTAAAATTCTATGTAACTGCTTATTTCAAGTCCATGACTCTAAAAAATGACCAAAGTGTTCCTTTTTAAAAGAATCCCATTTCCAGATGTGAAAAATTCTATCAGATGACAGTCACATGTGATTCCCTCCCCTCACTCTCACTGAGAAAGGCCACAGCAAAATGCTGTTGCGTTATTCCAGGCCACTCATGATGCCACTGCCAGAGATCCTTTTCAGCATACATCCTAGACTATTAAATACAGCTGAAACAACATCTTGCAGTTTTCACTCTCTAGAAATGAGAAGCATCCTGTCTTCTGTAAGTGGCCACAGAAAATGAAAGCACATTTCATAAAATCTAGACCTCTTTTTACTCCTCTCTAGTTACTTTATCTGGAATGCTAAGTATCTACCCAAGGCAACAAAGCATACTAAAAAGATATGAGTCAAAAATCCTAGAGCCCTTAAAACTGAGTGACCCTGAGCCTTCACTCTGCATCTGTGTGACCATGAATCTGTCCATTTATCAGCACCTCAGTAAACTCAGAAAACTGCACGTGTTATAGCATCACTGTACAGAATAGTAACTAAGATAACATATATAAACATGCCTCATAAATCTGGCACAGAGTAAAGCTCTCAATACACATTCGTTTCCATCTTTCCAGTCACAGTGGCTTTCAAGGAGTAAGCATTCCCACATTACAGCATTGTGCTTCCTCCAACCCATTTAGGCAAAAACCCAGTATTATTCTGAGTTCCCACAGCAGACAAAAGCTCTCACTATCAGTCCAGGAGCTAATACTTTCAGAGAGAATATTACAGATTGTGATATAACTGATATCAGTAAATTTGTCTTTTCAGCTTTAGATGTAGGTAAAAGGCACACTAGAAGCACTCAAAAAAAGTTGGCCAAATTAGTGATCCTCAGCCTAAAAAAACTATTACCCATGGGAAAAAAAGAAGTACCGAATGAAGGGTGAATTATTTTCAATCAAAAACTTTCATCCTCATGTTTTCTAAAATGATTGTAAGGCCTGGTGGTGCAGTCAGTTGAATATCTGACTCTTGGTTTCAGCACAAGTCGTGATCTCAGGGTCATGAGATTAAGTCCCATGCTGGGCTCCAAACTGAGTTCAGAGTCTGCTTGAGATTCTCTCTCCCTCTGCCCCACCTCAAATAAATAAATCTTTTTTAAAAAATGACAGTAAGGCCTTAAAATTAAAACTTTAATGGCTAAATACAACATGGCCAAATACAGCACTAAATATAGGTACACTGCGAATATAATTACCACATATAGCAATAAAATCACTCCTAACTGAGCGACCAAAAAAATCAAGAAACTACATCACGACGATGCAGAGACAAAGTCAAAGGAAAATGACAGTCCTATTCTGACATAGTAGGATGCAGGATATTAACATGGGTATTTTAAAATATGGCATAATAAATACATGGGCTATAATGAAAAAGATCCATTTCTGTTTCACAACTTGTTACCTTACCATGCTTGCAAGGAAAGAAGGAAATTAAATCTAGGATATTTAACATACTCTATTTCCTTTCCTCAATTGTCTCAGAGAGTATGCTTTTGTTAAGTATCAAAATAGAGAAGTGTGAAATTGGTAAATACTTCTAAATATTGGCCTAACGACTGAAAAATGAAATATCTTGCTTTAAATAACTTGCTTTAAATTGCCAGGAATCAAAAGGAAAAGCAGTCAATTGAGTGAACATTCTCTCACTACATTATATGTGAGAAAGGAAGAATGGCCAGGCGAGGATAGCCTAGTGCAAACATTTACATGAAATTTGGGAATACTGCAAATACATTTGCAGGCAAAGGTAACAGAAGTACTACACAGTATAAATAGAAAATACAATAAATAACCTAAGGAAATAAAGGTTTCCCAGTGGCAAAGCAGAAAAAGTTGCAGCTACAGTAGACAAATTAGAAAAAGCCACCATATAATTTAGAATATAAGGCTTCTCTATGATTAGTTAAGGTGAACAAATGAAAGAAATTTCTTATAATTGACCAAAAGTAAACAATAACTCTAAGACAAACTCTGGGAGGAGGAATCAGTAGGTAAACACTGAATTCATTTAAATAATTAAAGCTGCTCCTCTTCTAGATGTAAAGCTAGAGTTAGAGCTAATGAGATCCTACATTTTCTATAAATGGGTTATTTCTTCACTAGGAATAAAGAGAAAAGGTTTGACTCAAAGCAACCTAAGGGCTGAACTGTATTTGACAGCAATTTTGCTGCTAACAGACAGATGCCATACAGACTGAACTAGTTTCTCCAATCCAGGTCTCATTTATTATGTTTATCTCTATAGGATGTCTCTGTGGAACAGTTGTTACTAGTTGCCAACACCTATCTGAAAATGTAACAAATTTAACTTCTGGAGTTTTCAAAGTGAATATGGAAGTCTATCACATGAGATAAAAAGTGAAAACCTGTATATATGAAAATACAGAAATATCTTCACATAGGAAGATACTACTGCCTCTGCCAGAATATAAAAAAGAATACTAAGACTCTAAAGGGGGGCAGGACACCTGGGTGGCTCAGTGGGTTAAGCCTCCGCCTTCAGCTCAGGTCATGATTTCAGGGTCCTAGGATCGAGCCCTGCATCAGGCTGTCTGCTCAGTGGGGAGCCTGCTTCCGCCTCTCTCTCTCTCTCTCTGCCTGCCTCTCTGCCTACTTGTGATCTCTGCCTCTCAAATAAATAAATAAAATCTTAAAAAAATAAAAAAATAAAGGCAGGGGGTGCCTAGGTGGCTCATTCAGTTAAACAGCTACCTTGGGCTCAGGTCACAACTCTTCCCACTCCCTCTGCCCCTTCCCTCAGCCCCCACCCCTACCTCAACCCCACCACTGTGCGCACACAGGCAAGCTCTCTCTCTCACTGGCTCTCAAATAAATTTTTAAAAAAAGACTTCTAAAGGCAGGAAGGGGTGAGGAGGGGAGGGGATCAATTATCTCAGTCATTTTAAGCTGTAATATCTATAAGGATTGAAAACAGAAGGAAATTTCTTGAATTTATTTAATCAAAGGCCTAGAGTGCAAGAAAAACCCTTCTAAGACACACTGCCTCATCATTCCTATCATTCCTCAAACCCTTAAGTTTTGGAGGTCAGTTACATGAGCTCCTATTACACTTTTCTTAATAAAGTAAATTTTTATGTAAGTATCAGAAAACACACAGAAAAGTGCAAGTATGATAAGGGTATGACTCAACTAATTTTCATAAAGTAAACACATCTGTGTAACAAGAACCTCACCCTCCCCCCCCAAAACCACCACCACCACCACCCAAAACTCAGAATATAATGAACTTTCCAGAATCCTCACCTCCCATCCCCACCATGGCCTCTCCCAAGCATTACCTCCCAACAAGCGTATCTGCCATCCTGATTTCTGTTACTACAGATCAGTTCTGCCTAGATCTATACTTACACGAAAAATCTGAAAACCGCTTGGAAAGAAAGCAGTTCTCAAGATCATCATAGCGATCAAAATCTTTCAAACCTTAAACATCTAGTCTCAGTCAGTGTGAGATAAAAATCAATTCTCAGGTAAATGACAAATCCCTACATAATTTACACCCATTTTTATAGTCACTCATCTGTTTTCCCAATGTAATTCCTGTTCCCTCTGTGCATAAATACTTAAAAAACAACACTTTGCCTGAAATCTCCATCATCTCACATGAAAATTTCTCAAGTAATAATAATTAGCGTAATTTTAAAATTGCCTTCTATATTGATTTTATTAACTTGGTGCCCAACCTCACTATTCTTACTGTATTTAATAGGTCCTTTTCATTACTGACCATCTCCCTGCATGATTAATATTGTAACTAAAAACACACAAGAAGGGGCACCTGGGTGGCTCAGGGGGTTAAAAGCCTCTGCCTTCGACTGGGGTCGTGATCCCAGAGTCCTGGGATAGAGCCCGTCAGGCTCTCAGAGCCTGCTTCCTCCTCTCTCTCTCTGCCTGCCTCTCTATTTGTGATCCCTGTCTGTCAAATAAAATAAATTTAAAAATCTTAAAAATAAATAAAAAAATAAGAAAGAAGAAGAAAAAATCTGTCATATGAAAAAAATATAGTAAAAGTTCATTATCGTATTTACAAGAAAGTCAGGGTCAGAAAAGATTTACTAACACCAACTTAAGTTTTATAAAAGTAATTCCTTTGTTGGAATTTCCAAGACAGAATTCTTAATAGGGGTCAGAGAATTTTCAGAGTCAGCTCCACAGATTTGTGTTATGTTTATGATGGTTAACTGAGATAGTACTCTTTGGTTCTCAACCAAAACTTATGATAACAGATTATTTTGTATTAAAATATTTGCAAAAACCTAAATTTATACAATCTGACAATTCCAATTTCTGCACAGTTAGGAAGAACTAGAGTTCTAAAGACTTACTTGCAGAGCAAATTGTTCTTTGAGGTTGAGCTACAAAGCAATATACCAGATAATTCTGAAAATCAGAGTAAAATTTAGAGCTAAGATCAATTACATAACTATAAAAGCAGTCATTTCAAAGGAAAAACATCAATTTCCCATTTTATGTTAGAAGTACCCAATATACAAATAGAAGAACATGAATATATCTTTATTAATAGCGAAATAAACACTTTAACTTAAAAACAAAATAAACACATTTATACCACCCTTCCAAACCACTTAAACTGTCTTTACCTCATAGTTAAGAACATGGCCTTCCTTATTTTCTTCCTATTAACCTCTGGACAAAGAACAGTGTATTATCAACCTTTAACTTCCCAGTACACAATAGGAATTCCAATCTTTTTTTATGCAGAATCGAACCCAATATTCACTTCTAAAATATTTTATTTAGAAGGCAGTTTGAAATGAAAAAAGGAATCTAACTCATCTTTTTGTTAAATGGTCTCTGAATATAAAGAACTTACCAAGACTTTACAGTTTTGCTCCCTGTTGGCAAATCAATCTGTATCAGAATGAACTTTGTGAATTAATGTTCGGCACCAACCATTTTGAAAATAATAATAATAATGCAGAACACAACTGGAAAGGTAATGAGCAACTATGGCTATGCTTCTTAAGTCCAGTAAACTTTTAGAAGTTTTTCCAACAAAAGACTTAAAAATCTCCAATTTACCTATATGTACATGTCTACACAATTTTTGAAAAAGAGTATTTTGATGTCAAGAAGTACTAGAGATGATCTCCTTTTTTCCCAACTCATATTACAATACAGAATTTTACTATAAAACTGCTTCTGCCTATATTTAAAATCAGAGGACATGAGGACAAAGACAAAAAATAATGTTATGTATAGGGATTAAGGATAAATGGGAAAGTTTCTCAAGGTCAAAGAGCAGTGGCAGGTAACAGGGACATTCATACATCTATTTTAAAATGCAATAGGAAATTAGAGTGGAAGAAAAGGAAGGCAAAACCAAAGAGCCTGGAACAAAATCTTGAAGTAAAACCATAGATTAGTATGGTCATTCTCCAAGAGGTAGTCCTTCATTAGAGAATCAGCAGCTGTTTACCCAGCTAAACCTGAGTCTATGGTCATATCTATTAGAAGTTCAAGTAATTGCCTGAGATCCCAACGACATATCAGAAAGTGCAAGATGCTTGACACGTCTCTTAACTGTCAATGTCCTTTATTTGAGCAGCTCTACAATCCAAGAAACTTACTTTGTGGCTTTTTCCCATTCCATTTTGTTGTAGTTAGCTAATAACAGGAGCAATCCAAAGGATTTCACCCCAGTCTCTGTGGCTTGGCCGTACTGTCCATTCTGATGCCATTTATAACAGAAGACTAATACTATTATTGGCTATCTGTGCAATGGAGCTCAAGTAAGAGGAAAACACACAAAGCCAAGAAAGTGAGGCTTAATAGATGGCAAGAATGAAAATATCTTCTGGAGAAAACAAATGGTTAGTTGTGTCTGAAGTCAAGTCAAAAAGAATGAACTTGGGGGCGCCTGGGTGGCTCAGTGGGTTAAGCCGCTGCCTTCGGCTCAGGTCATGATCTCGGCGTCCTGGGATCGAGTCCCGTTATCAGGCTCTCTGCTCAGCAGGGAGCCTGCTTCCTCCTCTCTCTCTGCCTGCCTCTATGCCTACTTGTGATCTCTCTCTCTCTCTCTGTCAAATAAATAAATAAATAAATAGATAGATAGATAGATAGATAGATAAAAGAATGAACTTGGAGCTCCTGGGCGGCTCAGTGGGTTGGATTTTCTGCCTTCGGCTCAGGTCATGATCCCACTGTCCTGGGATCAAGACGGGAAACAGGCTCCCTGCATAGTGGAAAGCCTGCTTCTACCTCTCCCTCTGCCCCTCCCCCGGCTTGTGCCCTCTTGTTCTCTCTCTGTCAAATGAATAAATCTTAAAAAAAAAAAATAAATAAATAAACTTACTTTTTTAATGGACTATAAAGAAAAAGATTTTATTTGCTGAATAAGTCTATAGAGATTAGAACTGACCATGTCACGCTGACATGCTCCTGGGCCAGGAACTGTCTCTTGACCAACCAACATAAATTTCTAAAATGCCAGTGCTTTCAGTGTCAACTACCACAGAGCAAAGGCAAAGCTAAAGAAATATGCACCTACCCGCTGCATCCTCTCTCTCTCATGATCTCACTTTCAACTTCACTAAGTAACCAAAAATATCCTCCACAGACTCCCAATTCTACATCTACCCAAATACCAGAAACTTTATCTCTCTTCTGTTACCATAAATCATTGGCATTCAACCTGGAGCAATGTCCACCTCTAAGGGGCAACTGGCAAATTCCGGAGACACTTTTATGGAGACTGAGGGGCAAGATACTGAGGGTACTACTGGCATCTAGTGGATCAAGGCCAGAGATGCTGCTGAACTTCCTACAGGGCACAGGAAAGTACCCCCAAACAAAAGATTCCCAGCCTAAAATGTCAACAGTGCTAAGATGGAGAAATGCTGGCATAGATGAATTACCCATGCTCCCCTAAAGCAAGTCCCCAGAGGACAAACTAGAGCCTACCTCCTACCAACTAATACAGGATACAGGTCCACCAACTCTCACAGCTGGCTGTTACATCAATTTGTGTGCAATAAAAGGTAGACTCTTAATTAAGTGTATCCAATAGAATTTGATCCAAGTAATACATATTTTAAGATATCTAAACTAAACAAATCTAAAGGGCTAATCAAGGCTGTAATAGTTCCACCTTACTATATAATCCTATTATTTATACATGGAAGTAATTTCTAAAGAACCTGAAGGGTTGTTTTTTTTTTTTAAATTTTAATAAAAACTAAGTATTCTCTACACCCAACATGGGGCTTCAGCTTACAAACCCCCATGTCTACCGACTGAGCCAGCCAGAAGCCCCTAGTTCTTTCTTAAATAGAAACATTCACCTTGAAATTTTATCTGAATACATCATTGATAAACATTCTTCCCTTTTAAAAAAAAAAAAGGTTACAATTTAAAACAATTTCTCATTCAAGCATTTGGTCTTCTGTTTAATAATATGCATTATTGGGGCACCTGGGTGGCTCAGTGGGTTAAGCCGCTGCCTTCGGCTCAGGTCATGATCTCAGGGTCCTGGGATCGAGTCCCGCATCGGGCTCTCTGCTCGGCAGGGAGTCTGCTTCCCTCTCTCTCTCTCTGCCTGCCTCTCTGTCTACTGTGATCTCTCTGTGTCAAATAAATAAATAAAATCTTCAAAAATAATAATAATAATAATAATAATAATAATAATATGCATTATAACAGTTAAACCAAAATTTCCTTTGCACATCACCCAACTGGAAACGAACACTGGCAACTTAGACAATAAGGATACAAAAACATTTGTCATCGCAAATTACACTATAAAACAACTGCTTCTTTAAATCAAAGTTTTAAGTTAACTAAGGTTTGTGAGATAGAAATAAATGGGGAAAAGATTACATTTTTACAGATTATGGTTTTTTGGGTTTTTTTTTTATGGAAACACACACACAAAAAAAAAACCACAACTCAAAACAGACTTGGGTTTGGGGGGGGGGGTGGTTGTGCATGTTTAAACATACTTCTACTACTAATGCTAGGACCTAAAATTATACTTTAAATTGCTATAACCCGATGAACTTCTGGGAAGTAAGAAACTCATGGAGTTTATAATCACAGGTCTCACCACCTCTCACTATCCCTCATTCCCATGCCTTCTTTCAGTTTAATCCCCATGGACGCTTACTGCAGTCACTCCTTTGCACAAACTTTCATCGCCCTTGCACCTCATTTCCTTGTATACTCCAACAAAACCCTTGTTAATTTTCAGCTCCCCACCTGATAATCAGTGCCTGAACCTATGCAGTTACATGCACTACACACACATAGACACACACACACACACACACACACACACGTGCACACACATGTATATGTATGTCTACATATATGTGTACACACATCTATCTATTGTATACATGCATGTGTGTACACACATATATGTATGTGTGTATACATACATATTTTGTAGTGTGTATATATATGTATACACACACACACACATACACATATACACACACTACAAAACACCCAACCCCACACAAACTGGTCTTTGTTTAAACTCAAAACCACAACTTAAGTGGGCTCTTGGCGCTGTGTATATGATTAAATCACATTGCCCTGGGCCCTTCACTTTCCTACTCTCCTAGAAGAACTAACCCTTTTCTTCTAAACCTTCCAGAAACCTCTGACATCTCTTTCTCTATCTTAGCTTTCAAGCGATGACCTTGCTTCCTTTTTCAATGACAGTCAGAAAGAGAAATTCCACATTCCACATCTACTACCTCTCTGCCTTCTCTCCCATTACTCTATATGACATGTCCTTGCTCTTATCTAAAGCCAAACCCTCACTTCTGTACTTTTTCCTATCTCCTATAGCTTACTGAAGAACACTCCTCCAGCAAATTCTACTCATCCTCTCTGACACTATCCATTTCAAATTCTCTACTGTATCACACCCAACATATAAAACAAGTTTTTTAAAAAGCAGAAGGGAAAAGTAGAGAAACAGGTACCTTCTCATAAACTTAGAGATCCACGAAACCAATATGTAATATAGAAACCAATGGACTCCAACTAATGGCATGTTTACTCATCCCATCCAGCAATCTGGGTCATTATTGAAGGATCGCTTTTTTTATGAAGTTTCCCACATACCCTCATCCTACCCCAAAGTTTCTGCATTTTCAGAGCACTCTGATAACCCTAAAATAGTTCTACAGAGATATGCATGTTTATCTCCCCTCTTGAGATTTTAACTTCCCTGAGGTTAAAGATTGTGTTTTAGTAAATATACTGCATGGCACATAGCACGCAGGTGGTGAATGGTCTTCAAAGGAAGAAATGAATGAATTACTGCATGCATTTCCCGTAGTTTACAAATTTGAAAAAATATGCCCAAATGTTTGTTGAAAAAAAAGTGTATTTAAATATATTACAACCACCTTTTTAAAAAAAGATCAGAGGATTTGAGGAGCACCTGGGTGGCTCAGATGGTTAAGCATCCGCCTTTGGCTCAGGTCATCATCTCCAGGTCCTGGAATCAAGGCCCATGTCGGGCTCCCAGCTCAGCAGGGAGTCTGCTTCTCCCTCTCCCTGTGCCCCTCCCCCTGCTTATGCTCTCTCTCTCTCTCTCTCAAATGAATTTTTTTAAAAATCTTTAAATAAAAAGATCAGAGGATTTGAGAGTAACAGGAGACTACAACTGACAATAGTGTATTATATCTATTTCATTGGGTGTAAATATTGGGAAATAAACTCATAGTGGTTAAAAAGTTGTGCAGATTACAACTATGTCAAAAATTCTGAGATTCAGACAAAGCATGCAATGGGCAAATAAATATTATAATAGAGTTTTTAAATGAAACCACCCATAAGCAGGGGTGCCTAGGTATCTCAATCCTTTAATTCAGCTCAGGTCATGATCCCAGGGGTTCCCTGCTTAATGGGGAATCTGTCTCTCAGTCTCTCTCTGCCCCCCCACCCCCGCTCTCATGCTTGCCAGCTCTAATAAAATCTTTAAGGAAAAAAAAAAAAAAGCAGGCATAAGCAACTTCTTCAGTTCAATGTTACTTAATTATAAGAATGGTAGACTACATTTTAAATGTAGGATAGCTACAACCAACTGTGTGGCTCAGTTGTTTAAGCGTCCAACTCTTGATTTCAGCTCAGGTGATGATCTCAGGGTCATAAGATCAAGCTCCACATCAGGCTCCACACTAGGTGTACAGCTTGCTTAAGATTCTCTCTCTTCTCCCTCTGCCCCTCTCCTCCCCACTCAGGGTGTATGTGTGTGTGTGTGTATGTGTGTGCATGCGCACACACATGTGTGCACACACACTCTAAAAAAAATACTAAAATACAAATTTCTAAATCAACCTATAAAACCAAGTTAATGTATGAAACAGCATTACAAAGCATACCAAATAAATGACTAAGTATAATCAAGAACATCTGATTTAAAATACCAAATTCCTAATTTCTGAACACCACAATATGAATTCCAAAACTGTCAATTCCTAGTGTTTATAAATAAACTTTGGTACTGAAACCCTTAAGTCAATTTTATAATACAACCAAACACCCATTAATGTGAAATGTCATTTTTCAACTATAAGACAAATATTCCAGTGCACTCACAATTTCTCAAAGTTTACTTTCTTTCCATTTAAAAATTCATAGGATACAAGGAAACTAAACAGCACTACTTTTTTAGTGTAAGGAAAAGGGAAGGGAAAAAAATCAACATCAGATTCTTTTCCTAAGTGAGTTATAAATTCTCCTTGTGTAGAAAAAAGAATGCATGTGTGTGTGAGTGTTGTGTACATGTGCACATGTCTGTGTAAAGAAGATGAATCTAAAATAAATAAATAGATAGATAAATAAATAAATAAAAGCTTCCTTGACAAGTATTTGACAGAACCGCCTTTGAGATAACTAGGTTAAGACAAAATTCCAAGATCTGTAACATTACACTGAGTAGAAGCCAGCAAAACTCCAAACATGGTTTATAAGCCACCATGCCAACTCCCCTTAAGCCTCATTTAAGAAGGATTACCACTTACAATCTAACCTCACTGTGCCACTGCTTCAGTCCTGTGTCCAAAGAACCGATTAAACAAACATGGGGTTTCAGCAAATGAACTCTTCATTAGCTACAGAGCGCACTCTGAAGAAGGCCAGTCAATGTTCAGAAAGTAAGATGCCCTCTGGTAAGCTTGCCACAATCTTTAGTTAAACCTTAAATTTCTAGGATAATTATAATCAATCTGCAGTAAATGTGATGGATGAGATTAGATTTCAATATTAAATAATGAAAATTAACAGAAGTAAATTAGCAGCTATAGAACATGGATGGTATGGAATATAGAGTTTTTAAAAGTGCACCGAATGGAAACTACATGCGTTCAGGAAATGTGAAGTTTGTATAACAAAGAAGAGAGGGATGTTTTCAGCTAAGTGGCAACTAGCCAATGTCTCACTCTGAATCAAATCTGTCATTGAAATGAGGTTTTCCAGGAAGCAATAAAAATAATAAAACTTTAGCCTTCAAAGAAGTGCCGCTTAAGAAAAAAATTCTGTGGCAAACATTCAAGATGTCAGCAAAAGCAACAGTAAATCATTTATCCAACTTGAAATCTGAACAATTTCCGGAGATGTCAATTTTAAGACCTCTATCTAAGCTACAGGTTTGAACTACTTTATTTTTTTTAAGATTTTATTTTATTTAACAGAGAGAGAGAGATCACAAGTAGGCAGAGGGGCAGGCAGAGAGAGAGGGGTAAACAGGCTCCCTGCTGAGCAGAGAGCCCAATGCAGGGCTCCATCCGAGGACCCTGAGATCATGACCTGAGCCGAAGGCAGAGGTTCAACCCACTGAGTCACCTACACGCCCTTGCACTACTTTTCTAATGTCAGATATTCACACACACACACACACACACACACACACACACACTCTATCAGTAAAAGCCATTATTTTTATTTAAATCACATATCTAAAAACCATCAACTACTTATCACTTGAATTGGCATTCTTAGTTTTACAAGAGAACTAAAAGTCATTCCTATTAAAGTTTCAATACTGTGTAAGGCTTATTTGACAATCACTACCAAATATTTATGACCCAGACCAGTTAGAAGTAGTATTGTGCATGGTGGTAGGATTTCTCACAAGGATACAGTGTTGAGTTTCAAAAGAAATCAATTAGGATTATCATCACAGAACTGACTCCAATATTAATGAATCATAAAAGGCCTAAGAAAAGCCAACAAGCACATCCAGAAGACTTGTTTCGTATCAACAAGTGGCAACTCACAAAAACTTTATTAAAAAATGTACACCAAGAAATTTTAACAGATAAAGATCTTTATTCCCGAAGTACCTCATTTGGCAAAAATTTGTAACTGGTGAAAACTAGGATTCAATTTAATCAATCTATGAAAAACTACTAAATGCTTACTTCCCTACAAAGTAGTCAGTAGAAGCAATACTACTGGATAACCAAAAAGAACCAATAAAGGTAACAACTTCTTTATTTTTTAAAAATACAAGAAACCTATATAACCAATTAGAATATGAATATAACAGGACGCATTTGATCGCTATATCACAAGTTCTTCCTCAATCTTACAACACGAATCTTACAAGGCTGTTTCAAAGATCTCTGCAAGCCTAAAATTGTTCTTAGGTAATACCTTATGAAAAATCAACAGGATTGCTGATTATGACATTTAATAACATGCAGACTCCAAAATTCCTTAGCATATCACTCAAGGCCCTTTGTCATCTGGCCCCACCCATCCTCTTTGCTCTATTACCTATTCCCTGGTCCTGCCCATTTATTACAAAAACACCAATTTTGCTGGTCACACGCTTGCCTTACTCCATGCCTTTATCCACTGTATTCCCTTCTCCCGAAATAAAATCTCATTTCAGCATCTCATCATACTCTTCTTTCAAAGGTTATCATTTTCAAATACTACCTCCTCCACAAAGTATTCCAATTTCTCCCAAGCAGTAATAATCTCTCTTCTGAATTATAATAGCATAGCTATAACTATTTCACAAAACCTCATTTTGTATATAATGTTATTCTTAGTTACAGATCTTAATATGTCATTTCTTCCCTACTTGACTGAGTGTCCTGTGACCAGATCACACCTGCTAAACCAAAGAAGCAGTAACCCACAAAATCCCAAACCAGAAGAGATTAGGTACCAGGTTTAAAGAGTCTTCCTACCCATGCCATGGGGGAAAGAGAAGCTTCAATTCTATATCTGCATTTCCATTCCTGTTTAGTGGCTTTTATTGCAAAGTAAATTACTTTTTTCCAGGAATAACTTCTATGGACCCAGTAAAAGTCTTAAAATATCTTACTCAATTGTCACAGAAATCCTGAGTTAGGCATGTGATACCAAGCCCATTATAAAGCTAAGGAAATCAAATTTCAAATTACTAAATAACTTACTACAAGATCATTCAGTACAGTAAGAACTCAGAAAAGCTGGTGCTAGAGTCCAAGCTTTGTGATAATGGCTTACTGCTTCTCTCTCACTATTCTACCCTGCCTCTGGATTATCAGTAGCAAAACTGAAACACAAAACTTACAGTAAGGGCGGGCAGGTGAAAGAGCAAAGACAAAGCGATAACCTTCACTGCAGATTCTAGTTTTAAGAGTCCACATTCAGTGCATCTATGATAGACCTCTGTTCTTTTCAACAGCAGCCTAGGAAATGTGTTCCCATGTCCACACTTGGCAATTCCAAATTCTTACTCTAATTGAACCCATCTTTTCTACTGCTCTCCCAAACAAACTTCCAGCTTCCAACTGTTACTGTGACGCCATATACAGCACGTTTATTAATATCCAGTGTTGTGTGCTCAGACTGCTATCCTTCCTACCCACACTCGTCCTACTTTTTTTTGTTTTCTCCAAGCAAACTGACTTAATGACTCCAGCCCACATATTTTAGCCTCCTATTCCCTATGAAATCACATTTCATGTTTTATTATATGAGCTCTTATTTCCCTGCGGAAGTCAATATAAAGTATTGGTTAAAATCACAGACCCTGGAGCCAGATGCCCTTCTCTACCACTTATGTGTCCTTTGGGAGATTATTAACTTCTCCAGGCCTCGATTTCCCCATCAATAAAGAGGAAACCATAGTACAGTCTGTACCTCACAGTAATAGTATGATAAAATGAGTTAATACAGAAAAAGTGCTTTGACCACTGCACAATACATAAATAATGCTCCAGTGTCAGCTATCACTGTCATGTCTTTCAGTATCATGGTTTTATCTCCTCAGAACTATTAACTATCCCACAATGCTAGACAGACACATCATTGTTTTATTTCTAAGTTATATTTTAATGATATGCTCTTAAGTCTTTCCAAAAAAAGAGTTCAATCTATTAGGTATTCGCTAACTTATTTTAAAAAAAAAAGTATATGCTAAAATTTTATTTCTAAAATACAGGAAAAAAAGTAAGAATGCTAATCATAGGGGACGTAGAGAGGTGAATATCTGCTCCATTAAATCTAGAATCTGTACTGACCCAACTGTTCCATTTAATCAAACACCATGTAAACTATTAAGAGTGCCTTCTGACTTTAACAGCCAATTTCCCAGAGAAAGAGCAAGTGCCTGCTAAAAGATCTTAATAATCCAAAGGGCCTGGAGAGTACTGCCTTTTTTCTTTTTCTTTTTTAAGTTAAAAAAGGCTTTTCCTCTTAAAAGAAATCAATGAAAAGCCTCTTGAACACAGCAAGAAGATCAGGTTGATTTTAGCTACAATGTAAATCCCTGCAGAATTTTAGAATGCCAACAATAGTGTCACTTTTCTCATTCACTGGATTTTTTCCTGTTTTTTTTCAGGACTACAGTAATCTATGTAACATTACTAACTCTTCACCAGTATTACATTTTATGTATTATAATCAACAAATTATAAGATCATTATCATATTACAGCTGCTGTTGGTAGTCTTGAAAAGAAATTCTAAACATGAAGAATGTAATTATATTATGACCAAGAAGATCAATTCGCATTTGTAAAACCATGTTTTTTGAGTAGATTGAGTTTTTAAGCAAAAACGTAAAGGGAAAAATGCCTATGACCAGATTAAAGGTTATGTTGTTCAAAGATCCTCAATTTTCAACAACTCTAAAAGGATGGGAACAGTCATGGAAATAGTTATTGATCGGAGTTCACATTTTATACAGTCAGCAAACGATATGGATGCCAAGAAGCTAAGTAAAATAAAACATAATTATTTTTCCTTACCTAGTGAAAGGAAAAATAAGTCACTTATATTTTTAATTAAGCGTTAATAATTAATATATAATCATATTATATAATATATAATATGTAATATAATTAAGCATTTTATTTCGAGATAATCGTGTATTCACATGCAGTTGTAAGAAGCAATACTAAAATTTCTCCCAAACCCTTTATCCAGGGCCCCCCAGTACCAACTGCTTGTAAAACTACAGCACAGTTTCACAACCAGATATTGATATTGATACACAATAATGTCTTGTATCGCACAGGATAGAGAACATCTCCATCATTACAAAGATCCCTCATGTTCCCCTTTGAAGAGCCATATTAACTTTCCTCACCTCCTCCCCGAGTAAATTCCTGGCAACTACTAATCTGTTCTCAATGCCTATAATTAAGTCATTTCAAGAATGTTATATAAAAGGAATCACACAGTATATAATTTTGGGATTCATTTTTTCACTCACTATAATTCTCTGGAGATTCATCCAGGCTGTTATGTGTCTTTTTTATTAACCAGTAGGTATTACATTATAAAGAAATATTACAGTTTTAACTTTTCATATGTTAAAGGACATCTGGGTTGTTTCCAAACTGGGGCTTTTATTAATAAAGATGCTACAAACACTGAAATACAGGTTTCTATGTGAATATATATTTTCAAAATCAGGAGCATAGTAGCTGGGTTGCATGGTAGTTTCAAGTTCAGATTTTTTTCTTTTTTTAAGTTAAACTATAATGTATTATTTGCTTCAGGGGTATAGGTCTGTGAATCATCGGGCTTACACAATTCACAGCACTCACTATATCACACACCCTCCCCAATGTCTATCACCCAGCCACCCTATCCTTATGCCCCACACACCCCACCAGCGACCCTCAGTTTGTTTCCTGAGATTAAGAGTCACTTATGGTTTAGATTTTTTAAGAAACTGTCCCTTTTCTAGAGCAACTATACCATTTTATAATCCCACTAGCAACACATTATTCAGTTTCACCATGCCTCCTCCAGCATTTGATGTTGCCACATTTTTTTATTTCCTCCACCTTGACAGGTATGTAGTAATAACTGATGATAATTTTAATTTGCATTTCCCTAATAATAGGCCAATAATATCAAACATCTTTTAGTATGTGTATCTGCCATAAGTACTTGTCTCTTCATGTCTTTTGACCATTTTCTAACTGGACTGCTTAGGTTTTTATGACAGAGCTTTGAGAAACCTTTATATATTTTGGATACTAGCTCTTTATCAGATACAGATTTTTCTTTTTTTCTTTTCTTTTCTTTTCTTTTTTTTTTTTTTTAAAGAATAACTTATTGGGGGTGCCTGAGTGGCTCAGTGGGTTAAAGCCTCTGCCTGTCAAATAAATAAAGTCTTTTTAAAAAAAGAAGAAAAAACTTGGGTTTAAAAAAAAAAAGAATAACTTATTTATTTTTTATTATTTTTAATTTTTTTTTTTTAAGATTTTATTTATTGGGGCGCCTGGGTGGCTCAGGTCATAATCTCAGGGTCCTAGGATCGAGCTCTGCATTGGGGTCTCTGCTTGGTGGGGAGCCTGCTTTCCCCTCTCTCTCTGCCTATTTGTGAGCTCTCTGTCAAATAAAATCTTTTAAAAAAATTTTTTTATTATTTATTTATTTATTTGAGAGAGAGAGAAAGCACAAGCAGGGAGAGCGGCAGCCAGAGGAAGAGGGAAAAGCAAACTCCCCACGGAGCGGGGAGCTGGATGCAGGGCTTGATCCCAGGACCCTGAGATCATGACCTGAGCCGAAGGCAGACGTGTAACTGCTAAGCCACCCAGACGCCCCCAGATATAGGATTTACAATACTCTCTCCCACTTCAGCTTTTCATCTTTTCAAAGAGGGTTTTTGCAGAGTACAAGTTTTTAATTTTGATAATTTATCAACTTTTCCTCTTTCGTTTTCAGGTCTAAGAAGTCTTAACTCAGTCCTATACCATGAAGATTGTCATGTATATATATATTCATATTCATACAAAACTTTTTTGGCAAAGGTTTTATAGTTTTATAGTCTAACATGTCTTAATCCCAGATCAAAGATTTCCATATATATACACACATACACACACATGTATATGTATGTATGTATATCTGTGTGTGTTTATACACATAAATTTTTTGGCAAACATTTTATAGTTTTATAGTTTTTTTTAAAGATTTATTTATTTGAGAGAGAGACAAAGAGAGAGAGCATGGGAGAGGAGATAGTCAGATGGAGAAGCAGACTCCCCATGGAGCTGGAGCCTGATGTGGGACTTGATCCTAGAACTCCAGGATCATGACCTAAACTGAAGGCAGTGGCTTAACCAACCGAGCTACCCAGGTGCCCTAGTTTTACATTTAAAGCCTGTGATTCAGTTTGAGTCTATTTTTGTAGAAGGTGTGAAACTTAGGTCAAGGTTCATTTTTTTGACTATGGTCGTCCACTACCGATGTTGAAAAAAGGTAAATGAATTTTCAGCATTTTCCAGACCTGCACATGTTTTGTAAGATTTACAAATCTTACAAGTATTTTTTGAGTAATTACAAATGGTATATTTTCAATTTTGTTGTCCACAGGTTCATCACTAATATACAGAAATAAAAATGATTTTTGTATGTTTATCTTGTAACCCTGTGACCTTGTTAAACTTACTTATTAGTTCTAGACTTGCTGGGGTTTTTTGTTGGTGGCAAGTTTATAGATTCCCTGGAATTTTATCTGCAAACAGGGACAGCTGTTTCTTTCTTTCTGAGTGCATGCCTTTTATTTCTTCTTCTTGCTTACTGCACTGGCTAGAACTTCAACATTATACTGAATAAGAATGGTAAAAGCAGACATCCTTGACTTGTTCCCAATCTTAGCGGGAAAGTAATTCACTCTCATTATTTGGTATAATGTAAGGTGTAGCTTTCTGTCAGTGTTATTATGTTGAAGAAATTCCCTCATTACTATTTTCATAGAGTTCTTATGAATAGGTATTAATTTGGGGGCTCAAGTTTGTCACAATTTGCAAAGAGAATTCATGAATAAGTATTGACCTTCGAAATAGTTTTCAATTCTGTTTCTGTTAAGTATGAAGTTTGTGAATACAGAAAAATTACTCACTACATCAAATCTGAATAAAAGTACATTCCTGTTTATTATTATATAACATATGCCTTACACAAATAGTTTCAAATCTTATCTTTTTCAGGAAGAATCCAAAACATGATCATTTGGGCAACACATCAAACAGTCTGATACTTTGTGTTAAAACAATTAACGAAACTCATATACATTGTATGTATGTGTGTGTGTATAAAACAAGTACTCCCTTGCATTCCATGCTTTTAAAAGTTCACTTGTTTTAATTTCAGAGAAAATTGTGATATTCTGCCCCATTCTGGACATGTGAAAACAATGCAATTTGACCCTGTTAATGGAAATAAGAGAGAGTTTCCTATCCTGGGATGTTTCTGCTGTTACCCTGAAAATCACAGCTTAGTTCGGTCAAAAATTAGTCATTTCCCATCAACTATCTCAAACAAAATCCTACACCTCTAATCACTATTTATCTAATGTTTAAAAACTGTAGTGGAACTAACCAGGACCCACTGGTGAAACACTAATCAAACTTAAGTTTAATTTAAATGTACTCTAGCATCAAAATTTAGAAGTCCAATTATTTCAAACCACAAGAAACCATCAAAGAGAAAATAAAGGTGAGAAGAATATACCCAAGGTATTAATAATTTATATCCTAAGTTAATTTCACTTTATTTGTTAATAATCATAAGAAGTAGAAACAGAAAAAGCTGAAATAGTTAATATCCAAATGCTAAAAATGCAGAAAAATAATTACGGTAATATTTTTTAAAGGTTTAATACTCACTAATACAATTTATGAAAGAAGGCAAAAAACAAACAAACAAAAAAACCCCACCCAATACTGCACTTACAGAGCTATGGGAAAGTTGTAGGCTACTGCCTTTTAGGATCAATCCCCTCTACATCCTCCTTTCAGGAGAGACTCCACCTCTGACATTAGCAGCCAGGCACACTTGCTTTTTAAATGACAGGCCATAATAAAATACTTTTTAAAACAAGAATATTGATACCGGGGCGCCTGCGTGGCTCAGTGGGTTAAGCCCCTGCCTTCGGCTCAGGTCATGATCCCAGGGTCCTGGGGATCAAGCCCCCGCATCGGGCTTCCTGCTCAGCAGGGAGCCTGCTTCCTCCTCTCTCTCTGCCTGTTTGTGATCTCTCTCTGTCAAATAAATAAATAAAATCTTTAAAAAAAAAAAAAAGAATATTGATATCTATGTTAGTTATTTTTACTTCAAAAATAAATGAAATAGGGATGTCTGGCTGGCTCAGTCAGTACAGCATGCGACTCTGGATCTCAGGGTTGTAAATTCGGGCCCCTTGTTGGGTGTGGAGAAGGAAGGAAGGGGACAGGACAGACTTCTATCTGCTTAGTCTAAGGGAAAATATTTTTAAAAAGAGTAAGAAAACAGAAATGAAATGCAAAAATAAAACTTGACCAGAACAGAAACAACACATTAAAAAAAAAAGAAAAAATTTAATACTAGTAAAAAGGGTGTATCATCTCTGACTTCATAAGACTTATTCTAGGAATGCAGGACTGTTCTTCCTTATTTACATTAAATATATCTGGGACATGAATGCAGCAATGTATTAAGCTTGTGTTATAAACCCACTTGGGAAATTGGACAGTTAATGATTCCTCAATTTCCAATACAGTAACAAAACAAGTAATGGGAATTTTAAAAAGTATATTTCAATGCAAAAATGAAGTTTTTAAAACTCATTTCTTTTTAAAATAATCAGAAGACTTTTTTCAATGTAGTCAAAGTTTTATGGTCAGTGCTTTGTCTCAGAATCTAAAAATTAAAGACTTTAAACTTAAATAAGCATAAATATCAACTGGAAGTAGGCCAATATATTAATTTATTGTTTTAGAAATAACCTGAAATGGGAGCTGTCCAATTACTTTTTTAATATTTCTTCAAAAAAATTCTCAAGTGGTATATCTAAATATGTGACTAAATCTAGTCAACAGAATTCAGCATTAATAAGAAATCTTAAAAAAAAAAAACTCCTCCTCACAATTATAGAATTCATAATGCCTTATAACCAGAGTCCCCCAAATGAAAGGAAAAAACACAAAGAAATATGAAAACTACATGTCTACTCCTCAAGAGAAGGAAATCATCATGGAAATAGTAGGACTGACAATCATAAAGTGCCTCTAAGTCCAAAGGAGAGATACAATTCAGAAGGAAAATGATTACTTGACAAGTATCTCATTAAAAAAAAAAAAAAGTATCTCATAAAAAAAACTTGTAATAGTGAACTCAAATGAGAACTGAAAAATATAAAAATAAAAAATACTGAAATATAAAAGTATATAAAATATATATTTAAAATATATATTTATTTTATATTTTAAATATATATTTTATATACTTTTTATATTATTTAATATTATATATAAGCGTTTATTAACTTTCTAGCCTTCCAACGACTTTTAAGACTTCAAATTATGAGAACCAAAATATAAGAATACTAAAGTGGAATCTTCCACATTTGATTTCTTTTGCAGAGAGAGATGTAAGTGAAGGAAGGAAAAGGAAGAACATAAAGGAATGGGAAGACAAGGGAAGAAATCCCTGTCTGTACCAACACCCTCATTTCTTTTTACATACAGGATGATTCCTAATCATTAGAGGGGTAGTAGAAATAATTCAATTTAAGACTAATTCATCTGTCAATCTTCAACCCATCTGATCAAATTCACTTTCACCACAATGAAAATTATTTCAAAAATATAAAGCCCACAGGGGCACCTGGGTAGCTCAGTCAGTAAAGCATCTGCTTTTATCCCAGGGTCCTGAAGTGGAGCCCCACGGAGGGCTCCCCACTCAGTGGTGAGCTCTTTGTCTCTCTCTCCCTCTGCCTCCTGCTTGCTCTCTTTCTCTCTCAAGCACTCTCTGTTTCTCTCAAATAAATAAATAAAATCTTTTAAAAATACACACACACACACACACACACGCATACACATATATCCCACAGTAAAAAAGAATTTTGGCAGAAATGAACAAAAACAAAAATTTACATGTCTTACAGAATATACAAGTTGGTTAAAATCAAAAGAATGTTAAAGTATGATTGGGAATACAATAGGCTAGAACCATTCTATTTTTTAAATTAATTTACTCATGATTAAAGATAAAACTCAGGGCTTCCAGTCAAGATGACATCGTAAATTATTTTGACCCACCCTGTTCCAAATACAAAGCAATCATAGATAAAATAAAGAGAAATTTAAGAAGTATGGCTAAAAAATATTTTTAAATTAAAAAACAAAAGGTATGGCCACACTTAGGAAAAAAAATAAAAACGACAAACTTTTCCACAAAACAGAAATACAACAGTAAAAGGGGCTGAAGCTGTGAGGCTGCTAGGGTCTGCTTTTAGAAGGATACCAGTGGAGGCCTAGACTGCAGATCCTTTGAGAAAAGGAATAAAAATGGCCCACCCAGGATAAGAGACTAGAGTCAAAATCAGGCTGAAAAAGAACTGCTGCTAACAGATGCCCAGGGGTTAAGTAAGCTGTCTGTGTTGGAAGTATGGCTTCTGAGTACCTAGAAAAGTGAAAATACACAACCTAACAACTAAGGCCCTCATCCAGTTGCCTAGCCCATAGAACAAAGATATTATGGGGGGGGGGGGGTAGGTGCCCCAACCTGCCAATTTAAGATCTGGTTTTGGATGGGGGCCCCAGTAGGAAGAGCCACTTAAGAACACCTGCAAAACCACCAGATAAGAAGGGAATGTGGGGGTGGGGGGACTTGACAGTCAGGCTGTACCATGACATGTGAAAAAAACTAATAAGAAAGACAACCTACAAATACAAGCAGCTGAAATATGAAATCCCTCCAAACAAAATAGATTCAGGAAGTCTGGAAAATGCCTGAAAATAGTATGTATATAACAGTTCCTAAGAGATAAACATAAGAAAATTTACTAAATTTCTTTTATAAAAGGATAAAACTCATGAAACAAGCAAAAGTGAAACAAAATTATGTGGAAATGAGAAAAATCAATTTAGAATGCAAGAAGATAAATTTCTGAGATTTAAAATAAGGAATAAGGTTGAAAACTCAATGAAAAAAGTATAAACTGGAAAAACTGAAAAGGAATCAAAGAACTAGAAGATAATAATGAAGACATTAATTAGGATGTGGCAGAGATAAAGAATTTTTTAAAATACATACTATAAAGGACAGATAAGGAGGTTCCAAGATGTGTTTAACAGCAGTTTCAGAACAAGCAAAGAAACAATGGCAAGAGATTAACCTTATATCAGAAAAGAGAAGGTTTACACTGAATCACCTATTATCAAGACAGGTGAATAGTGTAAGAAATTTACACAAAGGGAACATTCTACTAACAACTCATTTGACCTAATTTTTTTAAATTACATTTTTAATTACATTTTGAGTGTTTGGTTGTTTTTTTTTTTTAATTTGTATACTTCACATGCTACCCAAGAATACCACAGCGATCTTCTGGGTGGCACCACAGAGTAAAACTGAAATGAAGGGCCAGTAAATAAGATGCAATTAACAAAAAATGTCTGACTGGCCCAGTCTTCAGCAGCAACTCAATAGTCCTTGAAATTCAGTTTCTATACCAGAGAAATGAGTCATGAGATGAAAGTGCTTTTCTTTTCAAAACGGTGGAAAACTTGGGATTGGGGTAGAAGAGTAACAGAACAGTAGACTGCAGAACTGAGTTAACACGATTCCCAACAAAGAAAAAAAATTTCTTGTTAAGTTAAATCACATATATAAACAAAAAGCAAGCAAAACTAGTGCTGTAACAAATTATTCAATCAAAAATACCTATTAATTTTTCTCTCTGAATTTAAATTAAGTAGTCAGAAAAGTAGTAACGCTGGCAACAGAAGCTATACTTAAACTCTCAAGTTTTAAGTCTCATTTTGGCACTTCCACTATCAATATGGCTGAAGAACTGATGGTTTTTTGTTTTATTTAAGATTTGCTTATCTTAAAGAGGAGTGAGGGGAAGAGGGAGAGAGAATCTTCACGCAGACTCTCCACTGAGCACCAAGCCTAAAATCCCAACATGAGCCTCACCCAAAAAGTCTGATCAGCTGCACCAGCCAGATGCCCTGATGGTTTTATCTGGACTGGTCAAGATAGACAACTGGTTCAAGTTTTAGGTGTTGTGGCAGGAATACTAAATTAATAAAAGTGCATAAATCTGAGTTTATGCAAACCAGGCTTCAAACAGCTACCTAAATCATTTACTTCGATAGGAACCAGTATCTTCAGGAATCTTTCAAAGATACATAGTAGTTTAACAAATAACCACACAAATCTGAAACACAAACTACAGACAGAACATCAGTTCAGTGTCCCTGAAAGAAAAGTATATTTGTTGCTGGTGATAAACAGCATATTGACTCTACTTTAGTCCAAATCTCCACCCAGGTGATCCATAAATTCACACTAAGCTCCAAGGGATGACAAGATGGCCACAGACACGCAGCCTAACGGCAAAAATGGAACTGTGTACATAGCAGAGGGCCTGGCCTCATGAACTAGCACGGCTCAGGCAGCAGCCATCTGACAGGAGAGAAACACACCACATGCTTTTTGTGCTTTTTCAGTTATCTGGTAATGTCAGCAGGCCTTTGGCTTGCTGCCATAAGAAACTCTTATCTCTGTTCTCTGCTTTATCTCTTTGTCCATTCTTCAGGCATTTAGCACAACTACTACTCTATTTTCATCAGTAAGATGTTCTCCTAGGACAAAAATGGGAGCTCCAACTGCTTCAAAAGCAGTTATTCACCAGCTGCTAGCTAAAATCATGAAAATCAGAAAGCAATACTTTATGATTTTTTTAATCAAAGGAACATAACATTTCAAATTGGCATTTAGCACCCAGCAATCCAGCCTCTTTTATAAAAAGGGGGAAAAAATGTTAACATAAATGCAACTGCTTTGATAGAAAATTTTTGCATAAGAGAACACTTACTCACTTACTGCGAAAATGCCAATGAAATCACACACCCATTAACAATAAGAACTACCATCAATAGTGTTTATTTATGTATGGCAGATAACCAAAACACGAGTTGTTAAGGGGTTACTTTTCTTCCACACACCAACAATCCAAAAATGTTTTTAAAATGAGTACTAAAGAAGTGAAATGTAAAAAATAAAATAAAAATAAAAAATTTTTTAAAGCGTCTCATCTCTTTTTCTACTTAGGTATGAAATGCACTGTCAATTTTCTATCACAGCCTGGCCTCAATCTGTCCTTTCCTTTCCCCTCCTGACATAAAATTCTATGTTCAAGTAACCCAAGAGCATTCAATGTATCCCGTGCATGTCATATACTCAAAACCAAAAATCATTTCTCTTACATTATGCTATCTTGCATAGCTTGTCCTTCTTCCCCTCCTAGTGAAATCCTAGTCTTCTTTAAAGGCAGTAGGTCCCACCTACTTTTGCAAAGTTAGCATCAATACCAAACAGAATAAACCGCTTCCACTCCTATGACACCATGTAGAAGTCTGAGCCTGCCTCTGCACATTGAGACCTGTCCGACAACCTTACTCATGGAGTTGAGGGCACAGAGTATTTCAACTGGAAACCATGCTGAAATGTTAGTTATTGTTGCCATAACTTGATAGTTAACCTCTTTCTTGTGTCAATCATCCTGCCTCCAATACCTCCTTAGACTCAGAGCTAAGGCAGGGCCTCAAGAAATGCCTCTTACAATCAGAGCTTTTACCACTTACAGCTCACAGCTCTCCACATAATAAGCATGCAAAAACTGTCTGATGAATAATAAACAACAATGTATGAACACGTTTCAAGAAAATTAGTAAAATGAATTACAGCTATAGCTTTGGACAAACACACAGATTTTAAAGAACGTAAGACATTAAGAGTACAATCACACAAGTTAGGTCTTCTACTATCTCCCTTTAGATCCTAATTCCCATCCTCCCTGACCCTAGGAAGCACCAAAATTTATATATCTACAGCTTGATACCCTGATCTGGACCTATAAAGTAGACAGGTTACTATCCGATCCATTCAGAGAAGAAGGCATCAGAGAAGAAGGCACCATCTATTATCTGCTATTGTTCTCTCTGCTCTGAACACCCAAAACTACCTCTCTAAGGTCACTTCTCTCTCCAGTCCCCTCTGTCCTCTCAGCTCTGCCATCTCCTCTCCTGTATCCGCTTTTCCATGGAGGGCTGACCCATTTTATACAATATTAGACACAAACAAGTTTTATCCTCTAAGTAAAGCAGATGTTGATTTTTAATAGATTTCACAAACATAATCTCAGCCATTTCTACCTAAGAAAATTGAAAAGAGTTTACATAAAGTGATACAAGCTTCATGCACTTTATTTTTATGTCAAACAGGTTCCTCTAACAATATCCTCATCTACAGAACACACTAAGTCCTTACTTAGAGGTATTAAATTTTAAACTGTGTCGCCCTTGAGGCGAACAGAAGCTCTGATTCTCTCACTTTTAAACATTAGCTATCAGAAAATACTTTCATCAAATGCCTAAATTTCTACTTTCAGTAAGCGTGTAAAAGCATTAGCACTGATTGCCCTAAAGCACTTAGAGGAAAATAGCTCCCGTTCAGCTAAACAGTCATCAGATTTTAAGACTGGAACTTCATACCTATTGACCACTTTTTTTTTTTTAATTCAAACCTGTAACAGGAAAATCCTGTTGATCTAGTATCGAACCCTATCCTCACCTACATCCCCCAAAATAAGGAAATACATCTGCCTTAATATCATACTTCAACATTTAAGAAGCTTATCACCTAAAATTACTATCTTTATATATTAAAGGGCATATTAGAAGCATATGAAATTTTAGAGAATTTCCATATTAGAGGCATCAATCAGAAAATTATTTTCCTGAGAAAGTTCAAGGCTGTATGAGCATTTTCGATCCCAGATTGTGTTTCTAGGTAATATTTAAATCAGCAGAAACCCAAAATACTTTGTTACGGTCCAAATGAAAGAGGAAAAAAAAGGGGGTGCCTGGGTGGCTCAGTAATTAAGCATCAGCCTTCAGCTCAGGTTATGATGTCAGGGTCCAGGGACAGAGCCCCAAACCCACACAGGGCTCCTGCTCAGAGAGAAGTTAGCTTCTCTCTCTCATTCTCCCTCTCTGCTCTCCCTTTCTCTCAAATAAATAAAATCTTTTAAAAAGAGAGAGAGAGAGAAATTCTGAGGAGCCTAGTTAAAGAATCAGATATGATTAAATTCATTTACCAACATAAGATTTGTCTGATAAAATGACACAACCCTCTCTCTTTTTTAAGTATCTCATTTCCTTCTGAGACCAGGAAAAAAAGCAATGGCAGCCGCATAGCAGCCATTCAACATTTCCAAAGCACTTTTGTACTTCTGACAATGTTAACAACTTAGTATATTTTAGCCAACCTTTCTCATCACACACTGATTGCATAAATGATGCTAAACCAAGACACCAGTTATATTCACAATGAATTATCACACTTATTAGTAAAACAGCATCTGGAGTTCAGATAATTTAAAACATAAAGAGAACAAGTAAGAAAAATAATCTTATCAGGTCTAAATTGTAAAACTATTGGAAATTCATTCAACTAGTAATTGTTTAGCTATTGCTGAATTATTTGGCAGGCAAGGTATTAACAGTGCTAAGTGTATGTATGGAGATTGTCCTCAAAGCCTACAGTCCACTGGGAAGGAAAGAAATACAGCAAGCAAACAGTTCTATGACAATGCAACCGATACTTATTATGCACACTGAACCTCCATTTTCTACCAATGAATTTGAATTGGTTTAATGATTAAAGATAATTGATGAAATAAGCACTAGTCAGCAAGTTATATTTTTTAAATAAAGGGCCAGAGGTAGAAAATATAATAAATGTTCTTGTCACACAGTAGATATGACGGCTATTGTTGCTATAATTTCAAGGGGTGGGCTGCCATTAAAATGGACCCATCATCTGAGTTTAAAATAGAAATTCAATTTGAAGAGAGGAGGCTACAAAAGAAGGACAGCCATCCTCAAGATTCCCTACTAAGTACACAGGCTAGCCTTGAAACTGCTAGCTAGACTCCAGACTACAAGAGAACCAATCATGCAAAGACTACTAGGTCAACAATACAAAACAGAGCACACCCACCGGCCTGATAAACAAGCCACCAGGCTTGGCATAGGACAGTGTCTGTCTCTAAGTCTCCATATTCTCTGAAGTACTTTATCCCAAACTGAAAACATCATTTGGAAATACTATACACAGAAACCACAGGAAAGAACGCCTACATGATGAAATCTAATAAGCATATTTTTTATTTTAATGCCACTTATCTATCATATAAACCTTGGTCATCAAATGTATCCAAATAAGAGCTGGGATAGTAAATCCAGGAACCCTGAAATGACTAGGTTTCCCTCCCTAAAAAAACCTTTAAGGAAGAGGAAAAAGAATAAAAATAGACAACACAACAGAGAAATAAAAATGATCCATACGGAGATCAACATCATAAAATGCTTTACTTTTTAAACAGTGACTCAAATATTCTACAAATTTAAAATCTGTGCATAAAGAAGGTATCTGTGATTCATAGTTGCCAGCATTATTAACATACAGGAGAAGCACAGAAATGGTCTTTAGAGGTACCGTCCCCGGAGAGCTCCATCTCCCTGAAAGTGTACACAGTGTTTCCGGAACATGTGCACAGGTGCTTTTTCTAGGAGATCATACAAAGCTTTCTGCTAAAGAAGTTAAGAGCCATTCATTTCAGTTTCCAAGGTTCCTAATGTTAACCTTTCCTTGAAAATGAACACTACAGTAAGAAAATAAGTTATAAGAATTAGCTTTAATATGGTTAAAACAAATCATCAAAACTCCATGGAAATCTTTTTACAGCATAAAAGGAAAAAAGTCTTCTCTAACTGTAGGCTGTAAATTTGAAAATTTTAAGTTTTAGGGAACTAAACTAGCTTTACAAAACAGATGTTGTTGCCTGTGCCATTTAATCAATTCAAGTCACATTCCTAGAAGACAATATAGCCATCTGATGAGTTCAGCGTCAATGGAATGAGCCAAATCCACACAACAGCATTTTACAAAAATAATCAGTGGTTTAAAGCAGGGCATGTGCAAAATTCCTGAAATAACACATACATAATTCACTGCCAAACTCAGATCAATTCAAAATCTGCAGAAGCAAGAAGCATTATTATGGCTCTGAAATCCATATTCAGTAAGGCTATGTTCAAAAAGTTTCATTTCAATTTCAGGAAAATAAATGACTAGAGAAGCTCAATAATGATTTTGGCAGATATCAGTTCCCTTCCTTCAAAGCAGAATCATTTTACACAGCTTAAGATTTCTTCAAAGATAAACACCAATTTACAGGCCCTAAGTCTTGAATTTAAGGATAAAATGCCCTCTACTTGAGAAATACCACACTGTATCTTCTCAAATATTGTAGCTATCCAGGCAACAGCTAGAGGTAAAAGAGCACAATGGAAAAGAGAAAAAGCACAGCCTTATTAGAGATCAGGTTGTTATTATGGGTCCGCCACTAATTAACTGTATGAATCTTGAGCAAGTGATTTCTCTGTGCCATGGTTTACTTCTCTACACCTCTCTGGGCCTTGGTTTACTCATTTCCAACCAGCCCAAGGCCATGATGCACAAGGAACCCCTAATTTCCCCCAAAAGCCACCAACCCTGACCACCCACAGCGTCCTGGGGTCTTCACAGCCAGCATCTTGCCACAGACTCACTCATGTCCTCCTCAATAAGGCAATTTTAGTGCTTAAGAAAAATTCAAGTTCCTTCTCACAAAAGGCTTGGGAGTAAATGGAAAGCTAGACTTCTTCAAAGTATATGAACACCTTGCAAAAGAATGAAAGAGAAATTACAGTTTTACAAAAGCACTGCCGTCCTTACAAGGCCCCATACTCAGTACCTGGCTTTGCTAAAACTTCTCAAACTCATCTCATGATTGTTTTCCACAGAAATCTACAGAGGCCCTAAATTTAGTCTGAGCTTACTCACCTGCCAAAAGCGGGTGGGGGCGGGTGACTGGGCACAGCTGGACTAAAATCAGTGGCTCCAAAAACCACATTCCTCTGAACTCTCCGGTTCTGTGAAAGTGCCTCACAGGTGTCAGGACAAACATCTACACACTATCTTCAAGCAGAAAGAGCAGCAGTTTTATTGTTTTATGTATACTTTGGTTTTCCACGACAGGTAAAACCACATGTAAGAAAAGAGACAATGGGCCTAAAATGGAGTCGCCTGTGCTGAGCCCACATCACCAAACCGAAGCTCAATACCTATTTCAGCCTCCCCGGGGAATGTAATCCTCATCAGTCAGCAGGGGATTAGAGGCTGCCAGTAATGAGGTATTCTGCCTGGCAGAACCCTGCTATCCACCAGAGAAAGGTGACCTAGCCTGAAGCAACCAGCTCTCGGGTACAGTAACTGCCTTCTCTCACCTCCTGTCTAAAACGGCTTCCATTTTGTACAGCTCTTCAGAGCTCCTTTCTGTCTGCTAGATAGGATGCTGCCTGAATTCATGACTCATTGAATAAAACCAATGAGATCTTTAAAATTTAAGTCAGTTTAAGTTTGTTTTTTAACACATGCTACGGGCTCATGTAAGATGTGGTTTTACAAGTAGGCTCTGTTATGTTTGCAAATGATATGCAAAGTAAATAGTCCTTAAAGCTCTACCATTCTGTAAGATTATGACTATTCGTTTGAAATGGAATTTAACAGTAAAGTGAAATTTGTCTTATAGAAACTTGCTTTGCAATAGAAAAACTAATAGGCTACATCCATTTACTACTGTAAGAGATACCTGGCGTTACTTACTATTCATCATGGTGTAGTGCTACCTATAAAAGTTAATTAAGAGCTTCAACATAATTCAAAGAGTGGGTAAAATAAAGATGCATTTCTATACGAAATGTTAAAACTTTTACTAAAACTCATTAATTCTTTCAATCAGAACTGAGAAAAAGGAGTTAAAAATGCCAAAGACTTAAAAGCCTGGCATTGTAACTAGTGGAACCCCACTAAACTGCAAATCATTATAGCATAGGAATCTCCAAAATAATACAAACAAGGATGGATGGATGGATGGATGGATGGATGGATTATTAAATAATAAGTCCCAATACCACAGTATAAAGACATTTAGCATTATGGCACATAACATTTAACACCAAACTTTGAAAGGAACTTTGTAACTTGAAAGTTATATATTAAAGTTTGACAACAAAAGGTAAAAGAGAGGTGAGGAGAAAGATAAATCTTATGAACACAATTTAATTTTATTCTGCCAAAAGAATTCCTAATTGACAGAATTCATTCAACAAAGTATAAAATAAACACTGTAAATTTCAAAATTCCCCTATATCAAGAATTTTCAATCATACAGCTTAAGTATTAAATACTCACAACCATAGTTTTCAAATGTAGTACTAAGATTTATCTACATATCCTCAAAGACAAAACATCAGAAATTCACTCTACTTTTAAAGGTGTGTAAGAAAACCTAATAAACCTTAAGCACTTCCTTAAGCACTTCCTTAAATCACGCTCACTTTCTTACTTCTATGGCAGAAAATTAAATTCAGGTTGCTAACTAATGCTAACTAGTGGTATATGATGTAAGTAGAAAACACAGATAACAGAAGGTTTACACCAACACATGACAACACCTAGAGTTGTTAATAAACTGAAGAAATTTCAAATTAAGAAAAGAAATAAGAACCCAAAGGAACCAAACATATGTTTCCATATAAGCAGGATGTCAAATAATTACACCACCACATTATCCCCAGAATTAAATGTCCACCTCGAACACCTCAAACATCTAAAATGGTATCCTCATGAAATTCTAAAAGGAAATCATACCAGAAAACTGATAAGAAAGTCAGATATGGAAATACATGCTATTTAATTTCTCTAAGCCTCTTTTAAGAACTTTATTTAATATGGTTAGAATCCTAATCCCTACACAACCCAATTATTGGTAAAGTTAGTATTAATTTACAAATATACTGCTTTAAATTTTTTCAAAGAAAACTGTCAGATGAAAGGAAGAAAATAGAGAAGATCTTTAGTAGTGATCGATTTGAAGTTCTTAGTTTCAACTATTCAAGATGTAAAGAAAGGGCCACAGCAAAGTAGTAAGTACAATTTTGCAGAGGCCAGAATGTGAGCTGCTGGTGCACTGGCAGTCATTTCACTTGCAAATGAGCCCCACAGGTGGGTCTGCAATTTTTTCATTATTGTTTATTTTTCTCACCTTGTTGCCAGAGAAACACAGTAGAAGCTATTGTTGTAAGCGTTTTCTTTTATCAGTGGACATAAAAATAAAAAGCAGCCAACTGCTAAAAGTGAAGAGGCTTAAGGAATGACTAGTGCTAGCCAAAAGGACAAGGGAGGAAAGTCACTGGGGATCACTCAGACTTATAAATGGAACCAGTGACCATATGCTTAGTCAGAAAAAAGAAAAAGCCATCTGCAAAAATATTTTTGGTGAGTGGACCAGCAGGACGAAAATTATATTTTACAAAGTAAGATTTTATCTCATAATGGCATTCGCAAAACTGGGACTTTTGGAGGGCTTCTAGATACATCTCTTCCAAATGTCGATAGTATCCTATACCACAATAACCTAGCGATCTGCTTCCAAAAGTAAACCTAACTTTTCTGCATACAATACAGCTTCTGCATACAAAACAGACCTAGAGACTTATACTTATTTTATGCTCTTTTTTAGTAGAAATCAATAATTCTGTTTTCAGTGAGTATAAGATAATAGATACATGCTATGTGTTTAATCTATTAGCACTCTTCTAAAAAAGGAAATAAATAAGCTCACAGCTCCTTCCAAGACCAAAAAAAAAAAAAAAAAAAAACAGACCTAGACTTTAGGGATCGCAATGTAGAAATCTGTCTACTTTGAGAGAGGAGAACTTACCAAAACCTTACTTACCATAAAGCACCTTGTGATTCAGACCTGGGGCTGAAGAGTCAGGAGCCGCCCTATGTAAGGTGAACTGCTGCATTCTGTGTTTCCTGTCATCTGGAAGGGATACTGCCTGGCAAGAACGTCTAAGAACTGTTCCACCTACGTATCTCAGCAGCCACGATGCAAATGGCTCATACCAGTTCTCCCAACAGTCCTTTCTTCTGGTGGCGATGTTTCTGACTCCTAAAGTATAAACCTTTAACCAACTACCTCGCCTACAGTATGTGTCTAGGTGTTTGAATGCTGCCCTGGCTTTTACTATAGAACCTTGCCTCATTCCCTGTTCTTTATCTTGCTCTCCATTATGTATCTCCCTTTGTTCTACCCCTATTTCCAATTTAATTTCAACATACTGTATTCTCTACACCTGGCTCCCACACTTCCTCCGAAACTTTATTTGACTTGCATGTGGATCCCCGTTTGTCATCCCCCCCGCCTTTGTCATCTTAACTTCACAGGTAACCAAGCCAGAGTCCAAGACGAACTGGCAGAGGACAAGATGTGTTGCCTTTCAGAATACATGAAATGGCTAAGATAAAGGACAGAAACAATTTATCATCACCAGAAAAGGCAGCCCTGTGTTCCTGGTGATGATCACAGTTGGTATTCACTCACAGATACCACTTCTTTACCATCTCTTCTCAGGGCTAGCTGGGACAGTTAGTAAGTGGAAGGGAATACACTGTTCCTCCCTCCAACCACACTTGCCCTCCTACGTTAACCAGGTAAATATACTAATACTTAGTGGTTCAGGTTCATGGCTATAGGGCTTTTCCTTAATGCCATCTTCCTTACATCTGTATCTTCTTTCTCCTGTGCCACTTCTGCTGTGCGCACCTCAGTCTCCCATTTGCTTTCTCCCATACTATAAATACACGTGTCTTGGAATAACGATCTTACTATCAACATCATCATGACTGAAAACAGGACTTTTTGTTGTGGTGCTCTGTTACTGGATAGATGTATTTTTACAGATTCTTTTTCGGTTGTCCTTTGTGTATATCCTATTTGTAGTCACTCAGAATAGTTACTCTTTGTATGGTTTTTTCACCAATTGGTTACACAGTGAGGTGCATTCATTTAATTTTATTTTTGATTTTTTAGAGGTTATATAAAAAGTTAGATCTTGTTTTATAATTACGTGAAATGTGATTACAAAGTAAAGTGTACAAAACAATGCATATTCAGAAGTCCAGAAAACACTTTCTTTTTTAATTTGGTCAATAGTGAGTTGTATAGAAGATACAGTTTTTGTTTTATATTCTTTTGGAATGTTTAAATAGGGACACATACACAGTTGAGAATCAGTACTTCAGTAATAACTTCCTTATGCTTTAAGTCCCCAGGTAATTAATAATAGAGAGGAGTGTAAGTTAAAAAAGGACAGGCTATCCTTCATAGCCCTTGATCTAACTAGTTTTGCATCTCATTATATTTTTTCCTCTTTCTATCTGTTATATTCATCCCTCTTCAGTGATAACATGCTCATTCCTAAGACTGTTAAATCTTGAACATACTGGCATCAATGATTTCTGTCTCCCGTATGAAGTATCATTCTTTCTCTGCTCCTTACAAGTAGCAGAGCTTGGCTCTGTTAGTTTGAGCTTAAGGTTAAGTTTTTAGCTGTTGTGTTGTTTTAACAACTTTGAAAATATGAGAATACATAATATGGCTAGATGAGCTAAAGGTAATCCCCAAAAGGTTGGTAGCTTTCTTAATTTTCCCCAGCTTTCCATTGCTGTTCTAAGTTTCATGTTTTCTTTCTGCAACCAGAGAAAGAGAAACAAAAAACCCAAGTTTTAAGTTATGCAGTATATTTTAAATGCTTCAAAGAGGAAAGCATACATACTAAATATCTTTCAGGGGTGACTTAATATGTATGGTTGTGATTATCCCAGTGATGAAGCTTGTATTTCCTTAAAACAGGCAGTATTACTGCTTGCTCAGGCTCCAGGATGATAGAAGATAGAAGATACTTTTGAATTATGAAAGGACAAGATAGGAAAATAACTGAAATGGATTAGATTGGTGGCCATTTATCAAAACAGGTATGTTTGCCTGGCAAAACAGGTATGTTTTGATAAATGTCCGTCTCTAACCCAGTTGCTTCTTAATGGAATTGGTAGCCCAGAGGAGCCTCCCTCCTCTGGCCAAAGAAAATAGGGAAGGGGTGCCAGAGTGGGAATGGCTAGGAAAAGGAGCTCTTCTTCTTAAAAGACCCTTCTTTGTTTTGGCAGATCTGTTGAGAAGGTGATTCTTTTGTGGGGTGGCTGGGAATGATCATGTGTGCTTCCTTCAGGGGTGGCACGAAGGAATCTAGTAAAAACCCATGTCTTTGGTCCTAAATAACTGAGTGGAAGAGGCCTAGTCCTATCGGAATGTCACTAGGTGAAAAGCAACTAGGAAAAAAGAAGAAAAAAATGACTTGGGGAAACACTTTTTACAGCACATCTTTTTGAAGTGCCATCTCATTTTCCATGCATTATTAGAATACACATTCACTGACATCCGAAGTGCTTGTGAGGCTGGAACTCTAGAACAAACCAATGAAGGTAAAGTCCGACTTCTCTCTTCCTCTACTGATACCTTTGCTATCTCCAGTACTGCTTTTTCAGGTCTGATTAAGCTTTGGCAGCAATGTGAGACTGAACTGACAGGTTCCCAGAAGGCAAACCACATGTTTAACGGGTTAACATAGGAAGGCAAGTGTGGTTGGAGGGAAGAACAGCGTATTCCCTTCCACTTACTAACTGTCCCAGCTAGCCCTGAGAAGAGACGGGAAAGAAGTGGTATCTGTGAGTGAATACCAACTGTGATCATCACCAGGAACACAGGGCTGCTTTTTCTGGTGATGGTAACTTGGTGATGATGATGATGATGATGATGTTGTTGTTGTTGCTGTTTCCTGGTAAAAGTGCAGTACAAAAAAATGGAAATGTTAACCCCCTGCCCAAAAAAGGGCATCATACGTAATATATTTTACACAGTCCAATTAATACAAATATAAATGCATATATAAATGTGTGTGTGTGCGTGTGCATGCACATGTGTGTGTCTTCATAAAATAAAATGTACCTGTGCAAGAATTGTCAATGTTTACAGGGAGCACTCAGAGACTAATGTTTTTCTTAAACTATCAACATTTTAGGTAGCCATTACCAACAGACTTTATATATTCAAAGTATATTACAGAGAGGGCAAGCTTTAAAGTTTCTGATTCCTGAGGAAAAATTATAAACAAAGGAGTTATGCCTCATGTTCAACCTCCTTTAATAACTTCTACTTTGGGTTAAATAATATCCAAAGATCACATCCAGGAAATATTTTTAAACTATCCATAGAAAAATCACATAGACTAGATTACTTCCTTTAGAAAATCATAGCTTTGTTTAAAAAAAAAAAAAAAAAAGATTTACTACTATAACTCTGCCAAATTATTAGTCTCTGGCCCTTTCTAATGCCTTGTCCGGCAAACCACCCCACACTTTTTTTGAAACACTAACTCAAAAATCACTGCTCTTCACCCAGTTTACATATTCTAACTCAACATCCTCTACTATGCTTTCCTTCGTAAGTAGTTTTCTTCCTATTCCTCACTGCCTCCTACCCACTGCTGAAAGACTGGTCAGATAACTACTAGAGCCAACCTCCTACCACAGTGAGATTTGTTCCAGATCCACTTACATGGTCCCAAGGAAATACTTCCTCAAATGATACAGAGTCCTCAAACTGCAGTAAGCCCAGAAAATTTCCAAGTGGTTCAACTATAATCTAGGCTCTCAATACTAATATAACATTTAACTATGGCTGAACTAAAATTAGCCTTCCTCCTGAAATACTCTTCTAAAAGCTCTAAGAAAGTTAACCATTCTCCCCCTAAATTTTTCTAATGTTGTAGACAGTCAAATACCACAAATTACACGAAGCCCATTTGACTGAAGTCAAACTCACACGCCTCCTCCTCCCATTGCAACTTGCACACTACATGAGATAGAGCATTGTGGCAGGGAAGGCAGGTAGACTGAGTCTAAAGTACAAATCTCATAAGCACGGTTAATTAGTAAAGGCACATCAAAATGATTTCCAATCACCACAATAGCACACATTCTCTAGAGTATATTCAAAGGATCAGAATCTTCAGTGAGTCATTACATGATAGAGTATAACTTGGATTGCGTATCTGGAATGTCAACTACATTCAAGTTGACAGCTTTGAAATGATGCCACATTCACATTCCTAAAGGAAATCACAAAAACCACTGAGCAAATGGTATGAATAATATTCTTACTTCTTCCAAACCTGAGACCATTTAATAAATGTTTATTGAATGAACTGCCTTATTTCATGAATACATATATCTCCTAAAATTCCTTAACATCACCCCAAAACAAAATAATCTAAAATCAATCTTACAAGGTAACCAACATATACCTACCTACATGATGTTCCTATACTGGTACCATAGGGCCCCAAAATCCAACCACATGTCCTTCAGGAAAAATGCCTGGGTTCTGTAGAGCAGCTAACATTCACTGCACAAACACACTATAAAAAGCCACCAAGGATTGTAAAATCTAAAATTGGCACAATTTATCTATCACATTTATTTCAGCATACAAGCAGAACTATACAAATAAACATCCACAAATCCTACCTGGGTTTAGAAAAAATGTAAATAGTAAACTGGCAACATCACGAATACAGAAACCTCTAAATAAAGCTAATGGAAGTGGAGCGGCATTTATAAATGAAAGCGCATCAGGAGATCAAGATAAATCTTGTGAAAAGCAGATACTGAAAAGCACTCTCAGGTTTACCACATGAAGCTGTCAACTTGAAAAGCTTAGGGAAACCATCAAGAAAACTAGTTTCCTAATATAATCAATAAATTCACTGCCATGTAAAAAGGGAAGAAAGGAAAGGAAGAGCACAGAGAGGGAAGAGAGGGCAGGAAGAATGAAGGAGGTTAACAGAATACTAGGAGAAAATGTCATGATACCCTTTGTAAGGCCCCAGGCAGATGAAGAAATCCTACGACATCCCTGGCTCCATGGTCTTCTGTTAGAAAACTTTCAGTGCCTCTTCTTTAAGATGAGGCCAAAGTGGCTCTTCTGCCACTTCTAGCCATTGTTGGTTCTGTCCCTACAGTAGCTAGCACTGTCCAATACAACTTTCTGTGGAGACAGAGATGTTTTTATCTGTACTATCCATCAGGGTAGCCCTTGGCCATATATGGCTATAGAGCACCTGAAAGGTGTCCTGTGACTGAAAAACTCAAGGTGTTACTTATTTAATCAGTTAAAACTTAAAGAAATGGGGCACCTGGGTGGCTCAATTGTTAAGCATCTGCCTTCGGCTCAGGTCATGATCCTGGGATTGAGGCCCACATCTGGTTCCCTGCTCAGCGGGAAGCCTGCTTCTCCTCTCCCCCTCTCCCCTGGCTTGTGTTCCCTTTCTCACAGTCTGTCAAATAAATAAATAAAATCTAAAAAAAACACAAAAAACAAAACAAAAAAAAAAACTTAAAGAACTACACATGGTAAAAGAAGGCATGAACTCACAGGGGGGAAAAAAAAAAACTTTCTTATACTACATCTCTAAATATTGGTCATGTACAGCGGTGCCTGGATGGAGCCATCAGTTAAGTGTCTGATTCTTGGTTTGGACTCAGGTCATGATCTCACGGATCATGAGATTGAGCCCCATGATTGGCTCCAACCTCAGTGTGGAGTCTGCTTGAGATTCTCTCCCTCTCCTCTGTCCCTCACTCATGCTCTCTCTGCCTCCCCTCTCTAAAATAATCAATCTTTGGAGGCATACATTGAAACTAACTGATTTATACTCTGAGACAGACAGATTTGGGAGTTAAAAATAATTTTTATGAAAAAAAAAGAAATAATTTTTATGATAATCCAGAAAGAATAGAATATAAATCTAGAAAGTTCCAAGATTTTGCTCATTTTAACCTCCTTAACAAATAAAAGTACTGGGCGCCTGGGTGGCTCAGTGGGTTAAGCCGCTGCCTTCGGCTCAGGTCATGATCTCAGGGTCCTGGGATCGAGTCCCGCATCGGGCTCTCTGCTCAGCAGGGAGCCTGCTTCCGTGTCTCTCTCTCTCTGCCTGCCTCTCCGACTACTTGTGATTTCTCTCTGTCAAATAAATAAATAAAATCTTTAAAAAAAAAAAAAAAAAAAAAAAAAAAAAAACAAATAAAAGTACTGCGCAGCCTGGCTGGCTCCGTTGGTGGAACTCTTGAACTCAGGACTGTGAGTTCAAGCCCCACAATGGGTGTAGAGATTAAAAATAAAAACTTAAATAATAAGCAAATAATTATTAAAATAACAAAGCAGAAGTACTCATCAGAGGTCTCAAACTGCCAATCTCTACATTCCTAATATAAAAAGTTTCCTTCTCAATTACACTGCTGCTCGTATCACATTTTAATCTTTCCTTATATTGTTTATAAACTTTGCTATACCACATTCTGCTAGATAGCATTTTCTAACAGTTATGCAACATATTCTCTCTTTTTTTTTTAAATTTATTTATTTGACAGAGATCACAAGTAGGCAGAGAGGCAGGCAGAGGTGGGGGGAAAGCAGGCTACCCACAGAGCAGAGAGCCCGATGTGGGGCTCAATCCGAGGACCCCGAGATCATGACCTGAGCTGAAGGCATAGGCTCAACCCACTAAGCCACCCGGGCACCCCCTCTGCAACATATTCTTAAGACTGTACAACTACTAAAATAAGTCAAAATAATGAAAAACAACTTTTTTCAAATGTTTATTACATTATGTGTATGTATAACATTTTCTGTGAGAAAGTCAAATCTACCATAAAATCTTATTATACCTCTATAATTAAATATTTTAAGTTTGCAAATAACATCCTCTTAGAAACCCATGAGATTAAGCTGGTGATTGTTTAGTATGTTTAAGTTACTTTGTATAAATGATTAGTATTGAAACCATTATTATTTTCTTATTTGAAGAAATGTAACTCAAGAATAACCGAGTCTCTGTCTCCTGTAAAATCATCAAAACTTATTTATGAGTATCAGCGAATTCAATCTCATCATTTTACTTTTTCTTTTCATCCGAGTATACAATGGCAGTATTTCTTACAAATTCGCCTTTCTACTGGGAAGTTTTTTTTTTTTTTAAGATTTTATTTATTTATTTGACAGATAGAGATCACACAAGTAGGCAGAGAGGAAGGCAGAGAGAGAGAGGAAACAGGCTCCCCACTGAGCAGAGAGGCTGATGTGGGGCTTGATCCCAGATCCCTGGGATCATGACCTGAGCCAAAGGCAGAGGCTCAACCCACTGAGCCACCCAGGAAGTTTTTTTAAGGTCAAACTACTAAAAATAGTTCAAATTATTCCTCAAATATACTATATATGGAGGAACTTAAATAAAATCTACTTCTCCAACATAATACAGTATTCAAACTTAATCTCCTGTGGCCCAATATAATAGCCCCCCCCCCAAAAAAACACTTTAAACTAGTCTGAGCAAAACACATAAATAAAAAAATAAAATAAAATATGCTCCACCCTAATAATCTATTTATACAAAACAATGAACTATAAATAATACTAAGTATCTCAAGCGAGTCCTGAAAATACATAGTCCTTACAGACAACAAAACTACAGCAGAAAGGACACAGAATTAGAACATATGTTTTCACCTTCCTTCTGAAACTCAAAATCCCAGTACCATCTCAGAAAGTGGAGTTATGCTAAGGCAACTCCTTGACATGCTGCCATTAGATCAAGCAGACTGTCTTCTGAGATGTTGCTATGGCAATCAGAGATGGCTATCCTAAAAAGAAAAAAATAAAAATAAAAAAACTACTATTATCAATTACAGTTTCAACACAAGCATCTAAAAACTAATCCAATGCTGGAAGAAAAACTGTCTTATAAATGAAGTATAAAGCCTACTGCTCCCATAATTTGCATGGCCTGATGAATTTCTATGGTATGAACTTCAGTTCCTCACTCTCCTTCAATAAACCAAGCAGGAGGCCTTCCCACCAATTCCTTTCACAAGGATGGAGGGACCAATGGACTAACAGGTAAGTGGGAAAGAGGACAGGAAGCAGAATAGGAAGGGAGGAAGGAGACACCTTCCAGCTATATAAAAACAAACCAGGAGTTTTTACCTTTGAACTGCTTCCAAAACAAAGGCAAAGGCAAGTATGGAGGAGCAGATATTTGGGAGTTAAAAAAAAATAAAAACACTAAAATTATTTGCAAGTTTTCCTTAGAGTGCGAAAGTTATTTTTCTTTTCAACATTTTGTAATTTATTCTTCCAAATTCCTAAGTTTGGCGTTTCTGATTTACCTGCACATAATGATCACTACCAAATAAGAGATCTTTTTATTTCAAGGAACATATTTCTGGTGGAGAGTTAATTTAGTTACAAGTTAGAAAAGCCAAGAAATGCTTTCTGAAATCTTTGCTCATAAGCCCAGAATTTAAAGTTCAAATCTAGCAAAACAGAATTACATCCAACTTGTATAGACTCCCTTTATAACAACTCCCTCCATATACACACATACCTCTTGCAGAAAAACACCATGGGGTGTCTTTAAAAGTACAATTAAGTCACACAGTGAAGTATAAAATTCCTTAGTGATATAAACAAGTCCACTGGACACAAAGTTCTATACTTCTATATCTTAACCAACAGATCAGATCAAATAACAACTACAAAACGTAATAAAATCTTGCCAGTATGTTGTAATCACGGTAACACACACACACAAACAAAAAAAAAAGTTTCTGGGACCATCTGACTCATCTTGTTAAGCAATAACTCAGTACTGGGAGTCAAGAGCCATTTAATGAAACTGGAATTACTTACCAAGAAACCATCTTCTTATCTTCCCTTAAACTGTAAAAAGGTTTAAAAAGGGGGCAGGGGTGGGGAGAAGAGGAACAGAAGTTTTGCAACCCTATTCAAAGGCGTGAGGCTACATCAAATATTTTTAAAATACTAACTAAAAACCTAATTCACTCAAAATCAAAATTCCAATACTGTATTTGTATTCATCCCAAATGTGGATGAAATGCAAGTAACACTAAAGTTTCTCCCTATTTATTAGGGTAGCAACAATATCAAAATAAAATATCTTCAACAACAACTTCTTTCTCTAGTTCTCTTTCAAACAACTTACATAGGAATGAATAAAATGGCTGATTCAAAATCATTTCATTCAACATGCTTAAAAGTAAATAAAACAGCCCCATCCATATTATCAATAAATGCCTTTCATCCAACCCACTGAAATTTCCATCAAGTGACCAAATATGTATTTGGTTTCCTCTGTACTACCTTATTGCTAAAAAAAGAAATACATAATTAACCTTTTGCCCCACAGACAGATGTATGTTGTTGTTTTTAAGATTTTTATTTATTTGAAAGAAAGAGCCAGCAAACATGCAGTGGGCTGAGGGAGCAGGAGAAGCAGACTCCCGGATGAGCCAGAGCCCAAAGGACCCCAGGATTATGACCTGACGTAAAGTCAGCTGCTTAACCAACTAAGCCACTCAGCCACCCCGAGAGATGTATGTTTTTAGTGAACTGATAAACTAAATTCACACTTATTTGAAAATGTAAGTAAGCCCACCAATCACAAGACTGCTTTAAAATAGTGAAAATGTTTTCAAGACAACCTTAATTTTACAAATTATCAAAATCTATATAAAAATATCAAAGGATATCTTATCTTTCTTACTTATAGATCCACAATGCCTAGCACAATATTTAGTAAAGAGTAATTGTTTCCAGTACATTTTTTAGATAAAATGTGAATCCAGCCTCTTTCCCTAAATTTCAGGTAGATTAATTTTAATACCAATGAGTTAAAATTCTTTTATACAAAAGTTCATTTTTTTTAAAGATTTTTTTTATTTACTTATTTTGAGAGAGAGACAGAAAGAGAGAGGGAGAGAGAGCATGAGCGGGGGAAGGGGCAGAAGGAAAGGGAGAAGCAGACTCTCCACTGAGCAGGGAGCCCAATGGAGCTCAATCCCAGGACCCTGAGATCATGACCTGAGCTGAGGGCAGATGCTTAACAGACTGAGCCACCCAGATGCCCCAAAATTTCAATATTTAAGAATCGAAAAACCAGATGTAAGGGGTGCCTGGATGGCTCGGTCAGTTAAGCATCCAACTCCTGATTTCAGCTCAGGTCATGATCTCAGGGTCATAAAATGGGAATCCCCAAGTCAGATTCCACACTTAGCAGGGAGTCTGCTTAAGTTTCTCTCCCTCTCCCTTTGCCTCTTCCCCCCATTCACACAAGCACACACGTGTGCGCTCTCTCTCTCTCTCTCTCCTAAAATAAATAATTTTAAATTTTATTTTATTTTTTATTTTTTTAAAGATTTTATTTATTTATTTGACAGAGAGATCACAAGTAGGCAGAGGGGCAGGCAGAGAGAGAGGGAAGCAGACTCCCTGCTGGCAGAGAGCCCGATGTGGGGCTCAATCCCAGGACCCTGAGATCATGACCTGAGTCGAAGGAAGAGGCTTTGACCCACTGAGCCACCCAGGCGCCCCCTAAAATAAATAATTTTTTAAAAAAACAGATGTGATTAAAAATATACTAAATAGCTGCTTAATGGTCTTCACGGTATCTCACCTAGAAATGGTAGAATCGACTCCTTATATTCTCCTTACCATCAACTTCCTTGTTCTAATGTATCTAACACACTGCAGCCCAGATTAATCCTTCTCACTGCTCAAGACTGTTCAAGAGAGCCCCTAATGGTCTACTGAATGGTGGTAATGCCTTAATTCAGTTTTCAAGCTCTCCCATAATCTGACTCAAACTACCTTTTCAAATTTACTTCTTCCTCTTCTCTTTATCATACCCTTCTCAATAGCCAAGCTGAAATTTTAGCTATTACCAGTTCTTCTCTAGTGCTAATCACTTTTTCAGTAGACTATCTTTTCTCCTTCCTATCCCTGAAGCCCACATGTCCTAGTTCAGCTCCCTAAAGCATCATTTTAAATGCCATTTCCTCCCTGAGAGTTACCTCATCCCAGTAGCTACAGGTCATCCCTACTCTTCAAAACTCCCAGAGCATTTTATCTGTATCTCCACTATGGTTCCTAAGAGATGACAGAGTACATTATTGTTACTGATAGTCCTCACTCCTACTGGTATCTAAGACCTTCAAGAATCAATGTTTGGCTCAGGAAGAAGGTGACATAGATGCTTCTAGAAGGAAGCTACATAAAGGAAAATCTCAAAGCAGTTGGAAAAACTGAAAACCAAGGCAAAGGCTACTTCAAGAAAAAAATCAAGTTTAAACATGTACTTATTGGTGACATAAATACTGGGAACAAAATTAGAAAGGTCACTTTACTGGCCAATATAGGATGCACGCACCAATGCATGCTCATTCCTCCTCTTCTGTTCCACACTCATAAATATCCTACTAAATATAAGGGATACAGCAGGTCAAGAGAAATTTGGTGTTTTGAGAGATAGTAGCAAAGACCAATGTGCTCTTATTGTGTTTGACACTGAAAATCCCAACCAAGATGTATCTAACTAGCAAGGAGATCTAGTATATGGAATATGTAAAAACATGCCATAATAATATATGGCAGCAAAGTTGATATTAAGGACAGAAAACTTTGAGCAAAACCCACTGTCTTCCCCTCAATGAAGAAAACTTTAATTTTCTGGGTTTGGGGGGGGTGGGGATTTGTTTGGTTTTGTTTCATTTCGTTTTTACAAAACTGCTAAGGTGGGAAGTCTTTCCCTTTAGCTTGACAGAATTTAACTGTGTTGAAATACCTGCTCTTACCCTATGATGACTATCACCTCCCAGGAAAGCACGTAAGCAGTACTAAGACTCTGCCTGGATGTGGATAACTCTGCAGGATAGAAGCAGGAGCCCAGTGAGAAAAGTTGAGTTCATATAAGCAACTGCTTCATGATATTAAGGATGCAACACAGAAAAAGTTAATCTTGGGATATGGAAGAGATAAATTACTAAGCATTTTTTTTTTAACTTCCTATTCTATACCTGCAAATTTAGTTGTCTTAAACAGTAACTATGATGTCCTTGAGTTTCAAATATAAGATTAAGAAATCCCCATCAACCTTCTCCCACCCAATAAATAAAGCCTTTTAATGTCTAACATGCCTTACTTACCAGCATTAAGCATGCTTTACTTATCTAAATCATCTTTCTATCATCCCAAGGTACTGGCATCTTACAAAAGACAAAACTCAAAAAAAAAAAAAAAAAAAAAAAACCCTGAGTTTAACGTTTTAAACTGAAGAAACAAATCCCTGATGTCACAACAGGAACAAGAAACTGGAGGAGGAAACAACATGAACAGAGCAAAAGTACTATCCCTATCAGAACATTTATCACCCTGTTTTGTACCTAACCTGTTTATCTACTTGTCCCACTAAAGGATAAACTCTCAGAGATTAAGAACTGAGCTGTCCAGTTTATCAGTGAATGCCAAATACCCAGCACATCATCTGGCCCATGTCCAAAGTGCAATACCTGAAGACTGAACTGACAAAAAGACACAGCAAGAGTAAAAATTACCCACTAAAACAAGCACTCTGAGAATTAGACTAAAATAAGGTGCCCCAAAGTCAGATTCATTAATTAAATTTCTGAGAAAACTGAACTAATTACATACTTCTAGCTCTCAGAAGGCAGTGACCACTCATTCCCAGCACACAGCCCAGTGCATAGCACTCAACGAATGCTGCTGAACTGAATTCCACACTTCCCTCCTCCACATTATATTAAGACATCCCATAACATACAGAGATGCAGTAGCAAAACTATCTACTAAAGTAGCCTTTTTCTAATTAAACCTTTGTCAGGTCATTTTAGGAATGACTGAATTTTATCCTAACCCAGAGGCATTCAGTGATGAAACTGACTTCAAATAATACCCTTGGAAGAAACTGGAAATAGAATAAAAGATTCTTATTTTTTCTAACTTTCCTTAATAGTGTCCTTAATCTTACCTTTAATCTAACTTTAGAAAGCGAAAACTTTTTCAATCTACTGTCCAATACACTGAGCAATTACTGCCCACTCCCCCTTAAATATAACAAAGTGAGGATAAGTTTTGAGGATAAGTTTTTACTCTGTTCAGAACAACAACTGAAGATGACTCCTGCAATGCCAATTATAATCATGTCAACCAGCCAACATTTACAACAAAAACATGCTTTTTATATCCAACATGTCTTTATCCTAACTCTGGAATTCACGGTTCAGTACTCTGTGTACTTTCTGGCATTTTCCAGAAATTCAATCTTCAGAAAACAGTTTCATACTTAACACATCAGCATTTTGTCTTTTGTGACACTGAGACCATACTTCTGAGAAAAGAATAATGAAGCTATAAAAGACTCTCTAATTTCAAATTTCTTCTCCAAATAACCCAACACAAAATCTGTAATTTAATAGAGTACTTACAGCGTTATGCAAAGCACTTAAGACTAGCAGTAAAATATTTGACTGATGGTTTTGCCAAAGAACCGACGACATTTATAACTCGGTGGTAACTTATATTTTCCTATTTTCAGAAACCCAAAAACCAACAAAGGACAATTTTAAAGACTTTTTCAATTATAACAGGAACAAAAATGATTTGGATAGACATGTAATTTTTAAGTGATCTAATCAAATGTATACTTTAACTGATTATCACAGTTCTTACAAGTTAGTGTCAAGGGATATTTAAATTATAAAAGCCAATTCCACAAATCATTTTAGATCAAAAATATTCTGGAAGCAGACAGATTATCAATAATAAAGAGATGGACATTTAAATTTCTTTTTCTATACATTATTGAACTTACTTTTAATTTATACTGAGTTTTAAAAACATGTAATTGAGGAAAAGGAAATTCTCATTAACATGAAGAATTAAATTTAAAATTACCTTTATGTAATAATATTTCTGCCATATTTTAAAAATCTAGCAAACAAAGGTAAAGGCAGATATTATTCTTGCCAGTGTTCTCGTATTATAACAAACTATTCAGGGGGCAGGCTTCATAGATCAGTACTATAATATATAATAATAAATAAATAAATTCATTTCAGAAGAAAATAATGAATTCTATATCCATCTCATTCTATGCATCTCTAAGTGATCTTTAGGATTTCTTTATAAAGAGATACATAAAGATTGATTATTTTTTTGTTCCTAATGTGACCTCAATTAAAATCCCCACAACCATCAAACCACACTTCCAGAAGCACTCATCTATTGTATACATATTAACTTAAATTTTTGTAATTTAAAATTTACACCATTTCTTGGCAAAATTGAGAGTAAAATGTTCTCCTTCAAGAAATGTTCAACATTTTAATGCCTAAGACCTAATTCCAGAAAGTTCTTATCTAATAAGCTCAGTTGCCAAACAGCTTTTGTGTGAAACAGCAAAATTATCTCTAACACTAACACCTGGACTAAAAGTATATTGTATAGATTATCTTACCTTGTTTGTGCTATTATACCTAATAAATCTTCTCACAAAATTCACATCCAATAATCATAAAATCGTCGCAAATCTCCATAAAATATTAATCTGAACTAAGGTTCCAATGAATATTCACTTTTCCCAAATGCTATGTTCCATACTCACAGACTTCCAAGAGAAAGCTGGGAACTCATTGTTTATACAGCCCACTCCCAGATATCCCATATCTTTCAGCAGGACATCTAAATACACAAACTGAGCTTAAAAAGAGTCCATAACCAACGAAAAGTCCTTTGTGTTGATATACCTAAAGTGGCAGAGTTTAAATTTTGTAGTCCCTACACTTGAGAATTAACCAAAATAAGTAACCAGGTAAATTTGGCGGCATAATACCTAACCCTGGGAAAACTAAAAAGCTGGAAAAAGCTGTGTAGCTCCACTGTTTAAATACAGCATCCCAACTAATATACTACTGAACTAAAAAGCCAGTGATTAGTCTGCAGTCCCTCTAGTGTTCAACCAGTTAAATTAACAATCTCAAGATGGCAAAGGCTGGTATTTCATATCTACTATATCTGTTCAACATACTATATGAAAATGAATCTAATAAACACAAAACAAGGTGCAAAAACAAATCAGCAGAATCTTAAATTTTTCCCTGTAAATCATTTAAGCTGAAATTCCAAAAGAATAAATTCAAAACTACTTTCAAGTGCAAGACTGATCACCAAGCCCCCAGCATGATGCCTAACACATAACAAGTAAACAATAAATATTTGATTCTTGTCTGGTTCCCAGACTATGTCAAGCTATCATTTATTCTCAGTTTATTGCTACTATAAAATTAGGCACAATAAGCATAAATAAAAACTATTCTGCAAATAAAAAAAACAAATGTAGAAAGGGAAATGGGGCCTATTATAGCATGCGACATAAATGGGAGTAGTAATCCTTGTTAATCCAATATTCTTGTGAATTCTATATGTGTAAAAGTGAATACAAAGTCAAAAAAACTAGTCCACAGATAATTAACATATACCATACACTCACTATAATTTCCAAGGATTAGACCACAATCCTATTAAAACAACATGGAACATAATTTTAGTTTTTTATTCTAAAATCCCTTTAGGAGGAAAGGCATTAATATTATCAACCATCCCTGAATAGCCAAAGCCAGAAAATGACTAGTTTCATGATACTTTCTTAAAAATCAAACACCTATTATATAATTGAATTACTAGTGACAATGCCAAGTGAAAAGGAATTCAACTTTTACTCACAGGTAGAAATTATGGCCAAAACTTAACTGTAAAATAAATTCATGAAGATTTAAAATAGTTTGAAAGTGACGTTCATTAAAGAAAAAGTATGATTATGAAGAGCATTTACACAGCCTTTAAATTTATGAGCTTTTCATATTCACTTCACGTTGTATCATAAAATAAAGCTGTAATTCCCGTATTAAAGAATAAAAGACGAGCAAATTTAAATGGTCTATGGTGACATATATAACAGAAGGCATGGCATGACCATTCCACCTTATTTTTAGTTAACTTAACATACTTATATTATGATCTCTACCTCTCAAAAGTAAACTATAACTAAAGAGTGGTAAATTTCTTCCTGGCCTCTGTTCCATTTTTGGATACGTGAGTAAGGGTGAATAGGAAGGAGTAATCCAAAACCTATACTTCCACGGAATGCCAGGTAAAGTCACAAACGAAAAAAGAGAATGATAGATGGTGCCTGGCCAAGAAAGTATGATTCACTAATGATGGAAAGACTCTTCAAGTCTCCTCTGGGAGATGTGGCTGCATTCCATGTATTGCCAAATGGAAAGTTCAACCAATACAGGAAATTCAAGCTACTGTAGGTATATGTGTGTGTTTGCAAGTATCTCTGGAAGAGACAGATCAATTTTTTTAATAGTCTTTGAAAAATGCCATTTAAAAATTACAGAACTGGTAAAGTACTAACTTGCTATCTTAGAGTATCTGATGGAACCAAAAGGCTATCTTTTATAACAATAGAAAAGATGTATACCAACACTAAAAAGTGCCTATTAAGGATTTCATTGAAAATGTTTACTTAAATCATATACTATATCTCATTTTACCAAGAAGTCTATCGTCATCATATCTTAAAAAGTTAGCAATTAATTCAGGATTTCAGGGTGAGAGAAAGAAAGCTCAATGAAAGTTTTCAGTCAGTTGGATTCTATACTGAAAATGTGCAATTTCCAGAGAAAGACCAGCAGAGCAATGTTAGCTAAATTTTTTCTATGTAGCAAATATCAACTCTAATGTTGAACTGGCAATTTATAACGTATGTAGGACGCCCAAGGTCATTCAATCCATGATGTATTTATAAGTTAATAAGGCTTCTGACACAGAAATACCATTAAGCACTTTAACCCATTTAATAGGACCCTCCCACAGCCTCTGTTCTACAAGACAATTAGAACACAAGCTTTTTGCTAACTGTCCCAACTACTTGCTATCTACAACGCTAATGGAAATAATTTATGGAAAGTTAGTCAATAAATTTTAATAAAAACTTTAAAAACTAAACTGCAGACTATAAAAAACAAGCTGCAAAAAAAAAGGGAAGAAAACTGTATCACTGTCTTTCCAATATACAGTTAAATCAATGAAACAAAAAACCTTTCACATATGCAGTCATGTGTGTTAGTTTTTTTCAAGATTTTATTTATTTATTTGACAGAGATCACAAGTAGGCAGAGAGGCAGGCAGAGAGAGAGAGGGAAGCAGGCTCCCCACTGAGCAGAGAGCCCGATGCAGGACTTAATCCCACGATCCTGAGATCATGACCAGGGCCAGAAGACAGAGGCTTAATCCACTGAGCCACCCAGGTGCTGTGTATGTGTTCTTTAAAACGGTCTTCTAAACAACAGCCTGTTCTCCTCTGTGATCCAAAACACTGGGAGGACCTGAGAGTAGTCAATGATGACAGATTGACAGTCTATACAAACTCCTATTATACTCATTCATTTACTCGTTAATTTATTCACAACAAATATGTGTCAGGAATTGTGCTGGTCCTGGAATTACCACTATAAGCAAGAGTCAGATGCAGGTCCTGCCTGCCATGCAGCCTACAGAGGGCCTTCCCTCTAGTCCTATTCAGAAACTCTCAAAAAACCCAATTGCCTATGAAGTTCAAACTCATTGGCCTAGGTTTTAAGCATAAATATGCATTTTCAATCAACTTCTCATCTTTAACTCTTCCCAGATAGATATTCCAAACTTTCCTCTCTACAACCTTACATATGCAATTCCATATACATGAAGTGTGCTTGCCCTAACATAGCCATATGTCCAAACACCAAAATCTCACCCATTCTTTAAGGCTCAGCTCAAGAATTAACTCTTCATCAAGGCCCTGCCTCCTTCTGTAACTGAAAAAGTACTGTGTGGCCCCTCTTAGGACATCTGTAACTAATACCCCACGTACAAATGCAGCTCCCCTATTTGTCAGCTTCTAAAAAACAAGAGTATGTTTCTGATTCATTTCTGTATTCTGAGCAGCACCTAAGAGAATGCAGGCTCAATAAAAATCTGTTGAATAAATACATGGTGGTAGCCGTAAATATTAAAGATTAAATAGTGATAACACTTTATGTTTATAAAGCTCAAAGAATGATTTTAAAACATCTTCTCATATATTATTTTATCACTATTAGACAATACTATAAATTTTAATGTGTGGGCAATTGAGCTGAATCAGTAGTGACCTCAGGGCATTCCGTCAAAATGTTTTTGCCCCCTGAGGATCTTCTAGCTCACTGCCTCAATCATACTGGGAATCAGAATGCTATCTATGCATATCTGGACTAATCACAGATAATACTATGGTTAAGACATTTAACCTTTTTTTATAAAATGGTTGCTTGCTTACTAAGGATGGGTTGGGGGCCAGGGGATATATATTCAAATGTGTTTGAGGGCTTTGGCTAACTGAGTTCTGCTTAATGAAGCCTTTCCTTTAGCAATGCGGATAATTGTCCCAGCCAAGTCTGCTATTCAAATCAAGAGCCCGTCTTTGTTATACTCTTCATGAAACCAGTAAATGGCATGATAAATTTTTCCATAATAGAGTCACTGTCAACAAATGTTATTTCCTCCCTAAACAATCAGAGTTGCATATAGTTTTCTTCCAAGAATGTCAAAGCAGACGTCCTATCCACTATTTTTAAAATAAGTTAAAAATATAGTGCCTACAACTGACCCGAGAGTATCTGAATTTTTCTAATTCAGACTACCTATGTTTCAATATAAATAACATGCCCTCTTATAAAGAGCAAACATTAAATTTTTGCTTATGTTTAAATAAGTCCAAGATTACCTGTGAAAAAAACAAAACAATCTTAATGAAGAAATCTCATCTTGATGAGGTCCTTCATACTTCCGGTTTCAGGGAGTCATTCTACAGATACTTGAGTATTTCCTAATGGTGTCAGAAAGTAAGCCTTCAAGATTACCAAGAAGTCTTATCTGCCCCAAGGGTAGCAAAGCCATAAGCAAAAGTACTTTTTTAATGGCAGATATTTTATTAAGTAGGAAGACAAAGTTTCCAATAACAGATCTTTTTTTTAAATGGCAGATATTATATTAAGTAGGAAGACAAAGTTTCCAATAACAGATCTGTGAATGCTTTAACCTTCCCTTTACCATTTTATACAAAGATACTTTGTCTTCAACACAAAGATACTTTGCCTTCATCCAATTTTTATCTTATTCTTAATTTTTTTTTTAAATCAAGCCAGTTCTGCTGCATGATCAACTACAAACTGCTGGGTATTATTCTGCCACAATACCCTGGCAACCAGCTCATATTCAGTTACACTATCACAGCATTTTTTTAAAAAATTTAAAAAAAAAAAAAAAACCTAATTGTATGATCATGTGGGTATTGTAGAAGCCCTTTAGTTCAATCCTAGATGGGCCTCAAGAGGATAATGCTTATTCTGTTGAACTCACTGCCAAATCACAATATGAAAGAGCCAGTATCAAAACAAGACCCAATTATACAAAGAGTGCATTTTATCAATGTCAGGTTTATAAGAAATAGGTATGTGGCCCAGTACTTGGAGAAAATTGTTCAAAAATATTTACACAGATGGAGCTTTAACGGAAATTATCGAACACTTGCTAGCCATAATGATATTCAATGAGCATCAATTTAGGTAGTACCAGGACAGCATCAGTCACAAAATAAGAGCAACACAGTCTAATTTCATAATTCTCTAATACTTAAAAGAGACTGCCAAACTGTTGGGAACTTTTGGGATGGGGGAGAAGCAGCACATTTATGTATCATTTCCACCATTACAATATTCTTTTAAAAGCATAAAGAAAAGCTTAGTTTCCAGTGATACACATTGCTGAGTAGACTACACCAAGTTCTAGCTGCCATTTGCTCAAACATTCTAAAACAAAACAAAATAGAAACCGTTTGTAAATACTTTTTCAAACAATTATTCATGAATGTTAGTCACAGCATAAATTGGTTTAGTCTACCACATTTTGAACAGGTCCAGAATAATTAAATGGTAGCCTCAGCAACCACCTCCTGCTTCCTCCAATAGTTAACATGTTCTCTTACTGTGATTTTTCAAAATACATATCTATGATAATAGATCTATAAGAAGAGGGGAGAAAAACACCTCTTAATGACAACAGAAACAAAACTGTTTCAGTTACTTCAGTTAAGATATTTTATAACAACAAATGCTAATCTCATATAAACTAAATATTCAAATGGCTTATATTCATGTCAAATTTTTATGACTCTGAAACTATTTTTATTTTATTTTTATTTTCCCTTTATCTTTAGTGTGTGCTCAGTTAAGAGGACCTACACTAAATGTTTATGAGCTGACATTACTGGAACCAACATTTGCCACGTGTCACAGAAAATATTTAAATCAAAAAAGATAGGTCCTCTGTCCAGTATTATGCAAGCCAGCATTCTTTCTGTAAGTACAGGAAATAGATCTGAGTTGATATAAATAGAATTGGAACAGTTATGTAGGTTTTATTTAAAATGGTTTGGGAAACTTGACTGACTCATTTTATATGGCACAATCACATAGTTTCATGTTATATATAGCTCTGCAACCAAATAATGATTTTGATTTTGAAAGGTACAACATATGGGGCTGGATTCTACCATAATAAGTGACATGAGGAAGTCACTCACAGGCATTTTCTAAGCTCCAGTTCCCTTATGCGTATACTATTTTCAACAGCATATATGGAAGAGGACATTCTCTGAATCCTCCCAGTGATGACCTAGGAGATCCATTCTCACCTTCTTCCTTATTAGAAAAGCCCAATTTCACTGGAGAGACTTTTTACTTCATCTCCTATGTAAAATACTAAACAGTGAAACTGACATGATGCAATCTGAATGGGTCAGCAATGAATTTCCTGGTAAATTCATGTCAGTAATGTATTTGCTTATAAATTCTGTAGCAAAGGTGTTGTTCTCTAGATAGATAATTTTATATCTCTACCTCATTCAATTTTAATGTTCAAATATATAATTTTTTCTGGAATTAATTAGGCCATTAAATTCTACTCATAGCTAAACTTTTTCTCAATTTGCTACATTCATGTCCTTATATTAACGTCCCTTAAAAAAAAGAGACAACAAAGAAATTATATTATGGGGCCAATAAATCTTTATACCACTTTAATGTACAAGAACCTCTTCTAAATCTTTCGATTTTCTTTTAAGGAATAAAACTTTGAAGTACAACATAAACAAAGGGAGTGGGTATCAAATAAGCTATCCTTAAAATTACTAGCCTAAATACTTTTGTATCAGTCACAATATATTCATCACTAAAATTAGTTTTTATGACTCTGAAACTATTTTTATTTTATTTTTATTTTCCCTTTATCTTTAGTGTGTGCTCAGTTAAGAGCATATAAAGGAGGGAAAAAACTATAATACACTAAATAATGGTTTCTCTAATTTCAGGTTAATTTTCAATCCAACTTGTTCAAGTGGTGACTTTAACCCTTCATTAGTGGGGGTTTTACTCATTTACTTTATACAAGTAGGAGACTTCGTATCAATGCAAAAATATTAGATTGTAATGCCTTTACTTACCAAAACATAAATCCCCCCTAAAAACCAACTGATTAAACTTTTCCCTGAAGCAGCAATCTTTAAATTATAATTTTTTACCAACTGTTTAATTTTCATATCATTAGAACATAAGCCTTTTACATATTATTTCACCACAATCTCAGTATAAATGTCTCATTTTTCATAGAAAAAGCTAATTACACGGTTCAGTAAGTTGCCTGTGGTAACACATCGATTTTATTTACATTCCACAGTTAGACTTTAGCTTGTTCTCTCAATTGCAAGCACGCCTAGCTTAATAATTCTATCTAATCCATTAGATCTTTTCCTATTCTTCATATGAAAGAATTCTTAATCGTACTATAACTTTACAATATACATGTGTTGTTTACAAAAGTATTAATAAGTTTTCCATTTCCATTTTCTCTTTTATGAGAAACTTAGGACTTTCTGTTAGATCTATTATTTCAGTTAAATACACACTGGAATCATTTGGATAATCATCAATGAAAACTATTACTATTTTATGCTTTAGAAAAGGAATTCTTTTAAAACTACACATAAGAAAACAAAACAAAGTGTAATTATTTTAAAAGTCAGAAATTTTTTTAACAAGAGTTGAATAATTTAGATCCAGTGAGAACTAGGAATACTTAGTTCATAAACTATTTAGAAATAGCTATCATTTTCCACTAAGTAAAAGTGCTTATTCTCACAAAATACAAATGTATTCTTCTATTACTATATACATAATAACAACAAATATGAAAATTAGAGTAAAATTTACTTTTCAGCAATGCATTGTTAATCTCAAGAATTAACGCCATGTAATAAAATCTCCATATAAATGTTGATAGGTAAAATACTACAAATCTAGAATGCTGCAGAAAAATTCACCAGAATCTTATACTTGAAAAATAAATAAATCCAAACAATAAATCCCCAAAAGAATTCTTTTCTAATTTAATCAGAGATTAATTTCAGTGAATCATAAACTGACCACCAATAATGGGAAAAATATATATATAAAACCAGGAGAAAAGAGTCAGGGATCAGATAATCTCTTTAGAAGAAGAAATTCTGAAACTGAACATTCTGCCTACAGATAACTTCACACCCTGTGATTTTTATATGTAAAAGGTTCACTACTTTCACAAAAAGTAATTTTTTTCAATTGAGAATAAAGCCATTCACAGTGTTGACTGAAATTATTTCATTTTGTCAAAGATAACCATAAACCAAAATTCAACTGAAAATTCACAGACCTTAGATATAATAGTATATTCCTATATACTTAACTATGATTTTAGAAAAGTCAACATCAACACTTTACAGAGCTTCACTTCACTGTCATAACCTGCCTTGGTTAGATATCCCGTGTTTTTCTTCTTTCTCCTCTCCTCTGTTCCTCTCCTTTCCTGTTACTTGGGAATGTAGTCTTCATTTGATCTCTGTTGTTTCTAAGAGCTCAAAGTCAGGTTTCTCCTCAAGCCAGAGTGAAAACTGGGCTAGGGAAAAGACTATTCACCCCTGATTTACCTAATAATTACAGAAAGAAAAGGGTATCTTTAAAATCTGTGGACACTAAGTAATCAGCGTTAGCAAGATCAATATTGAGACAAATTGACATGTGCCTTTGATGGGATGGCACAGAAATACTCATCACCTACTCAATATTCTTGTCAAAAATGTTTAACCTGAATCTTATCATGAGGAAACAGACAAATTCAGAATATGAAAAATTTGATAGGAGAACAAATTACATCAGTATCATTGAAAATGTCCTACATTCTCACAGAAGTTACATGATCAAGTATTTAGGGGTGAAGATTCATGAAGTCTAGAAATTACCTATAAAATGGTTTAGCCAGAAAAAAGGTTATGTGTGTGTATACCCATCAATATTTTTCCCAAAAAAAGCTGAGGAGGGAACTAGGTTCTGTCTTGGAGATAGCTAAACAAAGGTTATATCAATCCTATCATTTCAGATTATATACATTATAATCTATATATACACATTACAGTACTAGCAAACTGGCTCTCCATTCTCTTCCCTCAGACTTCCTGCATCCTTACAAAATGTGCACTTCTCTTTCCAGAGGCTTGCAATCAGTTCGGTGGTATATGCAACAGTATTAGCATGTCGTAAATTATCTTACACCCGTCACTACTAGAAAACAAGATCTCTCTTTCCTAGTTCTCTAATGTCTAATGCTTTTTTGCAATTGCCCATACCTCCTGGCATAGGTGGCAGCACTCTGAAAAATAAAAAACCAATACTCATGACTATAAATGCAACAAAAGGTAATAATGGCCACTCTGCCTCTACACTGACGGTGGAGCCAATTCCCAAGGCTTCCAACACGATGGGGCATTTTTTAGAGGTAGACAGATGTCTACCTGTAATAATCAAAAGGAAAAGAGATAGCACAGATAAATTTTAAAATTATAGACTGCACATCTATAGCTTGGTTTCTTTATAGAACATACACAAAATAAAATGGATATTTTATACCTTATTTTTAATTAGGTTTCAATCTCCTCACAATATCAAATTATTAAACATTTTAAGCATATTTATTTTAAGTTAACCTTCTGAGAGTACAATACTGTGCTGTGTTAGAAATATGTAAGATGGGCTTCATTCATTCACTCATTCAACAAGCATTACTAAGCACATACTAGGCCATATATAATACTTGTCTTTCTGGACCAGGGACTCTTAATGCTTTGGGTCAAGACATCTTTAGTTCCTAGAAGCCTGTATTTGCCCACTGTACCATTTTGGGGTTTTAAGAAAGCTTATCTTTCCCACCACTTACTAATAACCAATCAAATGACCAGAAGATTGTGTTCATAAAATAATTTCGTTTGGTGGAATTGGAAAAGTCAGTTTGGTGTATTTTATCAATCGCTAAAATTCAAACTGAAAAAATGCAAAAGAATTTAGTTAAGCAAAACGAACAAAGGTATAATGAAATAAAATTGGCAAAGACTATTAATAAAAAGTTCAGTATGTAATCATTGGTATTTTTTAACTTAAATAAATCTGTACCTTAAACTGAGGAAATGTTTAAGTTCATAGCTCAATTCAGAATAATTCATTACAATATTATTGCCTTCCTGCTCATACTCATCTTGTATATTATCTTCCTAATCATGTCTGAAACTTTCCTGATCAGAAACCTGTAACAATTCCTCAAAATCTATCAAATTCAGTGCAAATTCCTCATCCTTACTTCAGTGCACTCATTATGGCCCACCTTCACGGTCTTTCGGTCTCTCCTCACTATTTTACTAATAGCCTAAGCTCCAAACAAACCTGCTCTTCACACCATTTGTTCACTGCCAGCAGGACCTTTGTACAGGCTACTTCCTCTAACAAGAACAAGTTCCATCACAACCTAGGTAGCTCCTACATATCCAATAAAATGCACCTCAAGCCTCTGGGCTTCCCATCATCTCCCTATCCTGTTTCCCAAGACTGAATCTGATGCTTGTGCAAAATCCTATAACCTAACCAGTTACAGCTTACTTCATTGTAGCATAATTATGGATTCATTTAGCTCCTCAAGTACAAGGAGTCATTTTACGTACCCAGGACTGATCACAGCTCTTGCCTAACATTAGAAGTTGAACAAACAGACCAGAAACCAAGAAGGTTATCAACCCTTGGCACTAGGGCTGTCAGTGTTCCTATTGTAAGTTTATAAAACATTTGTGCGTTGGTCCTAAAACGGAATGTCTGCCCATAGGGAAAGCAGTCAATCTAGTACATTTCTCTCCCACAGACTTTCAGTGTCTCTCTGCACTGTACATATTGTCTTGTGCTTGTCTTACACCCCTTTTAGACTCTCAACATTTCAAGGGTAGCAATTATATTCAAACACTGTAACTGGACCCACAGATATAGGTATTCATGGATGGACACAAGGAAGGACAGGCACATGTTTGTGTTCAGCCAGTGCCCTGCTTCAACACCATTATGTGGAGAAGCCAGCAAAGTTACAAACCTACCTTACAGAGATCCAACAGACACATTTTAAAGTTCTGATCTCCTCATAATGCCATCTAAGGTTTATCATGAAACTATGTATAGCAGAAGTCTACACAATTGTCATATGTATAGGGAGGGATATCTTTGCTGCTCTGACATTTTATTATTCTCTTACTCTACCCAAATTTTAAAACTCAAACTCAAAAATCTGATCACTCCAACCCAAAAGTGTAATACTTTAAAAGTTAGTATTTTTACTGTAAGATTTTTATTTATTTATTTGTCAGAGACAGAGCAAGCATAAGCAGAGGGAACGGCAGAGGGAGAAGGAGTGAGAGAAGAAAGCTCCCCACCAAGCAGGGAGACTGATGTGGGCCTCAATCCTGGGACCCTGGGATCATGACCTAAGCCGAAGGCAGATGCTTAACCAACTGAGCCATCCAGGTGGCCCCAAAAGTTAGTATTTGAGGAACTTTAGCAAGCACTGAATGTTCTACAGATCATTTAAAAACTGTCAAGGTGTTTTAATTTTGTTGAATGAGTTGTCAATGTAGTAGCAACAGCAACAGTCACAATTAGATGAACTGTTCTCTGTGTTATTCTAAGAACTTTTAACTTTTCTTACCCTTATAACCCAATTTACAGTGAGGAAAGTGAGGCAAGTTAGTTAATCAACGATACACAGCCAGCAAGCAACTGAGCAGGGACTCAAACCCACCCCATGCTCTGAACTACTATGCCAGATAAATAGCAAAATACTAGGCAAGATAAATAGCAATTCTCCAGACATGGGCCCAAAGGTGTTTAACTAAGTGACAGGGACAGACTATAAAGGTATTTAAGTGCTCCCTCTGACTATTTCATAGATACTTCAAGCAATTAACAAAAAAAAAAAAAAAAATCTAGTACCTTGAAACTAAACTGTGTGCCTATCCTGTAGAATTGTTCTCTTTCTATGACAATACTTTACACATTAAATCAAAGATGGTTGCTTTGGTGTTGTATTATAGTGAGGCTTCTTAGTAGTATCCCATTTAGGGTACATTGTAAAGACAAGGGAACTACCAAGGATTTTAAGAAATAGTAAAATGTCCCTATAAAAAGAAAATGTTACAGTAATGGTACCATCACGCTTAATGTTTACAGGGTTCTGTTAAAATTTATTTTACCTAAAATGAAATCACTCTTACATATATTAAAGATCAAAACAGATTTCAAAATATCCTCACTTACTATGACCACCAATTAAAATATTTCTTTGTATCTTTTTCTCATGATCACTCTACCTGTCATACAAAGTTATCCTTATGCCATTCACTTTTCTAATTAAGTTCAAATACTTTCTAATATTAGGTTGAACCATATAAAATTACCTTTTCCAACCACTTTTACGTATGGACTGGACACTTCACAGGCTTTACTTTAATCCAGTAACTTTCCCCAATTCAACATATCAAAGAGAACAGACATACTTAACAAAGTTATGACTGTTCCATCACTGGATTACTTTCCTGGTGGCACACAAGAGAACAGCATACTGCTTTCAGACTCAATAAAAATAAAAAATAATCATTCTCCTGAGAAATCATTCTCAATATATTGTCAGATGAAAAAAATGGAGTTACAAAACAGTATAACATCAATTCCATTTATACATAAAAATACCAAATATTAAAACTGTTTTAGGAGCACCAGGGTGGCTCAGTGGGTTAAAGCCTCTGCCTTCGGCTCAGGTCATGATCCCACAATTCTGGGATCAAGTCCCACATCGGGCTCTCTGCTCCCCGGAAACCTGCTTCCTCCTCTCTCTGTCTGCCTCTCTGCCTACTACTTGTGATCTCGGTCTGTCAAATAAATAAAATCTTTTTTTTTTTTTAAACTGTTTTAGACATCAGAATTTTTGTTCTCTTCACTTGACAGTTGTGTTTTCCTAATTTTCTAATTAAAATGTAGTATTTCTGTGTTTTGTAAAAAACAGTTCAAAAAAAGTCGATCTTTCCTTATTCTTTACCAAAAAAATACTTAATACATCAATGAAATATAAAGCAACTATAAAAAAATAAATAAAGCAACTATAAAAATTTTAAATAGCCTTCATCTTTTTGTTAACTTGGTAACAAAGTCCATGAGAAATAACACAGTAACTTAATTCTAAGAGCACTGATTATGTGCTTTGTTGGTATGGACAAATAACTTTATACAACAGGTACTTTGGGTTTGGCTTCATCATTATTATAAAGTGATAATTTGTGCTGCTAACAAATAAAGACCAGACCAAAAAGTTAAAACATATGGTATCAATATGGAGTAGAGAAATGGAAGGAGATTAAGAATCAGAATCATGAGAAATAAAGGATGAACAAACAAAAATGCTCTATTCCTCTACTACTTGCGAAAAAAATTTTAGAACAAAAATATATGTCTTGATACTTAAATGGACAAACATAGATGTTATAATTATCTTCTAGGGGTATCTTATTATAAAAACCCTGATAAATGGAATCCAGATGCAGTTAAGCTAATTTTACCTTAGTTCCCTGCTAACTACATGAAATATGCTTTGATATGTACGTAAGTTCTGATAGTCTGCTGATTAACCAGCTAAGTAAGCAATCTTACCCAGACAGGGTTCTTATATTTATAAACCAAATATTCTACAAAGTAAGGAAAGCAAGGTTTGTGTTGAACAGACAAATGGACTATAAGGTAAACAGCTAATTAGTCCACTGAGGTTTACTGCCCTCTGGCTGTTGTGGCCCGGGATATCACAGATTTTTTTAAAACAGCTGCAAAGGAAAGCTAGGAATATATCAAGCAAAAGTTGGCAGGAAATCCTTTAGGCAAATTCAAACACCTTAGAATAGGCCCTCAAATATAAAGTTAGTTTTACTCCTTCCTTTAAAAAAAAGAATACTAAATATATCAACTAACAAAACATTTCAAATGCTATCTGAACTTTTTCAATCACACACTAACAAAATACAGAGTAGTTTGGACATAATAAAAGTTGGCTCTAGGAGACTTAGGTCAGGAAGATTAATGTACTACCCTAAGGATTGTAATTAATCTTGATTTAGAAAAGTTCTTTAGCATGCTAGATGGAAACATTTAGGTAAAGAAGTAAAAAATTTTGAGCATTCAAGAATATTAATAACGTTTCCAATGGTTATAAATCTGTGGTAAATACAAAAAGTAACTTAGAATAATGAAACTCTTATATTAATTCAAAGTTTCCAGATATCAGATGTAATCTGAGGTTAAAAATTAGGCAACACTGGACCAAGTAGTTTCTGAAATCACCTAATTATATAAAATGCAGAAACAAAACAAAGGAAAACTTGCCATATCAAAATTATACCAGATTCTTTATATTAATCTTTCTTCAGAATACTATCCAATGTCATCTCATAATTTTGTCCAGTAAGGCTTGTACTAACTTTCTATTATCACTTTATAATCTTCCATCAGAGTTCAGCTGGTAATGAACCACAACAGCCACAATCCAAGAAAAAACAATTCTGTTCATTTCACTGACTTGCTAATTACTCACAATTCACTATCACTTTAAAACAGCGGATCTTGCCTTGATTCCACCCTCAAAACATCTAGAAGACACAATATTTCCTTTAGAAACAGTGGTTCACAGGTTCTGGTTCCTAGCATGACTGGGAAAGAACAAGAGATCTGGGGGGGAAGGGAGGGCACAGAAAGAAGAGGGGTAAGAGTGAAGACCTTCCTTTTGAGAGACACACACATTAAACAATTGGATTTTTCTCAGCAAGTCTTAATAAATATTTTTCGAAATTTACTACTATTAAGAAATATATATGATGATAACAGTTTTTAAGAAAAAAAACAAAAAGCTTACCCTGCAGCTCATGATGTATTACACCTACTAGGTTGGGTTCGTCTCCCCACCAGAATATCCATAATTCTTTGCAATCTGGTTTGACATCACGACGCCATACACACAGCAAGTTGGCTTGCAGACAACGGATGAAACTTAACAGGATTGGGTCATCTTGGGCTGGGGCTGAAATTATGGGTCCACAGTCCCCGTGCCCTCCAAAATTGTACCTACGCCATTTGATTCCCGTGAGTTCAGCCTGGAAAAAAAACAAGAAAATTACAAGGGTTTTGGTATTTCTTCTTAATCACAGAATACTAAGAACAAGCTCCCATTCAGACAAGCAAATTTGCTAAAATAACTATTTATATTACTTCAGATAAAATTTCTCTCACTGAATAATTTCGTCAGTCCTCCTGATTTTAAAAGGGAGAAAAAAAATCACTTCTTCATATCAAGATTTCTACACAGCTCTTTATATTAAATACCAAATTACAACAAACAGATGACAGAAAGAAACTTTGCTTCTAAGAACAATTCCCTACTGTAGTTTTGTCTTTTGTTTTCTAAACACATTTTAAAACACCGACACGAAACCAGCTGAGAACAGAACCTGGATCTTTATTCCATTACCTACATTTGTTTTTTTTGTTTAAGATTTTATTTATTTATTTGACGGACAGAGATCACAAGTAAGCAGAGACGCAGGCAGGGGGCGGGGGGGGGAAGCAGGCTCCTTGCTGAGCTGAGAGCCCGATGCGGGGCTCCATCCCAGGACCCTGAGATCATGACCTGAGCCGAAGGCAGAGGCTTAACCCACTAAGCCACCCAGGCAAAAAGTATAAATGATATAGCTATCATTACTAGTAATGATAGTACAATTTCTCTTTTTTCATATCCTTTTTGCATTTTTCTCAGACAAGTTCCTTTATTTCTTCAAATGAAAGCAGTGTGTGTGTGTGTGTGTATGTATGTGTTTTAAACAAAAAGCTTAACTTCAATTTTTAAATAAATGTCAAATGTCAAAGAAGCAAACTAAATAAAAAGCTAAAAGGGGGCAGCTGAAATCAGAAAAGTTAAGTAGGAGACTAACTTTTCTTATATTCACCTAAACTAGTGTTGTGTGTTCATGGACCAGGGGGTGGGGGTGGGGGGGGCTGAAGGGAGGAGAGATAAAAGATACCAATAAATATAAATCACTACTGTGATTTTTGTGATAACCATATGTAAAAGTTTAGAAAATTAAGAACTATCAGAGATTTAAATATTAGGTGAGACAGTCCCCCAAGAAATCTATGAATGGCAATTTACTCACTAGAATACTTTCACCTATAACACTCCACATGGTCCAGCAAACAAAATATTTGGCTTTGATTCAAAAGAATGGTTTCCTAATCCTAGCACTTGCACTAACTTCCTATTGGTGCTTCTCTGGTCTCAGTGATAAAGGGAAGCCATGGCCACCTGCTCCGTATTTTTTATGGAGTTGTTCTAGCAAGTGACAGAACACAGATGCAAGTGACGTAACAACAAGCCTACAAACTTAATCAGTTCATAACTAATTCAGCTGGAAAAACTGGAGAATGTCCAATTATTTTAAAACAATTTAGTTCTTTTACCTTAAAGCTAAAATTAAATATCATTATACCAGTCTTCACTGGAAAATCTAAAAATGGACCACTATTTAAGCCTGACAGAGATAACTAAGCATAAAGTTAATGTTAAAGACTTAGCTTTAAACTTGGAATTATTGTTTGGTAAGAGCAAAGACAATTTAATGATACTGAAATACTGTCCAAAAAAAATCCCTATTATGGATGTATATTCACTTAGACTAATATATGTCCCCATATACCATGATCACATTTAGAGCTAAAAAGCAATTCCATGGGGCGCCTGGGTGGCTCAGTGGGTTAAGCCTCTGCCTTCGGCTCAGGTCATGATCCCAAGATCCTGGGATAGACCCCCACATCGGGCTCTCTGCTCAGCAGGGAACCTGCTTCCCCCTCTCTCTCTGCCTGCCTCTCTGCCTACTTGTGATCTCTGTCAAATAAATAAATAAAATCTCTAAAAAAAAAAAAAAGAGAGAGAAAAGCAATTCCACACAAACTTCTATGGACGAATTTCTGACAAAAGTATAAATCTCCAAGATTTAAAATTCTTTTTCTAATGATTTCAAAATTGGGAAGCAACCCTTTAAAATATTTCTAGAGACAAGTTATCCCAAAACACAGTATTTCTCTCTGCCAAAGACAAACAATCCACAATTATATTTAAATTTAAAATTACATGGTTTTTGGGTGCCTGGGTGGCTCAGTGGGTTAAGCCGCTGCCTTCGGCTCAGGTCATGATCTCAGGGTTCTGGGATCGAGTCCCGCATCGGGCTCTCTGCTCAGCAGGGAGCCTGCTTCCCTCTCTCTCTCTCTCTCTGCCTGCCTCTCTGTCTACTGTGATCTCTCTCTGTCAAATAAATAAATAAAATCTTTAAAAAATAAATAAATAAATAAATAAAATAAAATTACATGGTTTTTAAAATATAAAATCAAAAGGATGAAATTAAAATATACAAGGAACAAAAACAATATGCACATATATATAATAATAACCACAACCATCACCACAGAGTCATCACCTATTTATTAATAACAAGCACCACAGTAGGGTCTTCACACTGTGTAATTTCTAACATTAAACAATATACTAGTATCACCACATGTAATTTCTAATCTTCACAAACAGACAGCTGAAGAAATTAGGACTCAGGTTAAATAATTCTGCCATAACTACACAGGCAGCAAATGGCAGAACCCAAATATAACTTGATTTAAAGCATAACTGAATTTAGAGCATAAATTCTTTCCCACTCTACCATGCTGCTTCATAAGGCTAATGGTAAAAATTAGTCCTAGAGGATTATAAAATAGTACAAAGAAACTGTCATCTACTCAATTTAGCAATGGCAAGAGCTCATGGCCATACTTTCTAATTTAAGAAAGTTCATGAATCTTTCTTTAGTCTTCCTGAGGTATTAAGAAAACTAGTACAAGAGTGCCCACACACCATCCCATGAATAGAAGACTTTTTTTTAATTTCACATAGATAATTATGTGAACATGTTACCACTATAAGACTAATCTACACAAGCTAATTTTTAGAGGATATGTATAACAAACCAAGAAAACAACAATTCTAATAATAGCAAGAAAGGCTAGAAGGAAATATTCTCATCAATGGCTGGCATCTGCTGTACAGGTAGTCACGGTCCTCAGAAAATTGAACTTAACTGGCAGAGACTCCCCTGGCCTAAAGAGAAAGCCACTATAGTCAGTTCAGAATGGTTGGAATTAAATAGATTGTAACAGAATCAGGATAAATGCACTTTCTAACAGCAGGAATGTATTTAAAGAAAATTTATATTGATTCTTAATGTGCTATTCTTTAGGCACAATACATAAGAAATGAGCTGATAAATTCCTCCAGTGGAAATCATTTATTTGCACTGACCCAATGCAATCAGAACCCACATGACCACACAGAACAGTATATACTTGCAGTGTCTCCCCCTCAGAGTTAAAACTATATTCAGTGATTACCAAACAGTAAAAGTTACAGGCCTTGATATGAATGAACTTAGGGTGTAGTATCATGGAAAGAACACTGGCTGGAGATCAAAAGATCTAGATTCGAGTCCTGGTTTTTCAACTATTTACCTATATGACATTAGGAAATCTACTCCATCTCAGGGACCGTAGCTTCCTGACCTGTAAAGTGATATGGTTGACCTAGATTCTATAAATGAGTTCAAGTCTCCTGGCCCAGGCTAATTACATCCCACTCACAAAGGCAACTTGTAAATGAGATTGAACCCTTAATTATATGCCTTAGAATGATCAGTAGAAATAGGGGAGCTGCCAGAAGATTTGAATTTTCAAGAAACAGGTAAAAGAAAGACTTCTCAAACTACAGAACAATTACCTTAATATCAATCCTGAGCAGGATTTTAGGACAGTGTATAGAAAAGGTAGCTGTGATCAACAGGGACTAACACGAGCGCACTAGGAAATTCCCAATCTGCCTCATCTCACAATCTCCAGTGATAGGGTTACTACTCTGGTAGACCAGAGATATACAGCAAACATATTAAATCATCCCTCAACTTGAGTCACAAAAAGAAAAAGTCAGGGATAATAGAAAACTTCTGTTAAAACATAACTAATCAGCTCCAGGTAAAGACACCAGCGTAAACACACACATCTGCTTTTGCTCTCTTAAATCCCTCTAAAACATCAGTAAAGAATTTGTTTGTTTTTGTTTTGCTTTTCCCTTAAATCATAAAATCACAATGGAAGGTAGGAGAGGAGATGAGAGCAACAAGATTTTGAAAGTTAAGAAATAGATGCTCAAGAGATAAAGAAATTTTTAATACCTGAAACACTGAATCCTAGCTATGGAGAAAGGGCAGATAAAACACAATTTTTACAGAATCCCCTCAGCCTCAGGAATCAAAAATACAGGTATCTCTGGAAGGAGGGTTAAAAGGAAGAGAGGAGATAAAATAAGGAAAACTGGCTGAAAGCCTACTTAGAACCCACTGCCCCTCTTACCCCATCAAACAAAGGGAAGGGTATACTCTGGGGCCAGTAACAGAGGTTATCCTGACTGGGGGACACAGACACACCTGAATGCAGGGAATCAAACTGAAAACAGTGCATTAGGTGAACATGTACAGAATAGAAGTCAAAAACCACCCTCTCCCATTATCTCCCTCTAAGCACCCAGAAAGCTGGTAGCCAGTCTTTCATCCCCCAGAGAGAGGCATCTGGAAAAGTCTTCCTTGGGAAATCTAACCAACTCAAGAGAAAAGAACTCAAAATACTGACATCAGAGGTTCCCCAACTAATGAGCCCACCCAGATCTGTGAAGTACACAGTAAACAAATGTCACTCACATACTCAACTTCCAAGATGTTTCTTAGTCCACCATTTCTAAACATGAACAGAAAACCCGGAACTACTAAATAGTCGAGGAAAAACATGAAGGAATGACAGAGACAAAAACAAATAGAAACAAAAAGAAAATTCAGAGGAAACAGACAACATTGGGAGAAGAAAAAAAAAAACTTAATCCATCATTAATATTCTCAAACAGATAAAATAGTGCAACCATTTAAAAAGAACAGCACACTATTTCAGAAAAGAAGAACCAAAAATTAAAAGAGAGCTCTTGGAAATTCTTAAATAAGGATGCCAGAATGATAAAACTCAACAAAAGGGCTGGAAGATAAAGTTCAGAAATTTACTTTCTCCCAGAAAGTAAAGCAAAAATACAAAAATGAAAAATAGAGAGGATGAGGGAGATAAAATCAGAGGAGCAGCCCAGGAAGTTCAAAACCAAATAACAGAGCATTCAAAAGAGAAAATACAGAAAATGAAAAAGAGGAAATGACTGATAAAATAATTAAAGAAAATTTCCCAGAAAAATAGAATGTGAATTTCTAGATTGAAAGGACTTTCTGAATACCCAGAACAATACATTAAAAGAGGCTCAAGGAAGGCATATCAACTTGCAACACACACAAGTTCCTCAAAGCTTCCATACTGTATAAAGAGATCACAATGAATCAGGAAATCAGAAAGATTTCTAACTTCACAACAGCAATACCAGAAGCAAGAAGGCAATGTGGTGCAATTGCTTCCAAATTCTAAAGGAAAAGTATTTCCAAACGAGATATCTATGCCAATCTAAAATATCAAGTATATAAGCAGAATAAATAGATTTTAAATGATGCAAGGCCTTAAAAAAACAGAAACAAAAAACAAAAAGTAACACCATTTCTCAGGAAGCTATTAGAGATGTATCCCATCTCTAAAAAGAGGGAATAAACCATATAAGCCATGAGATCCAGGAAACAGATCCAACATGGGACAGAGCAAAATGAATTCCTAAAAGAAAAAAACAGGGATTATCAGATGGTTACAGGTTTTCAACTGCGTATCAATGTACAGAGCAACCAATCCAAATTATAACAGGTCATCTCTCAAGAAGATGGTACTAACAGAATACATGTAGAAGTCTTAAAAGGGGACTCAGACGATAGGCAAAAAGAATGGGAAGGATTAACTTAAAATACACAAAAAAGTTACAGTCCAAAAAAGAAAAAAAGTAATTACTATCTTCAAAATTACGCAGAAAAGGAAAAGCAATGAGAATATACTGGATGGCTCAACCATGCATTAACATAATCAAACAAATGTTAACACTGAATAAGCTAACCAAAAGAACCATATAACGACTTCAGTAAAATGGATGGATGGGAAAAGTTTTTGTAGGAGGTAGAATCAATGAGCTAAATCCTCATCCTCAATAGTGAAAGATGCAGAATTTGAAAACCTTAAAAGAAACTACAAGCTTAATATTTAAAAACATTTAAGTAAGAATCCAGATAATCAACAAAAGGGGATGAAAATGTTTGTCTCTTGGAAAAGGTAAAGTAGGGGCCAGGAGCAGATGTGCATTATTCATAAAAACCTTGTAGAACCATTTGATTCTTTAACTATATATGAATACAACTCTAATTTTTAAAAAAGAAGAAAACTAATCAAAAATGTAGCAAAAAATTTTATTTACTATATCAAGAAGTTACTAATTCTGAGAATTCACTTATACCATTTTGTAGACTGAGTCTACCAAATTCCTAAGCTTAAGAATAATTCAGTATCCCCTAAATTGTGCTGCGAAAGTCAAAAGGTTATTTACCATATGTTAAAATATTGTGTTCTGCCTCTTTTCTCCATTGCTAGACTATAAAAATTTCAATTAAAGGGTACTCGGGTGACTCAGTTGAGCATCTGATTCTTGATTTCAGCTCAGGTCATAATCTTAAGGCTGTGAAACTGAGCCCCCACTTCGAGCTCCATGCTGGGCATGGAGCCTGTTTAAGATTCTCTCCCTCCCTCTCCCTTTTTTTTCTTTTTTTAAGATTTTATTTATTTATCTCACAGAGAGAGAGAGAGAGAGGAGAGCCCAAGCAGGGGGAGGGGTAAGAAAGAGGGAAAAGCAGGCTCCCACTAAGCAGGGAGCCCAATAGAGGGCTTGATCCCAGGACTCTGGGATCATGACCTGGGCCAAATGCAGATGCCTGAGTCACCCAGGCACCTCTCTCCTTTTCCCTTTGCACAACCCCCCCCCCAACGCCAAAAACAAAAACAAAAACAAAACAAAATGAAAACAAAAACAAAAAACAAAAAACTTCAATTAAGCAGAGATATACTTCCAGCTGCATGCCTCCTCCGACCTAGGTCTGCTTAACTCTTCCTACCCATAGCTAAGCAGCTTGCCAAGGTTGCATTCCCTCTGCAGAGGAGCTGAGGCCAATAGGTCAATGGTCCTCCATGTGATTCCCATCTAACATATGATTTCCATATTGTGAGAAATACAATGTAACTCTCTATACAATGAAGTTGTATATCAAAGATGCTTTCTAACATCTGTATATTTTTGCTGATACATAATAACTTTTTTCCTGAATTGTGATTTCATTTTCAGCCCTCAGTTTACCAATATTAATTCAAAACCATATGATAAAAAATAGGGAGCTGGTTTAGCACATGTATGAGTGAAAGGGGTCCAAAGATTTTGACAGTAAGTTTAATATAATTAAACAATGTGAAATAGCTACAAAAAAAGTTACTGCCATCTTAAGCTCCATTAATAAAAACATGGTACCGAGATCCTACACAACAGATCTTATACAGCAAGTCACTAGTCAATACTGCTTTTAGCTCCCAGCTCCACACTTTGACAGAAATATAAACAGGAACAAATTAACAAATGAGGGACTAGGATGGACAGGAAATCTAAACAGGTCATATAGCTAGAGGTTATATAGCCTCATGTTCAATCCTTCCAAGCAAATAAACATGGCATCAAAAAAAAAAAAAAAAAAAAAAAGAATAAAGGCATAGCTGAAGTAAGGTGAATGAATTTAATATGGAGTTAACATTCTAAAGAAATCTATAAAGTCTTCAATTTATACGAAAGACTCATATGTGGAAGATGAATTAGATTTGCTCAGCACAGACCAAGTAATAGCAGAGAACTGATGATTAAAACAACAATAGTGAGAGTTTTCTCAAGAAAGAATCCCTGGCTGAGATCCCTGAGAAGCACAGATACAAGGTGTTAAGGAGAAGTTGTTAATACTGGATGTGGCTTCAGGGGCACCTGGGTGGCTCAGTGGATTAAGCCTCTGCCTTTGGCTTAGGTCATGATCTCAGGGTCCTGGGATCGAGCCCCACATCAGGCTTTCTGCTCAGCAAGAAGCCTGCTTCCCCCTCCCTCTCTGCTTACTTGTGATCTCTCTCTCTGTATCGAATAAATCTTTAAAAAAAAAAAAACTGCATATGGCTTCAAACATCAAAGGATTGGCTGGACAACTAAATTTATAAGATTCCTTTCAAACCTGAAATATGAATCTCAAAGGTTCTTTTCTTCCAATCATGAGATTTTAAGCCTCTAGTATCATTTGTATCTCAGTCAACTAACTAGTTCAAGAGGCTGACAAACTATACCCCATGGGTTGGCCAATTATTTTTATGAAGTTTTATCCATACACAATTTTACCCATTTATTTACATACTGACTCAGGTTCCCTCCACACTACAACTATAGAGCTGAATAGTTGCAACTGAGACTGTATGACCCACAAGCCTGAAATAACAACTCTAATCCTTTAAAAAGAAAAAAAGGTCTGCTGACCCCTGAACTACGATAACATACACAGGCAAATATGACTTTTAAAACATAAGAAGCACCATAACTTTTATCAAAAACAACTAGACAAAAAACATGAAACTGTTCAAACACTGAACAAAGGCTGCACAAAGCCAGGATCTCTGAGTGAAGGAAAACAAATGAAGCAGGCCCTGCAAAGGCTGAGGCAGCTGGAATTTATGAGAACAGATCACCAGAAAGCTCTACAGAAAAAGAGCTCCAGAGATCTGATAGGGGTTCTTGAGAAAATGTTCCTGCATACACTAAGCTACAGTTCAAAAAGAAAAATTCCAAGAGGCCAGGCAAAGAATTACTAGAGAGTCATCACTCCAAAAGCTCACACAGAGCTAGAAGACAGTCTAATTCTGAAGAGTCAGGGTGAAAATACACTGTTAAATATCATGGACATTAAACAGAGACCACAAAAAGGCCATGCCTCAAAAGTAAGAAACTAGGCCTATGTTAAATAAAGACTGCTCTAAACCACCCAAATAATTGAGTCTCAAAAATAATGATCATCACCACAATCATCATCTCATCTACAAGTTAACTGCCAGCCAAAACAAAATTCAACTTTACAGGAAAGAAATAAAATCCAGACTCTCAACAATATAATAATCACAATATCTAGCATCCAATAAAAGGATATCAGACATTCAAAGATATAGCAAAAGGAGACTCATGGTCAGGAGAAAAATCAGTGAAGAGAAACAAACCCAGAAATGGAAGAGATGACAGAATTAAAAAATCAGTTTTAAAACAGCTATTATAATTATGGTCAAGAATTGAAAGGAAAACATGAATAAAAAATGAAAAATATAAGAGCATAAAAATTTCCAGACACAAAATATGAAATAAAAAATTCACAGAATAGGCTTAACAGTAAATTAAGCACAACCCCCTCCCAAAAGAAAACTAGGGGACTTGACAACAAACAGTATAATTATACAAGCTGAAGAACAGAGAATTTTTTTTTTAATTGAAAGAATAAATATAAAAGCAGAAAGCTATAAAGTACTCTAACATGCATGTAATTAGAGTCCCAGAATGCAAAGGTAGAAGGGAGGATAAGAAAAAGTTTTTGAAAAATAGCCAAACTATCTCCAAATTTCATGAGAAAAATGTATCAGACTCAAAGAGTTCTGTTACTCAAAACAATACAAACAAAAAAAGCTCAACTTCTGATCATCAGTGATTTAAAAAAAAACTATTAAAAGCTGTCAACACGGAAAGAGGACACATTACATAAGGAAAAGCAAAGACAGTACTTACAACAGACTTCTCAACAGAAAATATGCAAACCGGGAAACAATAGAACATGCTAAAGGAGGGGAAAAAAATGTCCATATCTGGAATTCTAGATCAAGCACAAGTATCTTTCAAAAGTGAAGGTAAAATACAAACTTTTTTTGAATGAAAGAAACCAACTGAACTCCACTGTAATAAATGTAACTAGAATGAATTCTTTTTAAAAAGTTCTTCAGGTACAAGGAAAATATCAGATGGAAATCTGGATCTATAGAGAAGAATAATGTGCACCAGAGATAGTAAATATATAAATACAAAAGAGTTGTTTTCTTATTTTTTAATTTCTTTAAAACAAATTAACTCTTTACAGCAAAAATAATGCATCACTGATTGTATACAGATATAGAAGAAAAACATATGACAACAGCAGCACAAAAGCCAGGAAGAGAAAATGGAGGTATACTGTTCTATACCTTTTTTTACATTATAAATGAAACTTATAAATTTCATTATTATGAAATTTATAATGTAAAAAAAGGTTTTTTACATTATAAATGAAATTTAATAACACTTGCAGACTGTGATAACTTAAAGGTGGATATTATACGCCCTTGACCAGTACCTAAAAAGTAAAACAGAGTTTATTTAAGATGCCAGTACTGAAGATAAAATTGAATCATAAGAAAACACTCAAATAATCCAAAAGCAGGCAGGATGGGGCACCTGGATAGCTCAGTCAGTTAAGTATCTGCCTTTGGCTCAGGTCCTTAAGTCCAGGGTCCTGGGATCAGCCCCACCTCTGGCTCCCTGCTCAGCAGGGAGTCCACTTCTCCCCCTACCCCCCCCCCCCCCCGGCTTGTGTTTGACGCTCTCTCTCTTTCCCTCTCTCAAATAAATAAATAAAATCTTAAAAAAAAAAAATCATAAAAATAGGCAGGAAAAGAGGATAAAAAAGGGAACAAAGAATAGACGGGATAGATGAGGGAAAATACCAAGATAGTAGACTTAAACACAATCATCAATTACATTAAACACAAAGAGTCTGACCATTACAAGTAAAATACATCAATTCTTAGAATAAGTAAAATTTTAAAATGCCCAAGTATATATTGCCTATAAGAAATGCACTTTATATATAAAGACAAGTTATAATACAAATAATAAGGGACCTAAAATGGCTAGACTAATAACAAAGTGGACTCCAAGAGGCTTATAAAGGAATAAAGAAGAAAATTTTGTAATGAGAGAACTGTCAATTCTTCAAGAAGACATATATCCCAAGTGTGCAGGCATCTAACAACAAAACTTCAAAATATATAAAGCAAAAACTGATGTTAAAACTGATTAAAAAAAAAAAAGCAAAAACTGACCTAAAAGGAGAAATAGACAAATCCAGAATTATAATTAAAGATTTCAGCATGCCTCCTCTCAGCAACTGATAGAAAGAGTAGACAGAAAATCAATAAGGTATAAAAAATATGAATACTATCAACCGACATACCAAACTGACATTTATAAATAATAATAATGATAATACACTCAACAGTATACACAAGTTTTTCAAATGCATATGGAACACTCACCAACAGAAAGCATATGCTGATCCAAAATCAATTATCAATTATCAATACCATATTTTTTAAGGTTTTATTCATTTATTTGTGAGACAGAGTGCACGTGAGCAAGAGAACACAAGTGGGGGGAGCACCAGAAGGAGAGGAAAAAGCGAACTCCCCACTTAGCAGGGAGCCCAATGTGGGGCTTGCTCTCAGGACCCTGAAATCATGACCTGAGCCAAAGGCAGCCACTGAACCAACTGAGCCATTGAACAGGTGCCCCAATATAGTTTTTAAAATTGAAATTTCTGAATAGATTTGAATTTGAAAGTCACAAAAACACTTCCTTTCCCCCCACAAAATCTGGAAATTAAATAATACCTTTAAACAACACATAAGACAAAAAGAAAATCATAAGGGAAAGTAGAAAATGTTTTGAACTGATTATGAAAGCAAAATATACAAAAATGTATAGCGTACAAGTAAAACAGTTGCTTAGAGAAAAATCTGTAGCTTTCATATTTATAGTAGAAAGAAAGAAAGATATATAAAATTGCTCCAAACTTCTCCCTTCAGAAGCTAAAAGTATAATTTAAACCAAAGGTAAACTGAGGAAAGAAAATAATGAAGAGAGCAGAAATAAATGAAATATGAAACAGACTAACTACACAGAAAACCAGTAAAGTAAAAAGCTGTTGTTTTTGTTTTGGGTTTTTTGTCTGTTGGTTGGTTTGTTTTAAAGATTTTATTTATTTGAGGGGTGTGGGGAACACAACCAGGGGGTAGGGGCAGAGGGAGAAGCAGACTCCCCACTGATCAGGGAACCCCATGCAAGGTTCCATCCCAGGACCCTGGGATCATGACCTGAACTGAAGGCAGATGCTTAACCAACTGAACCACCCAGGTGCCCCCCTGTTGTTTTTTTTAGTCAATAAAACAGACAAGGTTAATCAGGAGGGGGAAAAAAAAAAAAACAAATTACCAACAACAGGAATAAAAAAGGAGGAATTATTTCACATCCTAAATACACTGAAAAGATAATGGAATTATTATAAGCAACCTAATGCCAATAAATACAACTACTTAGATTACATGGACAAATTCTTCAAGAGAATTACCAAACTTGGGGGAAAAAAAAAGTTAAATATCTGAATAGCCCTCTATTAAAGAAATGGAATTCACAATTTAAAACCTTCCTACAAAGTATTCTCCAAGGCCAAGATGGCTTCACTAGCGAATTCTATCAAATATTAGGAATGAAATACTACACAACCCTATACAAACTCTTTCAGAACACAGAGAAGGAGCTAATTCCCAAATCATTTATGAGACTAGCATTACCAAAAAAAGACAAAGACATCGTAAGAATATCTACATGTGACCTTTCATTAACATAAATTTTTTTAAACATTAGCAAAATATTAACAAAGTCCAATCCAACAATACATAAAAATTGTAACACACCCTGCACATAGAGTATATCTTGGAAATTCAGGTTTACCATCAATGCAACTGAATCAAACTAGTTAAAAAACCCATTAATAAAATCCCTCATATTAACAGAACAAAGCCTATAATCATCTCAATAGAGGCAGAAAAACATTTAACAAGATCAACACCTATTTATGGTAAAACTAAGTAAACCAGGAATTAAAGGAAACTTCCTCAACCTGATTAAAAAGATGTTCAAAACCACAGCTAACATCACAATTAATAATGAAAGACTGAATATTTCTCACCTAAGATGAGTAACAAAGCAAAGAGGTACATCGTGCTATTCAACTTTGTAACTTTATGTCCTAACCAACGGAATAAAGCAAGAAAAATAAGTAAAAGGCACAGAAATGGAAAGGAAGATATGAAACCATCTTTATTCACAGACATTATCATGTACATTTACAAAATTTCAAAGACTTTACAAAAAAGATACTACAACTAATAATGGAGTTTAGGAAAGTTGCAGTACAAAACTTAATTGTATTTCTACACATTAGCATGAAAAGGTAGAATATTTTTGAAATAATATTTTGAAATATTTCAAAATGTCAATATTTAATAATATTTCATATTATGTATTACTTAAATATTAATTATAAATAATAATATTATTATATATAATAATATTTTTTAAATAATGCCATTTTAAAAAACATTGAAAAATATGAGCTACTAAGGGATAAATTTGATAACATGTGCTCCAGACCAGTATACCAAAAACTATAAACAATGTTGATAAAAATTAATGATCCTAAAAAAAAAAAGGAAGCTAGACTATGTTCAAGAACTGGAAGATCTAAAATTGTTAACAGGTCAATTCTTCCCAATCTGACCTACAGATTCAGTGAAATTACAATAATATCCCTGCAGGAACTTTTATGAAAAACTGACAGGTTGATTCTAAAACTTATACAGAAATGCAAAGTACCCAGAAGAGCCAAAACAATTTTGAAAAAGAACAAAGTTGGAGAATTTGCCCAGACTTCAAGACATACTATAAATTTCATAACAGTGTTTTATTGGCATAAGAGAAATACAGATCAAAGGAACAGAATATAAAATCCAGAAATAAACTTATGCATAAACATAGACACATATATCCAATATATTCAAATAATTTTTGACAGAGATGCCAAGGTAATTCAATGAGAATAGTACACTCTTTTCAACAAATAATGCTAGAACAACTAGATACCCACATACCAAAAGAATTTCAACCCCTACCTTACGCCACAAAAAAAAAAAACCCACAAAATGGATCACTTGATCACAGACCTAAACCTAACAATTAAAACTACAGAACTTCTGAAAAAAAAAAAAAAATGACAGAAAATCTTGGTTACCCTGGAATCACAATTAGAAATCTCATACAACTGGTGGAAATGTAAAACCATACAACCGTATTTTAAAAGTTTAACATTTCTCTATAGAGTGAACCCAGTTTCCCACATAAGTAAGCAAGTTGTGGTAAATCAATATAAGAGATTACGACTCAGCATTAAGAATAACCTATTCACATAACAATAGGAGGCATGGCACAAAACACTATCCCATATGATTCCATTAAAAAAAGTCTAGAAGACAAAATGAATCTACAGTAACAGAATAGTGGTTATCTGGAAATGCGGATACATCACAGATGTTTTCTATTTTGATTTCAGCGGTGGTTTCTTCACATAAGTATACATTTGTCAAAACCCATGAAACTGTACTTACTTGCTTAAAATGGGTTCACTTTATTGTACGTAAATTATACCTCTATAATCAAAAACTTTACATACTAATGGAAGAATTCAGGGGGGAAAATCTCTCAAAAAAAAAACCCCTATTTTTAATATAGCCAAAATATCATCTTACCATCTTGTTCTATGTATCTCTTGTAACTCTATGTATCATCTTTTAACTATGAATCTCTTTTAGAAAGTATGCAATGTTTTTGAAAAAATTATTTTCACACCTAAGTACATTAGAACACTGGTTAATGATTTATATTTATTAACCTTAACTAAAAGAGAACTCTTGTGAAATTTCTGGGAACTGAATTATTTAATGAAGTTCATTAGAGTCATCAGGATGATTTCTCGTCCAACTACAATATCAGACTACAGACAATAATTTCTATCATTTCTCTGCATAGCAGACATTGTTAGTTGGCTACCCAAACATGAATGGCTCCTTACTCCGTGGTAACATACATTCTCTATTACTGAGGCAAACAACATGCTTCCTTAAAACTTCCTTGATATGGCTAGAAGTGTTACAAGGAAATTGGAAGACGTTTCCTTAAAAAAGAGGAGTTAATTTTGGGTTGATTTTTTGTGTGTCCTTCCTACCTTCCCTACTCCTTCCAATCCAGAATACCACCACCATGACTACAGTTTGAACAACCATCTTGGACAATATGCGACTACTTGTGATAAACTGAAGACAAGGGAGTAACAAGAAAAGCCTGGGACACTTGACGCAGACAGGACCAAACCAGCTCTTAAATGCCTGCCTCCAGGCTTACATATAAAAAAGAAATTAACTTCTGTCTTGTTTAAGCTATTTCTCTAGCTTTTAACAAACACATGATTGTGGTACTATCGTAAGTCATTTTTGGTTTGAGCATTCTAGCTTTTTTATTTTTAAAAAACTAAAATGACTTTTGCGGGCGCCTGGGTGGCTCAGTGGGTTGATCCTCTGCCTCTGACTCCGGTCATGATCTCAAGGTCCTGGGCTCTCTGTTCAGCAGGAAGCCTGCTTCCCCCTCTCTCTCTGCCTGCCTCTGCCTACTTGTGATCTGTCAAATAAATAAAATCTTTAACAAAAAATAAAAAATAAATAAAAATAAAAAACTAAATGACTTTTAGTGAGGTGATACATTTTTTTTAAGATTTATTTATCTGAGAGAGAAGGGGGGAGCAGTTATCTCCAGCAAACTTCCTACTGAGCATAGGGCTCAATCTCACCACTGCAAGATCACTGCCTGAGCCAAAACCAAGAGTTGGATGCTTAACCTTCTGAGCCACCAAGGAGCCCCTATAAGTTCTTTTTTTTTTTTTTTTTTTGAGACTATGCAGTTACCTAGGTTTTTATCTTGTCCCAGTCATTGATCAAAACAATAAACTATCCTACTTTTTCATTTTCCAAATGATTCCTCAATTTGGAATAAAGCATTCTAAAAGAAAAAAAATATATCTCCCTATCTGTGGGAAGAAATTTTAAGCCGCATTATTACTCATTAATCTCTGATGAATCTTTAAAAAATTGTAAACTGTATTATCACTCCACTAATCTCAGGCAAATCTATATGCTCCAGTGATTTCTACCTTCATACCTGCACTATATTATATGGTCTACACTGTTAATTTTTAAAAGGCTCAGAAAAGAAAGAGTCCAATAATGCTTGGAAGAGCTAAGAAGAGCTTCACAGAAGCCCTTCAAGGATTTAGATAGGAGAACAAAGAGCATACAATACGTACACAATGGTTAAGTGCGTTTGGGCTCTGAAGTCAGAGACAGCTCCATCATCTGCTGGCTGTTTAAACTGACATACTGGTTACATGAGTTAAAATTCTTGCTTCAGTTTTTTTATCTGAAACATGGGAACAGTACTACCTCATCAGCACCTTGATGAGAAAAATGCATGTAGCTGGCAAGCAACTAGACAGTTTCAGGCAATTAATAAGCACTTTTCAAAACAGCAAAAGCTCTAACAATGTGTATAACATTTAAGATCTGACTTGAAATACAGATTCCTATTAGTGAACGCATGGAAATTTTAAACAGGAAAACAAAAAGGTTTTTTAGAGATTAATAGCTTTTAAAAAATAAGAAAACCACAGAATATGCATACCCATATATATGAAAAGATGCTCATGACCTCATTAAAAATAAGGAACTGAAAACTACCATACTGAGATTATTTCATACATAAGAGTAGAAAAAATTCAAGTAAGTTTCATTAGAGGCAAGGACAGAAGATATGGGACATTTACATATTGCCCACAGGAATGTAAAACTGACACTTTTTTTTAAAAAATGTTTGACTATATCAAAATTTAATGCATAACTGTACTGGCTCAGAAAAAAGTGAAATGATGTTTCTCATAGCTGATGGTCAAGCAATAGTGCATCCATCCTATAATGCAGAATACCAACTGTTAAAAAAATATAGAAAAAAAATCAGGTATATCTAAATTTGCTGACTTATTACAGTATCTTCAGACACTATTAAGCAGAAAAAGCATGCTACAGGAGAAGCTGGAGAATTATCCCCCATGATTTTTTTAATCCATAAATATGCCTATCATCAACAGAATGCACAAACAGGTGTAGGAGTGAATTTTAAGTCCACATTGTTAGAACATAGTATTAAACTAAAAAAGCAAGTTGCAAAAGAATATAGTATATTCCATTTATAACAAGCTCAAAAACATGCAAAACTATATATATACACACATCCTAAACATACATAATTAAAACTTTTTTAAAAATACACAAAGAGAGATGCTTGGGTGGTTCAGTTGATTAGGCATCTGCCTTCAGCTCAGGTCAGGATCCCAGGGTCTGCATCAGACTCCTTGGCTTACCAGGGAGCCTGCTTCTCCCTCAGCCTGCCAACGCCGCTGCTCGTGTGCGCTCCTTCTCTCCCTGACAAATTAAATCTTTAAAAAGTAAAATAATAAAATAAGTAAGAAATTTTTGAAAGATAGGGGGGCCTGGGCAGCTCAGTCAGGTAAGCGTCCAACACGTGATCTCAAGTGTACATCTTGATCACAGGGTAGTGAGTTCAAGCCCTGTATTTGGCTCCACACTGGGCGTGGAGCCTACTTAAATAAAAGAAAAAAAATACAGAAAGATAAACATGAAATTCAGGATAGCTGTTAACCTCTGAAGGGAGAAGGAAGAATGGGAAGGGAAGGGCAGCACAGGATTATGCAAAGGATAAAATGTTCTTTTTCTTACTTTGGGTATCAGGCACATGGGTGTTCACTGTGTCATGAAGATTCTTTCTATGTGATTTACACATACTACTTTTATGTACTCATATTTAATAAAAAATTTTTGGAACTGCATATGTATATGCACAAACATATGTGAAAGAAAAACTCTGGAATGATGAAAATTAAACTACTGGTAGTTACCTCCCCATGGTGACAGGGAACCTTCATGTTTTATTATTTGAATATTGTTTGAATTTGAAACTAATTACATAATTTTTATTAAATATATAAATACATAATTTTTCTTTTAAAATTATAACTACAAAACTGTAACCACATGGAAAATGTGTGAGTGAATTCAGCTGAATGAGGAACTATATTTATATTGTGATTACCTCTACATACACAAAAAGGGAACATTAACAAGAATGGAAGAGCTGGGGTAAATCTGATCTAATGGACTGTTCTCATTTTTTATAAGTTTTAATTTCTTGGAAGCTACATTTCTTGGAAATATTTCATATTTCATTAACTACTACCTCACTTGGAGAGAAATTAAAGAAAAATGACAACTGCAAGAAAGCCAACTCTCCACCTTCAGGGTAGCCAAGTGAAAAAATCTACCCACATGGGAAGGCTGTATGAATTACAGCCAATTGACAATGGATAGTACACACTGTGCCAGTAAGTGCACTCAGAACAACAGGAGAGGATCCCCACCACACCAAGGAGATTACATCAAAGAGTTCTGAAGTGCATTGTACATTTTAGAGCTTTCACTGACAACTGGCACTGCCAAGTAAAAGTACAGCCCTGGCAGGGAAGGCTCCACAGTCCAGAGAGCCCAGGAATGTGCTGAAAAAGCAACGGGGTATGGAGGGACCAGCAGAGAGGGACAGAGGAAGGGAAAACTTTCCCCAAAATGCGAGGTAAAGATACGACATGGCATAACAATCACACTCTTAAGACCTATAAAAATATCATACAATCAGAAAGCTAAGTACTGAGGGAACAAAAACAGAAGGGCAGAAATAAAAATTTAAAAGAACTCAAAAGTCAGAATGAGGGAGACACCAAAGACACATACTGTTTGGAGTCTTCACAAATATCTTCTCTATTCTATCCACTACACCAATTCCTACAAATTGGCAATTTACACGAAGGCAAGAAGAAAACCAGGGTTACAAGTCTATCTCCTCCTCCTACCAAAAATATCACCAATATGAAATGTAACCAAAACCTTTAAAAAACTCAAGGAAAACATCCCAAAACAGATTTGCAGAGAAAATATGTAATCTGCTTCCTGAGCTTACCCCTATTAGAAGCAAAGGCTCTATGTAACAAAGGCTATGTGGCTAAAGCCCACTGCTGTCAGGGTACCCCCCCACACACCTTTTTTTCTTTCTTCCCGTCAGGGTTTCTCCATGCCCATTTCTGATCATCAAAGTTTCATGAGCTCTTCCTCTGCCAAAGTGTTCATTCCACCTCCATCACCACCCACACCTCTCCAAAGGCCCGTTTCCATCCACCCTACCAGCCTTGCCTTCTCCATTCTTCCCCACATTTTTCTCCCCATCCTTCCTCTTATAAATCTCACTCCTCAACTTCAGAGAGAACTCTTCCTCTCACTACCTCAAATCTTATCTGAAAACAGGCAGGTTATAGATGTAAATGTTTTTTACTTTCTTTTCTCTAAACCTGCCCTTTTGCCCCAAGATCCTGTCCATAATTATTTTAAAGCTTTTTGAGTTCTGTAGGACCTAACAGCAAAGACCAGGCTCAGTGAATACTTTCATAAATGTATACCTGTGATCAAAGCCTAAGTCTTCTGCTAACAGCTATAGCACATAGATGCTTCCAACTCTTCCTCATTTTACATGCACAAGAATGCAAATGCCGTAAGACCAAGAAAGAACACATCTGTTTGCCATTTGGTTCCTCTCCCATGACATATGTAATTGGTCACCAAGTCCTATCAGAAGTACCTCCAAAATATCACTTGATCCATTTATTATCTCTTTCTGCTCCTACTAGCCTTGCATGATTTCTTACATCTAGCCTACCCTAGGAGCCTTCTCTCTGCCTTTGGTTTCTCCCTATTATAATCTACACTCCACAGAGCCCACATGAGTTCTCTCTCTGAAACATCCATCTGATCATGTCATTATTCTCCTTAAAATCCTTCAGGCATTCCCCAAGTGCATACAGAATAAACTTCCAGCTTCTTCATGTCATCCGATCTGGCATCAAACATCACCTTTCAGTCTTCTTTCCCTTCTACTACAGACTAGGCATTAAATAAAAAGTATACCTAATGAAAGAATAATTGACAAGATGTCCCAAAATGTTGTTGGGTGACATACATTTTATTTATATAACTGACAAACTTATTCATCTCAACCATACATTATTACCACTGAAATCCAACTTTTACAAAATGGCTAAAGTTCTATCCACATAATTTTTTAAAACTAGGTTGAAGTGTTTAAAACATTTCTATTTTCAATTCCAATATAAAAATGTAAGGTGGGTAACAAGGAATATAAATCAACAGTTACTTTCTAAAATGAACGTTAACATATATTATACCAAATTTCTCAGAGTTTCTGGAATATGTCAAAGTCAGCTCTTTGGATTCTTAACAGTGTATCACATCTACCATATGAGAAAGTTTGGCAACAAAAGCAAAGCTCCTTTAGAAGATAAGTGCCTCCTTAGTGAGTTTCATTCATTTTTCCATCTAGAATATTCCTTGAGATTACTAAAGAAACTACCAAAATAAGCTATTTATCTTAACAGATTCAGGAGAAGACTTTCCTAAGAACAAATAAATCTTTTTCAGCTCAAATTTATAAAATTTACTAAAGAAATCAGTTTATTAGCTTACACATATCAAAATATGGGTTCTCATAAGAATCACACCACTGTTTAAATGTTATAGGATCTTGCAGACAGATTCAAGAATAGCACCATCTGTCTGGGTTACAAAGCTCAGTTTCACCACGGTATCACCAAACAGCAACAAAATATCATTTTCATACAAATCTCTCTCTCTCTAGTAATTTATAGACATATAATGAATTTAATCTATTTGGGATCAGCACACTTGATTCAATCTACACAGATGATTTCATTTTGTATGTAAACCAACATATTTTTTAAAATGTTTTTAGTAAGTAAAGTTTGGTTAGGAACTTATATTTCAAAAGATAAATATTTATGGTCTTGAGCAGCTGGTATGTAGATTTATGCTCTGATATAACCTCTAAATATTAAACTGCTCAGGTGCTTTACAAATGTGTAAAACTAAAAAGTACCTGTTGTTGAGAATAATTATCATTTAAGTAAATGTTCCTAAAATATCTATAGCTCTAGAATTACAACACCACATTTTCTCAAAAGACTTCAATCCTTCCTTTTTTTTTTTTTTTTTTTAGAGGGGGGAGAGAAGAGAAGGGGGATAGAGAAACTTAAGCAGGCTCCACAGCCTGCACAGAGCCTGACATGGGGCTCACTCTCAAAACCCTGAGATCATGACCTGAGCCAAAATCAAGAGTCGGACACTTAACTGAGTTAGCCATCCAGTGTCCCCTCAATTTCTTTTCTTTAATGTGAAAAAAACTTAAAAAGAGAATTATAAATTCAACCATGAAAAACATAAAAATAAAGCTGAGAAAAATTTCATTATATTCCTGAATCCAAAAATAGAAAATACTTGCCACTGCAACTTGTAATCTAAACAATTAATATAGGCACGACTGTTACAGTTAGAACACCCTCTATACCTCCCCTCCACTGAATACTAAGGCAGACCACAAGAGGGTGAAATTCTAAATACATATGAGTGCTCTTTGTCCTAATCTTCACCAGTGGAAGAATTGCTAAAGAGCATTTATGGAATACAAGATGGCATACTGGGTAGTCTCAAATGAGTAAACCAACAGTAAAAGGCAGGGTAAAAATCTTAGTCTCCAACTTTCTGCTAAAATTTTAAGAGATTATCTCAACAGGATACTTTTTTTTTATTTATCCGAAGGCTTTTCTTAATCATTACTTCAGTCTCACTAAAAATGGACCTTAGGACGGTGTTTGATCTTCGCTAGACCGACAAGGTATAACTACAATTCTACTCAATTTTACTCTCCCTTTATAATTTGCCTTGATCCCCAAAGAGCGAAAATCCCACCTCCACTTAATTTGTCCCAATATCCAGTCTTAACAATTAATGTACCACTAAATTAAAATCACCTTCACTGAAACAATTAATATACCACTAAATTAAAATCAGCTTTCATTGAAAACAAAATACATTGAACCACTAGACTCAGAACCTGGAGGCAGTTATATATGAGCAGGGCAGGAATTCTTAGCACACATCTACAATATATGTATGCCATATATCCAAAAGTGGAGTTCTTTTCCAGGATTTTTGCTCATCATCAGTAAGAACCCCATCATAAGGTACTAAATTGCTGACTTGGGCAACAATTTGGAGCAAAATTAGAGAGAGAGAAGAGAAGATACTGATGGAAGAGGCATCCTTTAAAATAAGATTTTCTGGAGTGGCTGACTAAACTATAAAAGAAATTCCAGAGAAAAAGAACCAGAAAAATATGGACAACAGCAATGGTATTTGATACAATTTAAGGGGGCTTACTTTAAGAAGAGCACTTCTCATTTGGGCAGATATATGTCGATTCTAGTATGACTAGCTCAGAATTAGCTTTATAATTAAGTGTACAAATTAAGAAGATAACATCTGACCTACTTAAAATGACCATTAAAGGAAAATAAAATGATGGCTGATAACCACACGCACATCAAGTAAAATGCAAAATTCTTAGCTCAATACATTTCATCTTTGAATCTGAAAAGCATTCAAGCTACAACTAAGACTGTCCCCTCTTCCTTGACACTTAATCACAATCTACATCCTCGCCATCTTTGAAGAGGTGTCTTACTCTTTTCTAGCACTAATCCTAGCCATTGCCTGGGTTCTTACTAGCAACTCCTGCTAGACTCCTTTCATCAACTAACAACTTTTCTTCTATCAAACATCTCTCTTTCTGCCCCTCCACTATTGCTGCTCCTAAGTCCACATGAGGCTCCTGCATTCTAAAAAATTTCTTTCAATCTACCTTTTAATCTCTTTCCCTTACCACTCCCAAATCCCTGCTTGCTTTACAATCAAGCTTCTTCAGCTGAAAAGTGTACCCCATTCACTCATTCTGCAACCCACCAGAATCCAGAGTCTATCCTCAATAGTCAAATTTCAACTAAGTATGCTGCCATCCAAATAGCAAACTTCATCTTTCACTCCTTACCTCGTCCCTTCAAGGTCCACTATGACTATCTCCGAGAATCGTATCCTCTTTATTTTTATTGCAGAGAAAGCAAATTATAATCAACTGTAGAGCATACATAACATACACATTCATGACTTAAATATCTAGGCTTCATGAGAAGTGATCCTGGACCAAAATCAAATTTTTTAAAAATGCACAAAAGTTAAAGAAGGATGGGTTACAGAGTTCAACAATTCTAGTTTGTCTATGTAAGAGAGCAATCCTAGAAAGGCTTTTAATTTTAAGCACATTATTAAATGTAATACCATTTAACACACTTATTTTTCCTCAATCCATTTCTCATAATAGTTTCTATATCATCTTGGATTATCTCCTGCTTTTAGTTTCATATCCCATCTGCTCATTTAAGATTCACGTCTGTCCAGTTTCTGAAATATTTGTCACTTTAGTCATTAGCATTTTGCGTAATATAGCACTGTTTTTTTAAAGTTCAGAACTGAATTATTTTAGAAAACTGATTATTTTAACAACACCATTTCTTAATCCAAATTGGCCTGCCCACACTTCAAATTTTCCATCTAACAAAAATAAGATTTCAATAAGTTTTTTTTAAGACTTTATTTATTTATTTGAAAGAGTGTGTGAATGCAGGGGGGGGTGGGGCTCCACAGAGGGAGAAGCAGACTCCTGAGCAGGGAGCCCGACATGGGGCTCAAACCCACGACCCTAAGATCATGACCTGAGCCAAAAGCAGATGCTTAACCGAGTGAGCCACCAAGGCACCCCGGATTTCAACATTTTGTAATATTTTCAAAAGAAACCAAGACCATAAATCAGAAGTATTCTCCTACATACCACTTCAGTAAATATTCTTAAGGACAGACTCAGAATTATCAACTGAGCTTCCAAAGAATGTCCTTTCCATTTCTCTCTAGCAGTTCCTTCAAGATCCAGTTTAAAACTCTCCTTCTGGGGACACCTGGGTGACTCAGTCGGTGAAGCGTCTGCCTCCAACTCGGGTCATGATCCCAGGCCCTGAGATCGAGTTCCGTCTCGGGAATCCCTGCTCATAGGGGAGCCTGCTTCTCCCTCTGCTTGTGCTCTCTATCTCTGACAAATAAAAAACAATCTTTTAATAAACTCCCCTTCTGAGTTTTTCTGGCTACAAAGTCCTATGCTATCTGTTAGTGATGCTCTTCCTCAGCACTTATCATATAGCATCCTAGAAATTAAATATATGTAGGTCTTTTTTCCCACATTATCAAAGCATTAGTCCTTTTATAAGCCCAAGCCAGATTTTAATCACTACTAATATATATATACATTATTCAAAAATGAACTCTGGGGAAGCATGAGTGGCTCAGTCTTTAAGGGTCTGCCTTCAGCTCAGGTCATGATCCCAGGGTCCTGGGATAGAGCCCCACATCATAGGGCTCCTGCTCAGAGAAGCTGGCTTCTCCCTCTCCCACTCACCCTGCTGTGTTCCCTCTCTCACTATGTCTCTCTCTTTCAAATAAATAAATAAAATCTTTTTTTAAAAAATGAATTCTGGAGATGCCTGGGTGGCTCAGTCGGTTTAGCTGCTGCCTTTGGCTCGGGTCATGATCCCAGGGTCCTAGGATCGAATCCCACATCAGGCTCATTGCCCGGCAGGGAGCGTGCTTCTCTCTCGGCCTCTGCCTGCCACTCTGTCCCTTGTGTGTGCTCGTGCTCTCTCTCTCTCTCTGACAAATAAATAAAATCTTTAAAAAAAAAAAATGAATTCTGTAAGTCCTAAATTTCTCAAATATAACATATAAAAAATTAACATTTCTAAATAGTAGTTTATTGGTTACCCCTTCCAATCTCACCCTCAATTCTCTTTTTCATTTCACTAGAGCTCAGAAGTCCTGATTTACCACACAATATACCAAGTAGAAACCGTACCTCTGCTGGTGAGTGAAGGAAAAAAAGTAAGGAAGAGCTAAAGGATAAAGAAATACAAAAATCTTTCCTGACATCACAGGACCTGCCACAACTCTCAAAGTTTTAATAGAAGTGTATCAAAGAGGAAGCAGGAAGGGAAGGGAAAATTCTTCCCATGGTGGGGGAGGGGGCGCCAATCTATAGCTCTCAACACTCTCTTCAAGCCTCTCTCTCTGATAGCAATCCTCTCTCCAAGACCTAGAAAAGGGTTTAGGTGCTGGGCTGTCCCCACTCCCCCTGCAGGGGGCCAAAAAGGGTTTTAGGGAGTGCCTGCTCTGACTGCCAGCACTACAGAGGAAAGGTGCTCCTGACATTCTACCAGCAACAATAAATATAAGTTCATTCCCATAAAAATGTTGCCATAAATAACACAAGTAATCAAGTAAAACACAACATAAATAAGCTAACAATCATTTGTAGCAACAGAAGGCTGTTTTTACATGGAAAAAAAACTCAGAAATTAGCTCTTTTAAATATTTCAGAATACCAAAGAACACCTACATGTAAAATTCTACACCTTTGGATAAAAACTTAGGACTCTATTCATATTCCACTTGATTAATAAAAAAACTACAGTTGAAGGTAAGGGGACTTCACTCCTTCAGCAAGGTCTAAACAATATTTTTAGATGTTGCTGCATTATTAAATGGAAAATAGAAATTAGCCAGTAGTTGAAAATATATACTTTGTTCAAAACATAGTAAGAGTTGTGACATGCACGTCAGACTAAAACATGATTTAGTCTTTAAAAAGAAAAAGATATTTATTAAGTACTATTTCTGACGTTCCCTGAAACAAATCTCAAAATGTTAATAGAACTGCTATTTAAAGTTCAAAGAGCACTCTGGAACTGCCAAGGAATTAATAGCTTAAACCACCAAATAAGAGCCACAGTCCAATTTCCAGGCTCAGCCAGTCAGAGCTTAGGGTTGGTACAGTAAAATCACTCAGCATATTAAAGACACACCAGGCAACTATGGATCATATATACAAATGGAAAATTGGAACATTCAAATATAAAATTCAGGTTTTTCTTCTCAATAATGGCTTATTGGTGAGGAAAGATACAAGAACAATTTAACCTTCTGCCCCCCCTAAAACAACTACAAATACAACATAACTTTCATACTTAAAACAATGAATTTTGCCACTACAACTTCCTAGTGAACCACCTAAGGCTACTCTCTGACCTGAGTCATAATTTGTTAGAAGTCTCTTCCTATTAAAAACTACTCTTTCCTTAAAGGGTACTCAAATTATCTTTCTTATTTCCTGCCCTCCTTCTTATTTCCATAACGTTTACTGAAGGAGAAACTGAGGCACATAACCGTAACACAACCAACTTGATCTGATTAGTTAGTTACTAATAAAAAACATGAATACACTTAATTTTCCCCATTACCATTCACTGCCCATTATGCTGGACTCATGAAATGTAATCCTAAACTGAAGGTTTAGCAAAAGACCCACAGTACAGCTCAAAGAATGAAAATGAAGAAATTCTAGATCAAGTCCCAAACAAAATCTCTAACAGGTTCCAAAATCTATAGGTCGCCTACCACATTAAAGAAAAATACTGAATTCCTATTCCTTTGATGTATGATAAGCACACATCTCTTGATCAGTTGACATTATCTTTTAAAAAGGTTAGAAACACCTAAAATATTACCAAGCCACAGTACATATAGCCTACAAAACATATATTCAGAATACAGAGCTAAAAACCTATGTAAGTTCAAGGAAAAATAACATAATTGTGATCAAGACCTGAAGGAGCAATGAGAACTCCCTTAGGAATAAGACAGAGAACAGCTGTCCAGTAATTCATTTTTATTTAACAAATGGTTAATGAAGGCCTAACTATTAAAGAGAATGCAAAGATGATACAGACAGGGTTGGTGCCCTACATAACCTCATGTGCTTATCACAGGTACACAGAAGGAGGTATGGGAGTGACTAGTACTGCCAGTGAGAGTCAGGGAAAGCTTCACAGAGGAGGTGATATTTGACCTACTTAAAAGATGAGTAGGACTGTACCAGGCATATATAAACATGCAAAAAAAAATAAAAAATAAAAAATAAATAAATTAATTAACTAGGAGCTGATTCCCTGAGTGAGATATACATATGTTCTTCCCTATTTCTCTTTAGGACATTAAAATTCAATCATGAGAATTGCCAACACAAAATGTTTTTTACACCAATTATACTCTTTTGAATACTTTACTTATTAGCTCTCAAATTAAACCCAGATGGATTTAATCATCTTTCCTATTTAATGAAATAATGTAGAACTCTATGAGGAAGCTTCATGTGTCTTAGACAAAAATACTTCCTCAGAAACTTGTCAATGCCCTTTGGGGAGAAAAAAATCAAAACAGTTTTCATGGAATTTAATATACCCTCTAGATGATCAATCTTTGAAATTCCCACTCAATATTATAAAAAATTCTTTTCACAATTATCTTATTTAAAACAAATAATTTCCTCAAATTTAAATATCAATTGTCTTAAAATATATCCAAATGATGCAGTGATATAGAACAAATTATGACTCAACTTTTACAGTAAAGAGACCCAGTGATGAAGGAGAAAAGAATATTTACCTGCACGTTTACCTAATTCTCTTTATCTTCCCCCAATTTCTTAAGTTAAAGTTACAAATTTAAACTATGAAAAATAAAGACACAAATGAAATCTTAATATAATCAACTCAGGGGTTCCTTCAACAGTAATGGAACTGCACAGTACTGGAAAAAATACAAAATGTAGAATGCTGTCAACCAGGGCTCTGTGCTATTTCACAGTAGTAAAAATACAGTTTTAATAGGATTCTACAATTCACCAAGAGTAAGAAAACAAAGTTTCAGAAATACACATACTATACCAGAGTGTGGAGATGCCAATGACATAACATTTTCCCTTAGACACAACAGATTCTCCTAATTCTCATCTAAAAATAAAGAAAATTAAAAGTCATCTTTATTCTTTTTTTTCCAGAACCAAATCCAAATGTACTCTGAAAGACATTTTATTAGCTCAAAAAAGGAAAACAACTTTATTCCAACAAACATAACTAAAGCATGCTAACATAAATGCAAGCAAAACAGGCGCCCCTAAAAGAAGACTATGATAGCCAATTTATGGGGATAAAATCTAATCTTTACTACAAATGGATCTTTAAAATGAAGTAAGACATTGTAGTAGAGTAAGGGAATTGTCGGAAATAAATACCAACCACATTTTAAATAAATTTAAAACTTTTATAGCAACTCAAGATAGAAAACTATGTAATGTACATAAGTGACTTTATACTAAACAAAAATTGGGCACGCATACATATTTCATTCATGCAAATGAGTCTGAATTTACAATTCCTCGTTTATGTTAATATTTACCAAGATTAATGGAAAATCATCTCCCCTATGTAATGAAGTGAATTCCCCCAACAGAACAAAGCTAACACCTTCAAATCTTTCAAATAAACAATGAAAGCACATACTATAAAAAGAAATTATCTGAACAGGATCAGAAAGAAGTTAAAATGATTCAAGAGGGAAAAAGAGTTCCAAATTCCAAGAACACATTGTAAATATTGATTCATTAATTCCAAAACTCTAGACTCTAAGCAAGTCCTATGAAACAAACGTGCACGTGTGTGCGTGTGTGTCTGTGTGTGTGAGAAAATTTTTTTAACGATACGCCACAGCACATTTTTAGGCTACCTAATTACCTCACTTTGCAAGGCATTAAATGTTATTTCTCAAAATAGGAATGTTTAAAAAAACACAAAATAGAAATTCTGGTAGCCAATACTGGCAACACAAATAGTTTATAAAGCAGATTAGCACAAAACACACTTTTAAATAAATGCACTAATAAAAATAGTGCAGAAAGTCCTTTTCTTGATTTTTAATAGCAGCAATGCCCAGTTCAGTAATAATAATACTCAATATTCAACCATACTCTCTCTCACTGGCTAGTTTCTATGAAATAAACATCACCCACTTTCAGGAAAAAACAAAAAAAAAAACACATCAGTACCTTCTACTACTGAAGGAGGAAACATTACTGTTCTAACAAAAATAAGTCAAACCATTTCAGAAAAATATTTAGTCTATCTCTGAATCAAAGTTTTGACAGTTGGTTCATTAAAAAAAAAATCCAGATAAACAATCCTTTTACTATTTACATTGAGTTTCATCTCAATTTTAAATAATCTAGCAAACATAACTATAAAATGTACTTATCTTTTGCAAATGATTGTCTTAATTTATAGCATGTAATACAAACTGGTGACAGAGTATATCCTTTATTAATCTCAAGAGAAGAGGGGATCTCTCAAAGTGATGAATACAATTAACTCACAGTTAACAAGGCTAAATTAGCCAGTGAACAAAAAAGATGAATCCATTTTTACATACCTAATTAATATACTCCACTACTGTAACTTAACGTTATTTGAAAGAATGCCTTAAGAGATTTTTTTTCCCAAATAAATACCTAATACAGTCATGAAAAAAATGACCAAAACATTCCAAAGAAAATGCTAAGCTATATAAGCACCTGGGATAACCTCAATAAACACTTATAGTCCTAAAGGCACCTCAAGGCCTTCATCCTCACAAAAAAGGAGGAGTCCCAACCTAACTTCCTCTCCATGAGCACTTCAAGCAGTAACACAGCAACATTAGTTTTGCAGCACGCAAGGCTTAGGTACATTATTTTCTCTTTAAAATTATGAACTCATCACACGTACAAATGGCTCTTTAAAACGGTCCAGTAAACTGCTACACTATGCCTTAAATTGCTGTCTATTATGTACTTAAAAATATTTACTAGCAATTGGAGGTTAATATGGCAACTATTACAGGGTGGCAATTATTGCTATTAAAAATATATAAATACTGTAACACCATGTGCTACCAACAACAAAATGCTAAACAGAAAACATACATTAGCAAATTATAAATATTTTCATTAAAGAAAATAAACCATCCTGAAAATAAGATGCTTTGGGTTTAGATACTAAAATTGGCAACTGGGATGAAAAAATACCCTATGTATGTATTTTGGCACTTGAGAAGATGAGAGAAATCATTCCCTTTTGCTCATTTTCAACTTACAACCCTCCACATTTGGTTCCAGCTCAAAAGAATAGATCCCAAAGTTTCTATATTTACCATTATCTTCTCTCTCTGCAAAAATATAAATCTCCTAAGAAAAAAGAGAGCAGGTCAACAACAGATTACATTAAAGTTTCATACACAGAATTAATGGTCCTTCATAGGAAGTATATACTAATATGTGTGTGTGTGTGTTTCAATTCAGAGAGGGAGAATTTGATATCATCACCCAATTACTCCACAGTCAGGAAGAGTCTAAGCAAATAAAACAATGTGAAGGTGGAATCCACATACTTAAGAATTAGGTCGCACCATATCAAAGAGTATATACTTAAAACTAGTTAAAGAACACAAAATCACTCTCCTCCATATGCTCTCAACAGAGAAACAGAACTAAAGAAGCAAAACTAAAGATATACTTCTATCTGGAAATTATGTCTTCCCTCAAGGGTGGTTGATACACCATAGGGTGCCCTGTTACACTTTACAAAAAGACAAGATTTAATGCACTTAACTGAATTATATCTGAGTGAGTATCTAACAAGAGTCTCCCAGAAATGTGATGGATAGCATGAGAAAACAGTTGCAGGAGCTAGGGATCTCACAACAGGCAGAATAAGAAACACATACAATCATCCATATCATACACACCCAAGACACTTTTTCCATTAGGAAATGGGGGTAGGGGGTGACAGAGAATTTGGGAAATTTGATACATGCAGTAGAAAATCAGAAAGCAAAACAAGAACAAAAATCTTAAAGCAGTTGATTGCACAATCTACTTTTGCTAAGCCACAATGAACACTTGAAGGTAATAGAAAGTGGGCGGATCATTACTGTGGTACAGAACTTTAATCTCTAGTTTATATTTCAATCCACATTAATATGAGTCTAGGTAAATTCTCTATAAACAGTACTTTTCTCTGTTCAAAAAAACTGCAGGCCAAAAAGAAAAATACATGCTATTATTAAGGACATAAGAGTTCTTGTAACACATGCTTTATTTTAAACAAGAGATGATTTTATCTCCTTTGGAATTAACTATTCCATACAACGTACTTCAGACAACATATTTTTAATATTCTAAGTTCCTGCTGTGTCAGATTTTCAAGGAAAACTGCATTTGAATGAGCAAAACTTTATATTATCAGCCGCTTTTTAACTGATTCTTAATTAAAAAAAAAAAAAGCACCTTTTCCACCCTCCACATACAAGAGAATGTAGACATTCTACAGTCCTTAAAAAAAAAAAAAAAAAGTCAACCCAGGAATTTCTTGAGTTCTGCGTTTCAAAGTTGCCATCTAATGAGTAATCCGACACACACACACACACACTTAATTCCTGGTTTGAAAAGGTTGAGAGAAATACCCAAAGTAGAAACCTCTAGTTGGTCATAAAACACAAAATCCTCTCCTATAAAATTGCTTGTTCTCCAAAAGAATCTCAGGCATCTTATCTCTTTAACATTATCATCCTTACCTGAGCTTAAAAAAAAAAAATTTTTTTTTTAATTGTATATCTTAAAGCCTGGCTACACACATAAATATAGTTTCATTGGTCTACAAAATCTACTGTATATAGATTAGCCACATATACACAAGCCATTACCAGTCAGAATGATATATAGTAATTTTGGGGCTCTCTCCTCACTAATATTGGTCTACTTGGTTATTTTAATTACCTGTTAAAGTGTCAATGTGGTCACCAGCCACCAAACAAAAACCATTTTAAATACCCCTTAATCAATATGTTTGCTAATCTATTAAAGTCTCTGAATCTGACTGACAGTAAATGATATTGTAGGGGAGAGAAAAGAAGAGGTAAAATGAATTCTATTCCCATATGTCAAAAGACCAAGGGAAAATTATCACAGTACGAAAAGGAAGAACTGAAACGTATAACTGAATTTTAAGATTAAATAAAGATTATTTGAAGATTTTAATTTTAAGATTAAATAAAAATGTTGAAAGAAAAAAATTAACCTGATCTATACACTACAGCGAAAGCACAGATATTATGTCACTCTGTCTTTGTGGGTAAAAAATCACGTGTTTTGATGCTTTCATCTGCATAAGGAAATATTTAATAAAATAGCACTTCCATTTGAAAAGTTGGCAAGGATGTGTATTCCTCCACCAGTCTCAAGGAAAAAAAAGGCATCTATGCCGACCCCGACCCATAATTAAATGTAACTAATTACAATTTGAACACTAAATTATTTATTCAGTGTAACTGTAAACAAGGATTAAAAGGAAATAATGCTTCTATCTACTGCAGAGATTACAGAAAACTATTTCCAAAATGCATGTTCTCCAAAGACAACCCCCCCCCAAAAAGGGTACATAACTTAAAATAAGTTGGGGTTTTTTTCTAAAGGCTAAATTAAACAAACCGTTCAGCCAATTTTCCAATTATATTCTACGCTTGGAACATAATTGCCTTACATCTGTTTACAAATCTTTGCTCAATATTTAAACAAATTCGTAGTCTCCGGGGACATAGCTATACATACAGTAACTCATGCACAAAGCACATATTTAAAGACCACGCACTGCAATTATTAGCCTAAACGCCAGGTTTAACAAGGTGAATGTTTTCAGAGCTAGGTAATACGACCCAATAAAAAGCAAAGATGGCATTTACCACCAAATGTCACAGCACCGCCAGGAAAGAGTTGCCGGAGCCCTATACATTTTTAATTTCGATGAATCTAGACGTCGTCGTCGGGTGCCAGGCTTCCAGGAGAACAATTGACACCCGAACTGCTTCAAGATTAAGGCAGGCGATTCAAATCCGAAGGAAAAGTTGTCAATTATGAGAGAGAGCGCGAGAAAGGCGAAGGCAGATAAAAGCGATGTTATCAAACCGCCCAGCTTGTTGCTTTTGTGTGTGTGGATTCGTTGTTAGGATAGAGAAAACAGTTTTTAAAAGACACAGGAGGAGAGAAAGAAGAAAAAGCCTTCTCCACCTTCCGTCGGCTCCGTGCAATGGCTTTACGGCTCTCCAGCGTAGTAAGCCCCGAGAGGCAGGCGGCTGTCGATGTTTACAATCGCGGGAGCTTCGGATGCAAGAGTCCTTTACTGACACAATCGCATTCAATCAACTGTTTTCGGGCGAAATTGTAGGTGTCATTATGGAATTTTAAAAAAAAAAAAAATTCAAAAGGCGGGCGGGCAGCCTATCCGACAAGGGGGGAAAAGGCTGCTTATCGCGGGCGCGGGCAGCACAAGGGAAAGCCTTCCACATTTAGGAAAAAAAAAGGGGGGGGGGGAAGGGGAGGGAAAGGGGGGTGTGATTGCAACAGAGGGTGGGCGTTCGAAGTGCGACCCAGAATCCGCAGCTTTGAGACTTCCACATGCAAATTCCACGCCGAGCGCCGCGCTCACAAATGATTTTTAAAGAGCCAAATAAACACTGGATGGGATCCAAGGCGAGGGAGAGACGATCCAAAAGGGGGAGAATCGGCGAGAGGCGAACGGCGGGGAGAGGCGAGGGAGGGGCGAAGTCCCGGCGGCGGGAGGAGAAAGTTGGTCGGCGGCGGAGGTCGGGGACCCCCCCCCCCGGCTCAGCCCCCCTCCCCGCAGCCCGGCTACTCACCAGCGAGAAGAGGTTGGAGTGACAATCCTCCAGGCTCGCCCCGTTCGCCACCCAGTTCGCTGCCGCAGTCATGATCCTCCGCGAGCCCGGCCGCCAGAGCGGGGCATGTCGGAACGAGGCGTCCGAGGCGAGGCCGGGCCGGGCGGCGGCGCCTCGCCGGGGAGCGCGAGGCGGCCGGGCCGCCGCCGCCGCCGGGGGAGGGCGCGAGGGCCGGCGGGCGGGCGGGAGGCGC